>NW_023339751.1:5254989-5272489 GCF_004916995.1 Morone saxatilis
GGGGGGGGGGGGGGGGTAATTCGCACCGAAATATTTTTGAATGGATTTTGTTCAGTGGAGTGCTCCTATGAAAACGGTGGGGGGCGATAAAGGCAGCTGGTTCTGGGTAATAAAGCCTCCCCATGCCCACTGTAGGTGAAGAAGCCCACAGCTGTGTAGTCTTACAGGCCATATTTAATTGTTCTGGGAAGCCCAGCGCGCAGTGTTTTGTATTTATGTAAGTAATGGGTCGAAGAATACTGTGTTTGCTGTTGTATTGTGTGCTTATCTTTACTTTTCACAGCAGTGGGAGCTTGTCAGTATGTCCAGACAAAGAGCAGTTTCCCCTAACATCAGAGTTGTTTGGATTCTCCATAAATAAAATCTGGCAGTCTGCTTGTACACAGCTTGTACAGTCTTGCTTTAGTGCCGGCTGATCCTGAGGCCTGTTCAACATGCAGTGTACCACTGGGAGAGTAAACAAGTGAAATGTTGTTTGTCGTCCGAGCACCATATCCTTTGCTGTCTTCCTGCAGGAAGTTTAGCCTCCACAGTAACTTAACTTCCCAATAAAGGGAAACAAATAGGCCCGTTGTTCTGCTGGTGGCTAGCTGCAGACACAACAACTAGGTGCTCACGAGTGTAAATGTAACTTTCCATTGTTTATTTTTCAGTGTTCTGGATTTTTATGTCCTCCTGGCTTCACAGCTCCCATCCGAACAGATCAAGCATAAGGACTTCTCCGCTCCTGGAGCGATAAGATCAATAAGATGCCATTATTTTTCACAGGGTTTTTATGTCTGGGAAAGATTAGTTTTTCGTGGGGCTGTGCTGAACTAAGTAGGCACAGGAGTGTTTTAAGATGGCTCCAGTATGTTGATGGCCTGGTATAACGTTTAACATATTTTCCTTTAATGCCAAAAATGTTTGGCTTAACTCCAGCTGTCATAGCTCTGCACATCAGGAAGGCAATTTCCCCACTGACCACTCTCCTGAATGGGCATAAAGACATCTGTAGTGATGTGTGAATGATTTGCTATTATTGTGCACAAAGGCACAAAAACAACCCCATTAATCTGCTCATTCTCTCTGTCATCATGCAAATATTTCTATTGGTGAACCTGTTTTCCTGCCGAGTTTTGGATTCACACTTTCCCTCATTAGTTGCACTCAGATCTTTAATTTAGTGTTTCATCTGATTCTTAACTTTCTGTTGGAAATTCAATGTTTTTGTTACATTACAGGAGAGTTGGCGGGCTTATTTTCCAGATAGATGAAAGATAGATTAAAAACGATCTTCCCTAATGAAGATGGAAATGAGGCTGCCTAGGTACCCCATCTCACCCACTGCCAGCAGCGCACTCCTGGAGGCAGACCTACTCAGCAGCCATGATAATGACAGCGCCAGAGAAAGTCTTTCAATCTTAGTTTGAATAGAGTTCTGTTGCTTTCTGCCATCAATAGGGCACGGAGAGGACCCTGAAGAAGAAATATGTTCTCATCTATTTCTAACAGCGTCTTCTGCATGGCTAACCAGACAATGGGTAATTGAGCCGGATAGATATGTCTTTCAAAATGAAGTTATGTGCACAATGTGAACAATAAGGCACCTGTCAGAATTGGCAGTGGAACGGCTTCCTGTGACATGCCCACAGGCCACATCCAGTTGTTATCATTGCAGAGCTGGTTAGGATGTCTTGTGGCCTAGTGGGCTTGGAGACGCCCCACTCCAGTTACAGCCGTTGAGTTGTGTTTGTGAAACAGAAATGGCCTGTGAAGATATTACTATAACACATAACAGTTCTAGATCTTTCTTTAGGTTTGGGAAATGACTTAACAGCAGTGGCTTCTGTCAGTCTTCTTGTTACACCACTCCCCCAGTGCTCCCGACAGCCATCCCCTGCTCTTTCCCCATGTTTGTCTCTGTTCCCACGGTGCTTTGCTACCGGTGTGCTGACTAGTCATGATTTGGAGAACAGTAGAAAGGAAAAAACTCCTAAAGGACTTAGGTTCAGACCACATTTGTTAGGGGTGATGCATTTCTCCTCATTGTACCACAGAAGCATGCCAAACCATGTGGCGCCCCCCCTTTCCAACAGATCCCACACCCCATGCATGTGACGAGGATCAGGAAACCTGGTCTGGTCTGCGCTGGCTGACCGGCTGGCCGGCCAGGAGTCACAATAGGCCTCCCAACCAAATCCTGTTGCTTCAAAACCAACCGACCAGCAGACAGGGGATCACATGCTGCCTGCTCCTGTTTTGAGAGCCAGACTTTCTCTCTGTCTTTTTGTCCGCCTTTGTTTTGATAGCAGTCTGGATTTATGGAAGGATTTAAGCCCCACTCATCACTGTCAGGGAAAGCACAGATGCCGTCATTAGGTTGATGTTTTTTATGAATTGATCCCCTGTTCCACTCGGGGTCTGTTTGTGATGGATCCAGGTGGTTTACTGAGCAATGTTCATAATGTGTGTACAGTACAGACAAAGGCTGGAAATAAGTTCCTCGTCCGATTTGAGATATCAGTTACATTTGTAATATTGATTATCACTGAAGAGCTCATTAGCGCCAGTAATACTTCCCCTTCGTTCGGAGAAAAAAAAAAGTAGCTTCCGTATGAATCTGTGAAGAAGGTTGAAACACGGCTTTGACAGCTCCAAGGTCAGGGTGTTGGGTTCTGTTAGGGTCATTCATCCTTTTCCTGTACTGCGCATTGTACGACTTCTCTTGTGTAATCAGCGTAATAGCATTAGGACGGCATGTTTAACAGCTTGCTCAGGCGCTGGCATATGTCAGCATCCATTCCAGGGAAACACAGGAAGACGCCAGCAGCCCCTTTACAGCACAATATTTCCACTCTGTATGTGATGCACACAAATGAGATGTTATGGCCTGTGGCGTGTGTCTTGAGGACATATGTGGATTGGTGTCCTCATGTGCCACTTTGCTTGTTTATTTATTTGTGTCTAGTAGATGTATGTTAATCTGACTGTACTGATGTGGTTAAGCCTTATAGTAGATATAGTAAATTAGAAGCAGATGGATGCTCTGTTTGATCAGATGTAATGCTTGCCATTTAAAGACATTGTACGAAGGGATTTCTGCATTATACCTAATGTGCTTTTAAAGGACACTCAGTGAATGTTTTCCAATGCTTTTATCTCAGTACAACTGGCTAAAATAGCTGCTACACCAGCCCATCCCTTGTGTCTGGTACCCGCTCTGCTCTTTAATTTCCCACCCTCTTGCCACTCATCTAGTGGCTTGCTGTCGTGCCAGGCACTTTTGAGTGAAAAAGCAGTGTCATGGCTGGAGGGGAAGCTGCTGGATGGAGCAGATGGTATAGTGACAGAAGTCAAAAGCTGATAGCACCATTGCTTGTGAGGACCCTGTCAACCTCTGGTGACACACAGTCGAGCTTCTGAAGGACTGAAGAGGAGGTGAGATGTGGGGGCAGACGGGAGTAAAGGTTTTGAGCCCTCTGGTGACCGACTCATGCATAGCTAGACCAATTATGGAAAAGATCAGGCATCTGATAACTTAAGCTGGAGCCATGGTATACATATGATATACAGTATGCTTCCCTTTATCCTACATCCTTTGTTGTAGTGCAGACTGTGAATGTGCAGTGATATATTACATTATATGATCCATGCATTAGATGTTACTACCGTATCACTGGTCATGGAAACAAACCCATATGACCAGCTTAGACCTTTTAAACGATGACCTTTTGAAACCCCACACATTTTTCTGGACTAAGCTCCATCCTACACACACAACAGACAGGCAGAGCTACTGTACATATGATCTTAACTGAATGCCGGGGGCTTACAGATGTAGCCCTCACTGTCAGTACAGATATAACAGTAAGATTTTCCATGTGAAAGAAAATCATTAATCCTCCAGATAATCTCGTTGATCTTCAGACAGAATGGTTACATGTGGGTCATGTCAGTTTATAAAGGAGGATCATCAGTGTTGTCCTTACATTATGTGGCTTAGGCGCAGCGGCTTAGAGTTTTTGCGTCGTGCTAAAAAACTATATGGAGAGCATCTGGATGATCATCCAGTGGGATGGTAGTGTGCGGTGGGTGGCTGAGAATAAGCATGCTTTATCCATTGGGTCCACGGACACTCTTTTACCACAAACTTCTCATACCTCTGTCAGTGGGTTCGACCAAGATTTTGGAAATTCATATCATATCATTTTCTCCCAGCCAGTGTACGGCATCTTAAAAAAAAGGATATATGTATCTGTTATTTCAAAGACTGTGACTGTTACTTTTGTCAACTCGCCAGACAAAAATTGGCTTAAAACAATAACCGTAAGCACTTGTAAAATGATGTAAATCTCAGTGAATTGGAAAGAAATTAGCTGACTAGTTGACCCTGCCCCAACCCAAAAGGCTGCACAGCACCTCTAAAAACCTGGGCAAAACCCTGATTGTCATAATTACCAAAGATTTTCTAAATGAAGATATTTTGTCATTTACTCACCTCACCCTGCTGGTTATCCATACTGGGTTAAAATAATGGGGCATTTATACCTGCAGCTTAATCATTAAGTTAAATAGCTAAATGGAGGCAAGCTACAAGCAACCCTTGCTCTAAATACATTAGTCTTTTTTCCTGGTGTGAAAGCACAATAGTTTTATTTAGCCATTTCTTATCCTTCCATGACAAAGCTTTCCCATTGGACAGCAGTGCAAATACCACTTGTCAGAGCTGTGAGCAGGGGAGGATCACTCTTTGTTTCACCAAGCCAATCATTTCACAGTGTCACTCCACAAAAAACATCATGTTCATGCATTATGGATTTGCAATAGTCAAGCAAATAGGAAAATGTGTCTTGCCAAGATGAATTATGTCTGCACCTCGTGTTCCCTTAGGGACTCATTAGTGTCCGTATCAGGAATGTTGGGGAAAAGGCCACCGAAAGTTGCTGACCCTCCTTACATGTTTTGTCTACGTGTCTGTCACCGGGCCACAATGGAGGGAATGAGTGCTGGCCAGTCATTAACCCGATTGCCACTGAGTCCAAGGACCAGTCGTGACCCATGGGGTTAACTCAGTCTGTGTTCCCTTCAGCGGGCCCAGACAATCGGACAGCTGACCTCTGTGGTCCAAGCCAGCCTCCAATGGGAGATAAGAAGGGATTTGGTTTAGTGCCGGTGTGCATACCTCTTCCCTACTGTAGCGAAAAAGAAAAGGCCTGTCTGAGTAGGCAGACAGGACTGGGTGTGGGTGATCCAGCCAGTCCAGACTGCATGCCATTACAGCCTCTGTGGATTTTTCTCTGTCTATTCATTCATTGAATGCCACCTTGGTATGTTGTCTGGTTTGGAACTTCAAAATGGCCAATAGTAGATACAAAAACAGGTGTAAAATAAATAAATATATGTATAAATACTTAAATATGTAGGTTAACCAATAATATCCCAATAAGTTCCCACCATGCCCCCCTCAATCAATTACCTGCCAGAATGATCAAATAAAATGGAGTTGAGTTTGGTGGTGGGACAAAATGGATTTATGTCTTTATTGGTGTATTTATGTATTTTCCTGTATTATTCATAGGATTGTTTATTCCAGCAGTTAATTTGTGTAATATTAGCAATGCTGGAGTCCTCAAATGTACAAGAAAATAGACCTGTAGTCATAAAATGTAGGCCAGTACTGCACGAAGGGCCCCGTACAAACATCTGCGCCCTTGACTGTCAAATTGACCCTGGGTAAGCCAAGTAGCAAATAGCCATCGGATGAGTTGTTTTGAAGCGTAAAAGTACGCTGACTTGTTTCTGATAGAGGTGGATTGTAATTAACAAGTCAAATGGAGCAGAGCCGTGACAGATGTGCCATAAAGTGCTCAGCTTTAGTGTGTTTGCATGCGTTTATGTGTGTGAGCCATTGAGGCATTGCTGCTGGAGCTGGTATCCTTCACTTAACCTCACCAGTGCACTGCAGTGCTTCTACACTGTTGTTGAGCATGAGCTTATGTCAAAATTAAATTCAACCTAAATAACCAGCAGGATAACTTCAATAGATATTGCACTGCGCACTGTTAGGCAGTTTCCTGAATCACTATTTACCTAAGATATAAAGAAAATTAGGATCTAAGAATACAATTATTAAATTATAGCACTTTATGGTGTTTGACAGAGGCTGCTTTGTGTTGTGAGATTGCCTATTCTGCTTTGTGTACAGTACTGACAGGAATGTAAAAGTCTTCTGGGTATCAGCCTTGTACAGGAAGGAACTTTCTCCTAAACAGCCCTTTATCAATTGTCTGTTTTTTGTTGGTTCCTTTCATGTTGCCAGCCCACTGACATGAGACAAATGAGAAAGTCTAGTCACAGGCTGTAGTCTGTCATTGTGTTTTTAAAAGCGCTGGCGAAACATGTTGGGATGTTATTCTTGTTTGTGTTTCCACTGATCCATTAATCAGATGATAATGAGTTTAGTTTACTGAATATATGTGGTTTATACTGGGAACCTCAGAACTATAACAAACCTTTAGCCTTTTGCGGCTTTATTTTCTGTGTGTGTTTCAATGTATTATTCCGGTTGTGTTACTCTTTCATTTGACAGCTGCAGCAAGCTGTCAAAATCTTTTAACTGTTAGAAATCAGAGGCATTATGGCGTTCTTCCAAAAAACTTTTTTCATTTGGTTAGAATAAACATTATACATTTCAATATCCTTAAAATGTAAATATTTTGTCTCTTGTTGTTCAGTTCAGATTGTACTTTTGAATTATGCACACCATTAAACCAGGACATGACTATGGAGCCTTTGTATCCACTAACTGAAGCACAAAAATGCCTGTACATGATGTTGCCTTTGGCCTATTCTTTTTAGCGAAGACATAGCTTAGTCTTTGACTATTTTAGACAAGCCTGAGATACTGGGCTTACTGGTGTGTATGGGAAACCCTTTTACACAAAGTGGAAGGGAAAGCTTAAGCTGAGAGGAGCTGAACTGTGCAGGGCTGGCAGTCGGCCTGGCCTTTCCTTGTACTTGGGGCTGCTGCAGCGGCGGTATGATGTGTTTAAGGAGCGCCGACCCAGCCAAGCAGAGCTAATTCGAAGCTAGAGTAGTATATTCCATCTCGCTTGTTTTTTTTCCCCCCTCTTTCTTTGCGACATCATTTTGACTAGCCTTCCTTTTATGCGATTTGTAAAGGCTGTTGACGGAGGATAATGATCTGGAGTGACAGTGGCCTGATTTTTTGCTTCTGTAATCGCACTGTCTGTCAATGTGGAGGAGATCAACTGCTCCCCTCCTCCCCTCCTCCCCTCCTCCCCTCCGCTGAAGTGAAGAAAGCTTCTGTGGACGTTTGGAGGTTAGCCACAGGGGGTGGGATGCTGTGGGATCCAGAGCTCGAGGGGGCAGCACATTTGACACTGAATGCTCGCCTTTATATGGGTTTACTGCCTTAAAAGAAGAAGGACCTAAGGAAAAGGAGATTGCATAACACAGTCATGCAAACAGTGTCCCAGACGCACTGTAGCATACTAACATAATGTCCCAGACACTATGTTAGGATCCCAACAAGGGGTCTCTGTACAAGTCATTCTTACAATGCCTAGCAGCTACAGTGTGTGTTCATTCAGTGCTTACCTTCCCGAGGCTATGTTTACTGGAAGCTCTCGGAACCTCTCTGAAATGTAAACAGGACTGCAGGGCCACATACAGTTCAGCACTGAGCTGTGTGGGCTCGAGCCAAAACACAATGAACACACAACTGCTGGATACACAGCCAGGTGCTGTGTATCTAACCACAGGAGCAGCTGTATAATTACACTGTTCTCATCCGTCTCAACATAATCTGTGTTTAGGTGGAGCACACAAACACCAGAGGTCAGAGGTCAAAGTAAGCTTTAAACTTCTTGATTGATTTACTTTCTGATATATTTCCTTTAATGTACTTCTTAAAGCTCCCTTCTTTCCCGCACAGTGCAGTGTGCGTGGCTGAGGTCTCTGCCATGCACATACACACATAATATACTCAATATATGCCAAGAATACAAATTCTTGCTGAGTTAACCAGATTTCTCCCTATCCCTACCCCGATTAAGGCAGCAGTGTTTCACTTACACGACTCTAAAGGAATCAGGTTAAAGTAGAAAGCCAACAGTAATCAGGTTAGTTAAGTGTACGTAAACACACAGATTCTCATCAGGTCACACACGAAGATCCTTTCTCTCAGGCGGTGACATTTGACATTTTCTGGGGGGGTGTAAAGAGAGAAATGAGTAGTTGGTTAATTGTTTCCTGTCATTTTGTTTAATTTTCACTAAAAGGCAGTCTGAGTCTGTGGTCCCTGAGGAGACCTCTTGCATTTCCCCAGACTCTTCTCCAAACAGAGCCAATTCCCTGTTAGGCTCTGTTTGTTGACTTCGGGAATTTCTGCTGCACCGTCGCTTTGTCACCTCAGTGTTTTCGTTGTTGCGCTGCAGAATCAACAACATGCCCATGGCTAGGTGGCAATGGGGAGGATGATGGGTTTGCAAACATTTTCTCCACACAGATGCTGAAAAAAGACACACACTGAGCCACAAGATAGCCTGCTTGATAGGATTTTGCTCCGGGGAGTCCCATACAGGAAGACTGTGGTTGTTATTGATTTAGTATTGAATAGCATTGTCGTCTGTGCTATCTCAGGAATGATAGTCATGGTGATAATTCAAATATTTCCTATGCCTGAGGTGGTATTTCAAGGTCAGATGCACACACTACCCAAGAGACTCCAACAAAGTGCTGAAGGACTCTTTGTCCTTCTCATTAACCAGACTAGGTTGACTAAGATCTTATAGCGACTGTGGGAGCCATGCACCTTACAAACTCTGTTTGTGTCTAGCAAGACTTTCCTTCTGATTCTGCAGGGTTGGTGACCCTGAGTGCATGTTGTACAGCTGCCAGTGCCTGGTGCTCTCTCTAAATGCTGCCATCTTGGTGACATTCTTCAGAACCAGCTGCATTTTAGAGATAAGGAAGTGAGGAATAGGGAAATCTGTGCTTATTTGGTATTCTGTTGTACAGTCTGGCCAGCTCTGTGAATAAGGAAAGACACCTTCCTGCGCACATTTTTCCTCTTGTGCCTGATCTCTGCTTGAGCGAGGTGGAAGTACATTTAAAGATCTTGCTCGGGCTCTTTTTACGTCATACTGAATTGCATAAATATTAATGCCAATGGACTTCCATGTGCATTCAGTGGGGTCTCTGAGGAAATGCTGCAGCATGCAATATAGCCACACTCCTTCTGACTGTTGGGATGTTTTGCCTCTACCCCCCATTCTCCGTATACNNCCCCCCCATTTATATGAGCACCTCATCAGATTGTTGGCCTCGATCAGTTCTAAAGGTCAAAGGTGGCTCAATCACCGGGGGCCCTCATGCCAGGTCGGATCAGTGCACTCGGCTCCTGGTGGAAGGAATGAATTCATGCGCACTCATCTCTCTGGACATTTTCCCCATTTAGCATTCAGGAAGGGGGATGGTAAGATAAAGGCGTAAAGAGGTGGGAACAAGACTAGAGGGAAGATGTGGAGGCAAAAAAAAAAAGACCATTTGTGTCCCTTCCTGCTCTCAACACACTTTTTAATGGTTCATTTTTAATGGTTCATGCGTGCGTGCGTACACAGACATTTAGCAGGAGATGATGGCCAGCTGACTGGAGGAATGGGATATGTACTGTATGTGTTATGTGTTTTTTTTTCCTTCTTTATGGCAGCTGACTCCTCTCTAAATCAGTGAGATCAAGGATGTGCTGATGAGTGGCAGTGGAGAGGGAAGCAAATTTTAGAGTGCAGTATTTCCCCTGATGCTATGGTATGTCATTACTGTTATTAATCTGGACACGGAGACAAAAGCCTACCGTGTGCTTGTGGCCATGTGGGTGTCTGTGCATGTAAGCGTGCGTGCGTTTCTGTGTGTTTAATGCGTAGGTGCGCGCGTGTGTGGGTGGCTCTCAGTGGGAGGTTAGTCTTTGACACCATTTTAGCCACCACACCTCCCTTAAACACGCCCACCACATGCCATGCCAGCTGCAGCTGTTGTGCCTCAATGCTAGAGATGTAGAAAATTCCTCTCACTCTGCAATTAGAGCTGCAGATTGCTGAATAGCGCACATTGCGATGTCCTAAAATTGCACTTGGTCCCCTTTCTACTCCAAAGAACACTGAGTAAATAGAAACTGATGAGGGCGAATCATGAATAAACTGGCCCCCGTCTGCCTCCAACTTGACAGATTGTGTTTTGCGCAAGCTGCTCCTTGTGATGTGCTGTTACCCCGGTTGAAGAAACCAAAGGGTGGAAAAAGGCCTCATTGATGGGGTGGGTTTCTCACGCCTGACTGAGAATGTTCGCTTTCCATCGAGTCAAGTGGTGCATTGTGATTCAACCAAAGAAATGCAAATATAGAGAACAGATGTACTATTTCTTTTTTTCGCTGTTTGTCGGCAGGAGTAATCCCTCACTTCGGTGGAGATTGTGCTGGGTGCACTCTGGGTGCAAGACTAAAGTGTTAACAAGGGAAAAGCCATGTCACCCTGGCACATGTGATGGCTGTCCGCCTTTCAGGGCCTTTTCTCAATAAGGCTAGATGCTCAAGATAGATAAATGGAGGCTTTTGTGGCCTTTGCCAGAGGGAGAAGCACACAATGAAGGACACACACAGAGCAAGGTCTTTTCCAGGGAAACAGCTAAAAGCAGCATTTCTGCAGTTCCTCCTCCTCTTTCTCTTTCACTCCCTCCTTCACTTTCTCCTGTCTCTCACTCTTACTTCCCGAACATTTTCCTCCTCCGTGAGAACTGAACCTTGCTCCCATAATGTTTCCATAAACGGGCTGAGGGAATGGAAATAACTCGGACCATTTCCCATTGCCTCCCTCTATCCACTCTCCCCCCACTTGCAGTCTCTTTACAGGGCCGTGGACAGTACTTGAGCACAATTCCCTTTAATGATGCACTGTTTTACACTGCTCTGAGCACTAGCAGAGTGCACATTTAAGGCATCTCATGCACACTGGACACGGCAGCCTTAATATAGCTCTGCTACTGCTACTTCATCAGGCATTACCAGGCCTATCCACTAGCAGGACTGCTTTGAACAAGATGAAGGTCAAATTGGTCTTCTGCCTGGGATTTGAAGTACCACTACATGTCCTTCAATATGGGCAGGGGACACTGGCTCAGGATTATTACTTATTGTGCTCCTCTTCCACCACTACAACCTATCAGCTCTTCTTATTCAGCCTTCCTCCTTCCTTCCATTCTTCTGAATTCTGTTTACTTTTCAGTATAGACATCATTTCTCAGTCCCTTTCTTTCCACCCTCTGTTTTCTTTTTCCCGCTCCTTCCCCCTTTGTGACTTAAATTGTTGTCTTAACTGTCACAATGTGGCTGTCTGGGGTTTTACATGTACATTTGCATGTCGGTTGTTGCCTACATCTGCAGGCCATCCTGCCAGGACTGGGCAATCTCTCATGTGGGTGGCTGGCCCCGGGAACAGATGTTTTTGATGCCACTTGTAGGGGGGAGAAGCTTTGAAAGTGACTCCATAAAAGAGATGCCAGCTGCATGACAAACCAGGGCCGCCTAGTTCTCAGGAATTCTGTCGGAGCCATTTCTCTCTGAAAACATGGCCTGTGGAGAATAAGAAGAGTTTTCACTTAATCAGACTGTTCCCTTTGGAGAACTTCATTAATTACAGGAGGAAGTAGCTGCACTGGAACATGTGCTCCAGATGGCCACAGACTTCACTTCTTGTTGTTATTTTTATTTTGGTATCTATATCCTGTGCGGTGTTCTGAATACAGTCTTTCTTATCTTCTTTTCTTTGTTGTGTATCCGACTCTCAATAGCCAACCTACAGTGTGTCAACAGGTTGATACATTTATGAACGAACCGCTGTTGGACTGCTTGTTTGTTTGTGGCGTTTCCACTTCTCTATCCAGCCGTGGTGCAGGCATCTGGCATCCTACATGCTCATCTAAAAGCACTGGCAACTTTGCCCATACTGCTGTTAACAATATGGTTTCCAGTGTCAACTTTCCTTTTCTTCCTGACTGCCCGCTCCCTCTGCACACATCCGTAGAGCAGCACCCCTGATCTGGCATCCAGTGCACTCTCCCCTGCCAAACTTCCAATGAAAAGCAGCTCTCTGGCCAGTGATTATTATTCACGTGCTAATTTTAGCCCCTGCAATCGTCAAAAACCCTTATTATGTGCCCTATGGATGAAGCACGTCATCTGTGCTGCACACAAAATGTGCTGAGCCGGATCTATTGGTGTCTGCCAACTTTTGCCAAAGTATAGTTTGTAGGTTGTGGTGGTAATGCTGGTACTCTGCCCTGGGAGTTTCTTGCAGATCCTAATCATATGTTCATGGGTAATGAAAGAGCATGTGCAAAAGGGGCAAAATATAAACAAGACTTGGATAAGCACTTAATTACTGAAGACATGTGCCACAGTGCCAGTGGCGATGTTGGAGTGTTAAAAAATTAATCCATTGGTTTGCTCTGCAGCGCGATTACAGCAACAGAAATGAAGTTTACTTTATCTGGCGTGAACAGAGATACAGAACAGAGAAGTTGCTTGCACCTCTGACAGAACGTTTTCAAAAGCACTGTGTTTTGAAACTCTGGTAGGCTTGTGCTCCCTCGAAACGATGCAATATCCACAGTCACCAGTTGCCCAAATAAGTGAAATTATCCAGTAATTTCAAAGAAAACAGCAAAAATCAGGTTGCTTGTTCTGTTAATTAAGTCGTGACCTCTCCAGCAGTGTCCCTGTATTCACCAGATCACCGCTCGTCTCTGTGCTGCTCTCTGCTCCTCTCCTTTCCCTCCCTCTTTGTTCTGAAGGGAGGTCTGCTGTCACTCAAGGCTGTCATACGCAGAAAAAAGTTGCCTAGCAACAACATAGAGGGATGCGAAGCCACTGTTTACTCTCCACCCCCTCACCTCATGTGCCCACTACCCCCTTCTCTTTCACTCTCTTCCTCTGTCGTAGAGATGGAGTGGCATGGCTGGGTAGTGGAGGAAGCTCAGCCTCCTGCCCTCAGATGAATTCACACAACAGATACGGAACAAACTGAGAGGAGGAGAGAATGTGGAGAGGGAGGGGGAGAGAGAAAAGGAGGGGGGCAGAGAGGGGAGAAGTGACATTCGGAGAAGCTGTGTCTGCCTGTTGCCTGCCAGCTGCTATTCCTCCTTTCCTCCCTGCAGGAGGAACGGGCCATTTCCCTAAACTGCTTCTGTCCGCTCTGCATAACTAAGGAGAAACTTGTCTTACCACAGCATGCTGTTATCAGCAGGACTAAAAATACTGGACGGCAAACGTGTCACATGCCTGGCTATCGTCACAGCCTCATGAAAGAGAGCTCAATCTAAGCGGATACAGGTGCCTTTCGTTCCTGGTGGATTATTAAATGTCCCCTGGTGGAAGCAATCAGGCAAACGCTATTGTGCCTTACCACATAATGCTGCTTCTACTTGTTTAGAGCTCTAATTATGAAGCCAGCCTTAATGGCTACCACATTGCCATGCTGAGTTCGGCTGCTTTTCAGGTTGACCGTTAAATAACAAAAGTCAGACTCAGGGTTGTTTTTCAGAAAGAATGAAGCGATAATAGAAAGTGTGTGATGTAACAGCATCCTCTCTCCTGGGCAGTGTTGATTGTACATATATAAAGGAGTACTTTGAGATTTTTGACAGTGTTTCCTATGTCATCAAAAAAAATGCCACCAAAGTAATTTCTCAAACATCTCCTGTAAAAAAGTTAATGATTAAAGGAATAGTTGGATATTTTGAGAAATACACCTATTTGCTTTCTTGCAGGAAGTTAGAGGAAAATATTTAAATTTCTCTTGTATCTGCACAATAAATATAAGATATACCTTTATTAATCCCCTGTAGGAGAAATTCAGCATTGGGTACATACATATGAATCTACAGCTAGCAGCCAGTTAGTCTAGCATACAAACAGCTAGCGTGTTATATCTCTTGTTTTTCTTACAGGGGGTTATGTGCTGCACTATTTTTTGAGCTGGGGCTGCAGTCATTTCTTAGAGTCAGTCCGGCCAAGAAATACTCTATCAATCTTCTCATCTGACTCTCAGCAACAAAGAAAATAAGTGTAGTTTCCAAAGTGTCAAACTTTTTCTTTTAAGCATTCAGTATGTCAGCCACACTGCTAACTTGCACTGTCCAGCTCAAGTATAGAGCAAAAGCTTTCTCTAACCAGTGTTTTTCAAAAATCCTGAAAGACGTTTGTAAACTTTGTGCCTGACTAAATATTCCGATTTTCTATGTAAGTTCCCATGTCACAAGAAAAACAATCTTCTGCCACTAACGATGTTCTTGTTGTTATGTTTGTGATTGTTTTATCATATTGAGTCGGACAGAAGTCAATAGGTTTCTTTAAATGAGTCAAAGCTCCCCACAGCATTTGAAAGATGAGCTGTGAAACATGTTGTTTTAGTGTTTGTGCATGTAGGTCATTCTGCATGTGTATCCGTTTGTGTAATGACTACCCTTGGTATGTAAATTACCCATCAGACCCGTTCGTCCATGTGCAAACGAGCAGTGTTTGTGGGTTTGTGTGTTTCTCCACGGGCCCTGCTGCACATGTGTGTAGGCTGATGAATAGTTTGTCTGTTTGCTGGGATGCAGTGACAAGAACTCCTAAGTGTTACCTCCTGGGGCTTCCCACTCTTCAAATAAAACTCTTTGCCTTCCCCTCAACTCAAATCAAAGCAGAGAACCTGCCTGCAGAGGCTAGATCAAAGGCACAAAGACCTGTACTTGCTGCCATTCATTCAGCTTGATTAAAGTCTGTCATTTCCTGCTATTAACATGTTCCTACCTCCAACCAGAAACAAACGGAGCAAAGCAGGAAGTGGTGAGAAGGACACTGTTTAGTGTTTTTCCAATTAAGCTCCCTGAAATTCAATTACGTTGCACTATACAAGAGGAGAGATGTATCATCAAAACTCAATTACCCCACAGAGTTGTTCTTTTTTTAGCCTTTATGTGTCCGAGGAAGGTTGACTTCCTCAGAAATAACTGGCTTCACGTGAGCTTACTCGCACTGTTCGAGTAGCTCCTCTGCAGTAAAAGTGCCTTGCTTACCGGTGCCTCGGTTTATTGGTCTCCACACCCGCATTTAACCTGCTGGTTCACAGACTGTGGCCATAAACCCTTACGGCCCAAATGCACTAAAAGCCTCTGACACACGCATTTTGAAGTAGCCTATTGTTTCAAATGTCCCAACATGCACCAGACGCGCCACACCTCTAACACTTTTGCTGCGTGTTGGGACATTTAAAACAATAGGCTTACTTTAAAACGCACGTGTCAGATGGTTTCAGTGTGTTTGGGCCTTTACAATCGCAAGTCTGCTTCACTAGCTCCATGCAAGCAGACCTCAACCAGCTAGCGTTAACAAACAGCAGCTGATCAAACATTAATGAAAGCTGACATTAGGGCGGTGACAGTATGGAATTTCTTTCTTACTGCGGTAAATAAAGCAACTTATCCCCACAGTTTGACAGTTTAACACCACAAAGACAACAGCTTATGGCCAGCAAACCGGCATTTGCGTAAGAGGAAATCACTACTCAGAGGTCTGTGTATATATAATCCAACAAAAGTACACAACGCTAGTCTAACTAAATGTTTGAAAAGTGAATTGAGAATATGTCTGCTAAAAGGTTGAACCACTCAATGTCTGCCAGTTTCGTATGGGTTCTCCTGTTTTGTTTTGGTTTATTTGCTTTTGCCACTTCTTCTCTTCCACAAGCAAAAGGCCAGGCACAATGCCAGCGCAAAGCAAACCTTCACAGTGCCACTCGTAACTTTTAAATAGACCACTTGCTTGATTTTTCCTGCCATGCAGGCGCAGAATTGTACTTGAATGTTAGTGGTCAGCTTGCTGTCAGCTGTAGCCTTTGATGCATTGCCTCACATCTTCTGATAGAAGCTGCACTTAAACACACTGCAGTCAGGCTTTGTTGGTGCTAGCGCGTTGGCTCGGTGTGTGTAGGCCCTTAAACCCACAGCTGTTTGCAGTGAAGCACCAGAGAGTGGCGCCCTGCAGAGATGTCCTTTTTTCATGCATTTTTATTCCTTGCTCTTAGGACCATCACAGCCTCTCACCTCCCTACCTTCCTCCTGTCTGCCCCCCCGGCCTCTGCTGAAGTTCAAAATATGCAGGCTCAGCATATGGCAAGTGGCTAGAGGGATTATCAGTTTTGAAAGAAGGGCAATTCCCCTCTCTGGTCGTGTCTTTCTCCCCTTATCTCAGTGTGTTTAAGGTGGTCATGGTTTCTGGCTCTGTTTGTAAGACAGACCTTTGTACCAGGCTGTAGTTCATAGGACAGGGAACGGATAAGTCTCCCGCCGCTCCAAATGTCAGCCATCGCAAGGAACTAGCAAGGTCACCGGTTTGACCTGGGCATCTTTTCCCAGGAACAATAGCTTTTCCCCCTCTTTTTCCTTATCCTTCCTGTCGGCTAGAGAAGTTCTGAATGTCACGGTCCACCCCCTCCCCCCAACCACCAACCCCCAGCAGTCTTTCTCCCCCCACCAACAGCCACCTACTTTCCCTTACATATGCTAATGTTGCAGTCTCATTCATTCTGTTGGTGGCTTTGTCACAGGGGGAGGGAGAGGGCTGCGTGCATTAAGGGACAGCTGTATGCATTTCACTAAACTGACTCCCCGATGGCTGCCAGACCTGTCCTTATTTCACTCCCTCCTTCTTCTTTTTCTTGTATCTTTCTCCATTTTCTCCCCAAATTCTAGTTCTTGGATAAAGGAGCACAGGGAAGAGTTGTTGTTGTTGGTTATTTTAGAGACTTTCTGCTGCGAAGTGTGGCGGCTTTCCCTCAACAAGTGGCTGATGGATTTAATGCACTTGGATAGCATTTCCACAGTGAGCTCATTACCACCGTGGCTCACGGGGCTTTGTGTCCTGTGCTCTTAGGATTTATGGCTGTGATGAAAAAGGACTCTCTTAATCAGGTAAGCATGGCAACTGTTGATCTCCAATGTTGCTTGTCATGTAATGACCTTATAGGAAAAAATGCAAAGGCTAAGTAATGCATATCGACTTTAGTTTGATCTGCAATTATGTGCAGAATAAGCATTCTATAAAGTGAGGAATGTCTTATTTTTTAGACAATGGTATGTTTAAGTGGTCTAGCCTGCGGTGTGTATCAGAGGAGGAATTTGTGAGTGTGTTCCTCTGGCAGACACTGCACAGAAAGTTATTAGGTGAGTAAACGAGTGATTCATCTGTGTATCTGTGCCTATTCCTATGCTCCCTTCAGTTATGTTACCCTTGCATCCTCCGGTTGACTAAACTTTATTCCGTGTCAGCTTTAGAGCTTCCAGCTGCTGCCCAGGAGTCCAAATTGTCTCTCTTACACCAGATTTCTGTCAGCGACACTAAGCCAAGTGTGAAAAACAAACTTTGAAAAGAAAATGAGTGTTGCTGAAGCGAGTAAGAGGA
>NW_023339751.1:5277489-5292220 GCF_004916995.1 Morone saxatilis
CTTTTTTTTCCCCTTCCCGCTCCACCACTTTCACTTTCCTTCGTAACCCCACATTCTCCTCTGCTTTAACCCAGTTAAGGTAAAGAATCGCTCCATTGAAGCAGAAACAGAAATGTTTTCATCAGATTGGAGATGCCCGTGTCTGGTTGCAGTCATGCACCCTTCCATAAACCTCCTCCTTCTCTGACTGCAAGTGTGATGAATTTAATATCTATCCTGCCCAAAACCATCGCGTACACCCCTCCCATTCCCACCGCAAGGTTGGAACAGCTGCTCACAATAGAGGATTGAAAACAGAGCTCCCACGTTGTTTTAAATGAACTCCTCGGAGGGAGAAACACTAACACAGTGTGCAGCGCAAATTTGATCGTATTTGAGTGTGATGTGACATGGAATGTGATTCTTTGTTTTTATTGTGAGTTTATTGAGGAATCAAATGGCGAGCAGTGAAGCATAAGCAACGTGCCTTCAGGTTTGTTTGCTTTCCGCTTGGATTTTTTCCTTCCTCTGTGTTAATGATGAACGCAGTGTGACACATCCAAATGTCTGACTGGCTGCAGCCTGTCAACATAAAGCAGTAGAAGGCAGGTAACAAGGAACTAAAATAAACGGGGGTTTGTGAATGCACTGAGAAGGACTTGTAAATGTGCTTCACATAGTAATGCTGCCTGACTCACTATATGATGAAGTCCATGAGCTGGAAAATTGGTGTAATCATCTTGGCCTCTAACCTACATTGCACCCTAATTTGGCTGCGGGAGGACAGGATGACTGCATCACAGCTCGCCCTCAGCTCTGGAGGTGGATTCGTCTTGGGGACGAGGCCAGCTACTACTTCCTGCTTGCTGAGAATAGAGGAGCATTAATATGGCTCAATTACGCCAGGGTATTAAAGATAATTGTCCATAATCACAGGTCTGGGTTCACCCCGGGGCTCAGCGTGCCCTTGCAGCTTGGTAGGGGCTAAATAAACATGTTTGACTTTGACCTGAGGTGCAATAGGCTGGACAATGTTGAGGATGCCACAGTTTAGATGAATGTAAAAAGTCAAGGAAGTGAAAAGCATGGCTTGAATACAATTACTTCATTTTAGGGCCCTGTGCCTTTCTTTTACCTACAAGATGCTCTTGCTTCAGCTTTGTGAGTGCACTGAATAATGTAATAACACACTGCTCTGTTATTGTGATGTTCTGTAATCATGCAGAATGGGTGCACTGACAGAAACATACAGCTAAATTGTGCCTGTGATGGCCAAACATATGCAAATATTGATATTTTGCTTCTGTAATTGTGACTTCTAGGTGACATTTTGCACATTTAACACAAAAAGTACTAAACCTTTGCAACAGCAACTCCTCGAGTTTGTGCTGCACGTGATATTTTGAAAGGTAACCTTAAGTCTAAGACATATGACAAGTTTGGCTTTTCAGAAAATCACTGCAACCCAGAAATGGGTCTTGTTGCCAACAAATCAGGCATGCAAATGATTTGGCATTCATCTTTATTCTAAAATATTCTTAAGGGCTTATGACATGGCCGTGCCTTTTGAGCATACAGTATGGGCCTAATTCCCTGAAGTGCTGTCAGCTCCAAGTGGAGTGATCTTAATAATGTTGTGCACATAGCAAAGTATTTCTTAATGTGCCACACGACCCAGTGTGTCCTATGCTGTAAACATTTGTGTAATTCAGAGGACTGCAAGAGAGCTGCAAACAAAACCAGACAAAAAGATGGCCCACAGGTTTGTTCGGAGGGGCTTCCTCTCCATGATCGCAGTGACAGTTGTGTAGGAGTCATAGAAGTGAGTAATGAGAAAGTCAGTCAGTCAGTCCAGTTAGTCTGTCAGAGTTGGCTGACATCATGCCGTGTGTCCTGCTGCGGTGAAATGGCCCATCAGTGGTAGTAGACTATTAATCTCAAGATGGTGGACAGAACGTGTTCACTTTTCTGACAGCGAATTAATATCTGCCGGGCCTTTAATCAGGCCACAATGTCAGGGTTATTTTAAGACCTGGAAGAAATGCTAGGCCACTCCTCTGTAGATGAAGCGAGATGAAAGACAGACTATCCAACATCAGAGACACAAAATGAGTTCATTACTGTAATTAGGCCTGTCTTTCTCTCCCATCTCTCCTTCCCCGTTCACCAGGCCTTGTGTCTTAAACACCCATAATAGCGATGCATTACTCCAGTAATAAAGGGCTGTTAGTAAAGCAGACCGCCCACCCTCCATCTGCTACCTCCCTTGTACACACAGCCACAAAGGAAAGGACAGAAAACAGCCTCCTTCAGGTCACACAGAAGATGGATTCTGCTGACCAAGTAGCTCGTGGCACTCTCTATTGGCTGGGCCGTGCAGGGGGGGATGGATGTGGAATGAGACATGGTACAACTGTGTTCATTAATCACTGTCGCAGGGAAAGTAGCTAATAGAAGGCAGGAAAGGGAAACACAGACCACCATGTTCTCTGGTTTATCCTGTCCTGCCCTCGACGTGAAATATAGGCCAGTTCACCCTTTCCTGACCCTGTGTAGCAGCACAAACAGGGAGAAGCTGGACAGTATGAACATAAACAGAGTTTAGTCTTTTTTAACTAAGAATTCACTACAAGTGAGAAAGAAATTGGAGGCAAAGCTAGGATGCTATAACAGCAATGGAGAGACTTTTTAATGCGAATTGATTTTAAACAATGTGATTTTTTGCACTGATGATATCGTTTTATTTTATTTTATATCTTTATGTTCAAGGCGGGAATGTTGCAGCGTTATTCCGCCTCGCAAAACGTACAAACTCGACGTTGTTCCGCCGGCAGAGTAGGAAGTAACAGAGCAACGTCTGTGTAAATTGCTGACACTGTTGTGTTACACTCTTTTGCTTCCAGAGCACCGGGATGCTATCTAAAACCACAAACTGGGGCAGCATTGTGCCGTTGTTGTTTGGTTCAGTGTAAAAAAGCAAAGCCGGCGTACTTACTGCTCTTCTTTACGGTGCTATTGCATGATCCCTGTTTAAAAAGGGCTTGTGTTGACAGCATTACACTCCTCTATCTTTTTAAGCCGCTCAACACCGACTACTGTGAAAAGTCATTCATGCTGTTTTCTTGTCATGCATTTGAGATTACAGTATGTCAGTTTCTTTGTTCTTCCTTTTCTCAGTCATCCGTTAAAGCCTCTGTTGGAGTGTCACCATTGATAAAGCTGTTTGTACAGGTGGCACATTTTGCTGTCATTAGCTCTAATTGTTCAGTCAACGCGTGACACGTGGGTGTCGGTCAGGAGACTGTCACCTCTGCTCCCTATCATGCCTGGGAAAGAGACCTGAGATATATATAGAGTGGAGAAATGTAAAATAATTGGCCAGCAGTAAAATGTAGAGTCATTTACATCTCACATGGTGTCTTTTTCTGTGAATTATGATTTATTTATTACACGTTTAGACTTCTTACACATCTCAAACACTTCACACACACTTCACACTTACATTGGTCGCTGCTTACACTAGCACAGTGGCATACATGTGTATTATCCAAGCAATTTAGGAAATTAGATATAACATTTATGGGCATACCAAATTTTGAATGTTAGAATCCACTTTTGTAACTTACAATTCATTGTTTTATTTAGAATAATAAAGTCAAAAGCTTCAGACCAAAATCAACCACTTTGTCTTGTTCAGACACAGACGTTGTCTGTATTGAAAATGAGTGGCGTTGGCATTGTTCACTACTCTGCAGCCCAGCAGATATTCCATTATTCATCATTCGCCAACTGTAACGGACAAACATATTTCCCAGAAAAGTTCTTGTCGCTACATTATGCATCCACATGACACAACACAATGTCTTGCTGTGTGACTCTCAAAAGCCTTGTGTTAAAAAGGTTGGTACTATAGTTTCTTGCTTGTGAATGAAGCTGTGTTCATAACAAGACCAGTCCATAACAGGAGAGAGAGGATTGGGGATTGGCTGGCAGTAGACTTAACCAAGAAGGTATTATTGTGAATCTATTCCTACACATTTGGGTCATGCATGCATTTACCTGTATTTGGCCCTGGCAGAGAGTGCACACTTTATTATTATAGTTTCAGACTCATCTCCAGTGTATTTGGTCTTGTCTGACATGTAGCTAATCTTGATGTGGCCCACATTTTCCTCCCAAAATAGTTTGTACAGTAAATGATAGAGAAATGTAAACAGTTGTCTGGAAACAGACGCTATCATGTTAAAGGCCAGTGGATGGAGCTGAAGCAAAGCTTGGGACGCCCAGTCCAACTTCATCTATCATGTTGACAGTGAAACCTTACAAAGAGAATAGCTTTAACAGGGCTTATAATCTTCACTGAAACAAAAACTAGTGATTCAGTGCCCTGTTTTTTGTGATGTTGAGGGTTTACTTGATAACTCATGGGGTTTTCACATGATTGCACTACTAGGAGAAATGAGGAACACCACCAGCCCCAAAGAACAAGAAAAAGCATTTAGGTCAATGTAGGGAGACTCTCAGTCTGGTGTGGTGTGATCTTCCATGCAGAAGTCAGTGTTTGAGGAGATGAATGCAGTGTAACACCTCAGTCACTTAACCCCACTGGACCTTCTACACGCCTACTAGCATGGGATGAGATCGATGAGAGAGGAACCTGCTTGTGTTGCCCACTTCCTCTTGGAGTTTTGCTTTCAGCATCAGTATACAGTACAGTCTTTGTTTGTTAGTGTCTTTATTACATTGTCCATGTCAAATCGCTTTCCGCTGTTCAAGGAGGCTATATGACCAACCTGGCGCCTATTTAACAAAAGTCTACCCGAGGCTGATGTACAGGGACATTGCTTACGGATAAAAATGGAAACCATGTGAGTTTGCAGCGTGTGCGTATCTGACATCTCAAATACCCGAGAGGGAATGAAGCTGCTTTTCAAGGACAATGTTTTCACTCTCCTTCTCTCTGTCCTCAGATGTTCAGGTTAATGAATAAAACTGCTGATATCAGCCTTTTGTCTGTTTGTTATTTCCCCAGTTGAACAAAACTGAGCAAGTGGAAAGGGTAACCTTGCAAACTTTCTCCTCTGAAGTTCTGTTAGTGGAGTGAACTACAACCTCATATTTCAGTGAAATTTCTATTATTTTGTTTCTGTTGTATATTTGTCTTATCCAACTTACCTCATCGGGTCCTCATTAATTTTTCTCCTAACCAACTACATCAGATAAAAAGGCAAAGTGGCACTGGCGTAGAATATCCCTCCTGTATAATTTGCAGGCCTGATGATGCTGCGAGCGGTTGGATCAGATATTGGTACATGTGAACATTTAGCTAAACATCTGCCTCTTGTTGCTGTAATTTGCTTCACCACCATCTGTTAGGCATTGGCTGGAAGCACCAACAAAGATATAGATCTATCTTGTTATAAACCCATAGTAGCACCAGCTCTTCTCAAATACACTAATTAGCTGTATTCGGTGATATGCTCCACATTGTTCCAAAACTAATACAGCCCACCATACACCTTGGTGGGAGTGTGTTACAAGATAACAGGGTACTACAGACAATTTAGGTCAGCAGTATGATCATTTTTATAGTTGAACTGAATGTGCCGTGTTTTGGGGTCATTTTGAGGAATACAAACTGGTTTTCGCTGTGTTTTAAATTAAAATGTCTCAGTTACAGTGTTCTAACCCACTTGCTGTGTGCTAACATGTTCTTCTGTGTTTTTGTTCCTGTGCCACAGATCCAACTCTTCCAGCTGTCGTTCTGCATTGGTGGCACGCTGTGAGAAAAGACTCCACTCCGCTGTGCCTCAGCGCTCCTCAGACACTTGTCCTTGACATCCAAATGCTTTGCGTCGATCGTCGTGCCAGCCGCCTTCTGTGAGTTATGATGACGGCTGCTTCGTTGACTCAGGAAAGAGGCTCCTCCTCCACTCACCACTGAGCAAATCACATGATGTAATGAAGAAGGGTCCTGAAAGTCTGCTCTTCAAGGAGTCTGCCAGCAGGATATGAGTATTTTGAGCCCTGTGACGGATAACAAATCAAACCTTGTGGGAATTGTGGGAGGCCCAGAAGAATACTCTAGAGCCATGCAGTCAGAGGAGCTATTCAACAGAAAACTCAAAGCCCTGAATGGTAGCATGGGACCACCAGCCTCCAACATGCAAGGGAAACCTGAAGGCGCTGGCAAAACAAATGGTACTCCAGCCATGCCTAAAATGGGCGTCAGGGCCAGGGTGACAGAATGGCCACCGAGAAAAGATGGATGGGATGGACGTCCTTCACCGAACTATCAGAGTGTGATACCGGTATTTCAGAATGGCCAGCAGGAACATACTGTGGAAATACTGGAGCAAGGCGAAGCAGTCTGTCTGGAGGTAGACTACTCTGACAAATACACACTGAGTGACCTCCTCAGCCATTCCCCGCTGAAGGGTCTCCATCCTATCCGTCAACGCAGTAACAGTGATGTTACCATTAGTGACATTGACTCAGAGGACATAATGGACCAGAACGCTGTCAATCCAAACACTGGGGCCTCGCTGCACCGTGAATACGGTAGCACGTCCTCCATTGACCGCCAGGGCCTGAGTGGAGATGGCTTCTTTACCATGCTTAGGGGCTACAGAGTAGACACCCTGGACCACCGTAGCATACCACCTCTCGGTTTCCCCGAGTTGTTGCGCTGTGATGCCTCCCTCTCCCCTAGCCTGCAGACAGCAGCCCAGATCGCCAGGGGTGAGATAGTCCACATTCCAGGCTACGACTACATAGACAGCTCTCTCCTCTACAGCCGGGAGCGGGAGAAGTCTTTCATGAGGCGTCTCAAATCGGAACCATCTGAAACGTCTCTGTTCAGGAAACTGCGGACCATTAAGAGTGAGAGTGACGCCTTGCGACTCTCAATAGAGGATGACCGGCGACCCCTCAGCTTCCAAAAATGCTTTGCGCACTATGACGTTCAGAGCGTTCTTTTCAACATCAGCGAGGCGGTGGCAAGCAGAGCTAACCTATGCCAGAGGAAGAACACCACTACTGGGGCTTCAGCGGCCTCAGCTGGAATAGGACCTGGAGCTGTTGGAGTGTCCGGAGCTGTGGGAGCCGGGGCCGGACCTGGAGCAGGAACAGATGGCGGAGCAGCAGGATGTAGCAGTGGAAATGCCCCCATGTTTGAGTCTCCACTAGGCAGCAGGGAGGACTTGAACCCCAAGGAGAACCTGGATGCTGACGAGGGAGACGGGAAGAGCAACAGCTTAGTGCTGAGCTGTACACACTTTCGCAACGAGATCGGTGGTGAAGGCGAGAGGAGGATCTCCCTCTCCAGAGCCAACAGTGCCAACTACAGTGGTCTGTCAGAGAGCTGCTCTTTTGAGTCATCTTTAAGTTCACACTGCACCAATGCAGGAGTCTCTGTACTAGAGGTGCCAAGAGAAAACCAGCCCATCCACAGGGAGAAGGTCAAACGATACATCATTGAGCACATCGACCTTGGCGCATACTACTACCACAAGTACTTCTATGGGAGAGGTAAGGAATGTGAATGATGAATGTGTGAGTTTTGAGTTTAAAGAGATTGAACCATCATGATACATGGGGATTTAACTGACTCAGTGTTGAGGATTACTAAACTTTCCAGGCCTAATCCATTTCCTTGAAACATAACTATGCATAATGCCATGTGAGAGCAAGTTCCCAAATGGAACAGCCTCTGCTCATTGGGTCAGATATCGCGACGGCCCAGTGATTATTATAGGACCAGATGAAATAAGGGCCAGAACAATAGCAGGCTTGTGTAGGGTGCGAGGGTGTGTGTTTCACTTCCTCTGGAGAGGAGCGGTCGTGTCCTCCCTGTGATATTGCTCTGAACCCCACAGAGAAGCTGTGATTAGTCATGTGAGAAGAGAGAGGTGAGCGAGAGGGTGCGCTGCAGCTGTTCTCCACGAGGGCCACGGGGGGTGTGAGGACCCCTCCTATGAAACTTTTGGGTCAGCAAAACTATGCCAAGGTCCCAGGTCCCCTCATTAAAACACCTATGTGACTGACGCTGGAAATACCATGCCGACCCCTACCCATCACCGCGTTATACATATCTGTTTTTCTCACTGTCTATGCGTCTGTGTTCGCTGCTCTCAGCAGATTGAATTACCCATTCTTAAGCCTCACCAGAAAACAGCTGCTTCACCTTTCACACAGAGATCCCTGAGTATCTTTTTTTCTCAAAAAAAAATATTGCTCTATTGAGGCTTCATGTCTCCAGTCAAGGTTAATGAGATCATTACAGATCTACTCTATTTACAGTACATTTGAATGTAGCATTGAGTTTATATTCATTTACCATGACATATGCCCCACTTACTACACATACCAAAACTGGTGTAGTTGTTTTATCTATTTAACCACTTTCTGTGGCAACACAGGCCAATGTATAATTGTATAATTGAAATGCCCTGTGTTGCTGTCAGTTTCGTTTTCATGTTATAAGATGCCTATTTCACAGTATGTGGCTGCAGCCTTTGCCCTTCTCTCATGAGGTGTTTTATCAGAGAGACAAGTCTGTCGTCACCTCTGCTTCACTACAAACACACACACACACACACACACACTTAAAAACAGGCACATACTTGCACGCACACATACACATTCACACAAACATGACCGTGTGTCACCACTTTAGGGCAAGCTTTTATCAACCTGGGCTGAACATTGATCTTATTGATTGCCTAAAGCCCTCCTTCCTGTAGCAACAGGAGTGTTTCTCCCCAGGCTGCCCTAATGGACACAATGTTTCATCCACACCCACGGGCCAAGCCTTGTTACACACAGGTCATGGTTACATTGAGATGTACAATACAGTGGATGTAAACCAGGGGTTCTCAACTTTTTTCAATGTGGGGACTAGCACACTAGCAAAGAGTGGTTTTGCATACCTATGGTGGGTGGGGGTGAGAGTGAGTCTAGTCTACTTTAATAGATCCTTCGAAGACATATAAAATATAATCTGCTTAGAATAACATTCGTCAGATATAGAGTTTTCACATTGTTCTTCTTTCAAAAATCTAGAATCTATGAATATGAAAAGTGATAGTGCATCTGATACCCAAACTTTGCAAATTGGTCGATGCCGAGAACTGATACGCATACTTACAGATACTGGAGGAATTGTGTTAGTATTGGAACAACTCTAGCAAATGAACCAAGATGTCTTCTACACTGAAAAGTCCATTGTCTATTAGTATATGTGCAATGGAGGCTTCAAGTTTCCACATCCCACTTGTGTACATTGCAGACATTTTAAGGACCAGTGTGAAGGATTTAGTGGCATCTAGAGGTAAATTTGAATACAGCGCAGCCTTCCAAGCGTGTAGGAGAAACTACTGTGGCTGCGAAACTTGGGTTATCTTTGGTTATCTAGTGATTGTACACAAATGAAAACATACCTATGAATATTATACTATTTTTCTGCCAATAGAGCATCTGAAATGTTACACATAGAGAAACTTTCCCCTTCAGCAGGTGAATGTGAAAACAAAGACAGACACATACATTGACGCTCAAACACAAAAGTGACACTTTTGAGTGGAGAGGGACTTTAACAAACAAGTTTTATTCTGTCAAATTAACAAAATAAAGTTAAAAATAAGTTACTTAATTTCATACTTCTTCAAAAGTGGCTGATTCTTTTTATTAGCTCTTTGTTTTTGCAACTTTACATCTGTCATGATGAAGGAGAGCGACAGAAAGCCTGGTGTGGGCGAGCGAGAGGGAGGAAGCATGCATATACATTATTGATAGCGTGGAGAGACGTGTGAAACTGAAGTTTATTAGATGTCATGTAAAATAACACTCACCACTCAATTAGAAGTTGGGCATATTCACAATTTATCTGTCATAGCGTGAAATTATCTATATCAGTGACAGATGGAGAGTGTCTATTTTTTCTCAGTGTTCTCCAGTCTCTTTTGGGTGGATGGATGATTGGTTCTTGTCAGATCACATCTTTCTGGCCCAGTAGGCAACGCTGGTACCAGGTCGCAGCCCAGTCATTGAGAATCACTTATGCAAACCATGCCTTTTATACGGAGATATGTGACCTGAAATAAAGTTTTAGAGCCACAAATGTAAAAAGTAGGAACTTGAAGTGTGGGACTTTTTAAAGACTTTGAAGGCATTTCTGCAGTGCGGAGTGACAGGAAGATGGAAAAGAGCCAGTATTTGACATGACAGTCAAAGTCATCCATTTTCAACCTTTGGCAAATCGTCAACACCAAGTGTTGAGTACCAGTGACATCTTATAAAAATGTGTTAACAAAAATCTTTCCTCTACAGTCAACAGTCTCCCTCACTGTGCCATCAGTACTCATATGCCTAGTGGCCTCATATGCATAGGCAAGCCTCCTTACCACCATTTGACCTTATGCCTCACAGAGCATTTACCCTCAGTCCACTGTCCCTGACAAGCCAAGCATTCCTCAGACGGTTAACCCCGAAATGCCTACAGACAGTTAATAAATTATTTATGCTGATACGTGCTTTGCCCCCAATGTTAATGCCACAGTGACAAGTATCAGTGTATTCACATGGTATGCTCCACATGGCATAGATGCAATGTATAAACTTCTAGGGGAAATCTCTTTGCGAATGTCAGGGCTGAGTCCCTGCTGAGGTTTTTCTTTTGTTGTCTGCTGAATCCAGGTCTTTCTCCCTGGCTTTAGTCTGGATTAGGGAGTGTTTGCTCAAGGCACCGCTTATTGTGTGCAAAGCTCTGCTCCTGTCCATGTCCTAAACAGAGAGACACACACACATATTCATGCATAACACACATACTCCAACCTTTATTAGACTAATAGTAAGTTTAGTTTTACAATGATACTATATCTTTAAGTACACAGCATTTTGAGTGTTTTATTCAAGAAGTTATAATGCATTTCAAATTGAATTATTCTTATTTTAACACAAAAATAAGTCCTTGTTCTTATAATGCTTAAAAATAACAAGACTGAAAGTCTAAAGCCTTGCTAGTGACTCCCCTAGTGTCCATTAAATTTTTAATTATACGCCACAATATGAAACTGCTGGAAAAAACAAACCTCTATTCAATCTCTTAGGAGCATTATTATGATCTGTGAATTTCATGGCAATCTGCCCATTAGATTATCATTATTTACTGCACAAATTAACATCATGACAAATAAAGGAAACCTCACTGAGTGTCCACAAATGGGGAAAAAAAATCTATCCTGATGAGAAAATCTAATGAGAATCTGCCCATTAGAGTTTGTCATGTTTGTGTACACTAATGAGTTGAGGGGGTTACCAAAAGCATTAGGAGACTTTGTCTGAGCGCTGTGAATATCCACAGGAAATATCCTAAAAATCTGACCGCCAGTATTTGAGATAGCGGTTCATAGATCAAAGTGTTGCACAAGGGAAAAACATTTCCTGTAACACTGACGTAACTTTGTCTTGAATTAAGTTTTTAACTGATTCATGTACTGACCATCAACATCCACATGTCCTGTTACTAAAATCCTAATTTCTAAATTATACAAATCTCTTTTTTTTAGGTTTTGACCAACAGCTCCATAAATTGCATTGTCAATCCCAAAAATGCCAAAAGCTGTCATGAATGACACAAATACTCTGAGCCTGGCCAGAGGGGACATCCTGGCCTAGTGGTTTAAGGCACATACCGTGTAACCTCTTTGTCCTGGGTTTAAATGTATCCCTCCCTTTATATTCCTCTACCCTGCACAGTCAAATATCAAATTAAATATGCCCTGAAAACAAAAAGCAAAAATAAGTTTGAACGACGTATGCCTTCCTTCTAGCATGGTTTGTAAAGCCTAAGTTGGTTTCAGTGGCAGGAGCAGTCTATCTGTTGTGATGTGAGTCCAGATACAAAAAACCCAGAAAAAATACCTTATGTTCTCGGGTACTTCTGAGGGTCAGCATTACAAAGCAATGCGTGTGGTTGGATCAGAAATTCATTGTTCCGGAATGAAGGATGCAAAAGATTATTTTTATTTTCCAATCAGAATCCCAGTATAAAGTATCTGGATGATGCTGAACAGTCTGTAATAATTCTTTGTTCTACATGTATTTATATGATGAGATGTGTGAAGGGATCTGGGTCAGTGATGGGTCGCAGTGGGTCAAACTTTCCCGCGTTGTGTTTATATGTATTTATTTCCTTTTTTAAATCCCGGTGCTGCCACTACAAGCTGGGTTCTAATCCAAAGTGAATCAATTTCAAATCTCCCCTGGACCCCTACTGTTTTCCGTAATCAGTATTATAGCTTCCCCACGAACAGTCCACAGTGGATTATTAAGATATATATGGACTCAATAATATAAATTAATATTCTGCTAAAGCAGTGATTTGATGATAGATAGATAGATAGACTCTGTGCAGCAAACAATCTCAGTTATTCAATTTGGCAATGTGATGCTTAATGTGTGTTTCTTTCTGCTCTTTCTTGCTCGACCTCCAGAGCATCAAAACTATTTTGGGGTGGATGACAATCTTGGACCTGTGGCAGTCAGCGTCCGCAGGGAGAGGCTGGATGACGGAAAGGAGAAAGATGGAATGCAATTCAACTATCGTGTCACCTTCAGAACCAGTCAGGTAACTATAATATGTCAATGTGCCCTTTTTCAGCTCTGCTTGTTGTCTTAAATCAATGTATAACTATTATGGATGCATAGTAGGAGGAACCTGCAGGATTTCTGTCACTCTTTTATTGAACTGACTAAGACCTAGAACATGCTTTTAAAAGGTATTTCTGATATAGTGCATTCAGCAAGGCATGTTAAGGTGACTCAGTTCAGGGCTCATTCAAGCAGTACAGAAGTGCAGGAATGCTTCAGTACCCCTGAAAACAAGAGGAAGCTTCTCGCAGCTCTCCATTCCCAAATCTGCTCCTAGCACCCTAATGTGTCCAGTGACTCTGTGCCAGTTGTGACTCAGTTGGCCAGCCATGCGAAAACTGATGCAAGTCTATCAGAGTTGGTGTGATAGCCCTGGCTCGCTCACACTCTCCCACACCCACGTGTGCACACATATGCACGCGCATGTACACAGAAGATGATTAATCCGCAAACTGAGATGCACACTCTTGCAGTCCCCGGTGGTACAGAACCCTCTCCTTGATTGATGCTGGGTGGTCTCATCCTCCTGAATAATTCAGGTGTAACAGATGTGTCAGGCGGGGAAATGTCACTGATATCCAGTGCCATTCTTGGTTTAAAGCACCACTCCCACGATAAAACAATGTATCTGGGTCATGGTAGCCCTGCAAGTAGCACGCAGAAAATGTTTTAACTCCCCAACCACTGAAGCGTCTATTTGCATGTACTGTACTCCTGTCATTTAGCCTCGGCGCTCTCTGCCTCTCTACCCCACTCTCACTCTCCCTTCCTTTCTGAGTCTATTAAGTAATCTGCTTTTCAGAAAGCAGCTCTCTCTGTCGGACAGACATTAACTGTTGACATGTCCACAGGCTGTTCAGATGGAAATGGGATTTATAGGCGTAAATGTGTCTGTGATGTTACAAACAACAACACAAGGTTACAGAGTGGGTGTTCTGAAGCGGTTCGGGTTAACATTTACTGGCACATTAATGATCTTAATAGTAAAATACCACTTAACATCTAGTGCTCAGTTAGCCTGTCTTAATTATTTAGAACGTGGGTTCCTAATGCCTTCCAATGGAGCTGTAATGGAGCCACTGCTCTAAATAATAAGGTATAACATAAAGAGATATTATGACTGACTTATGCAGTAGCTAGTGCATAAGCCTAGTTTTAATATCCAACATTTTGAAATAAAATATAATGACTCAAGAAAAGTGTGGGGAATGACATCCAAATGAATAAAATCCCTGATTTACAGACATATTGACCTACATCGAAATCGTGCACACACAGACCTAACCATGACACATTGTACAAGGAGACTCCAAAACCACGAAACATGACAAACGGCATGAAACTTCACCATCTGTCTTTTCTGTCAGCTGACCACACTCCGTGGAGCCATCCTGGAGGATGCCATTCCATCCACTGCGAGACACGGGACGGCCCGCGGCCTGCCGCTGAAAGAAGTGCTTGAATACGTCATCCCTGAGCTTAATATCCAGTGTCTGAGGCTGGCCCTCAACTCCCCCAAGGTCCCAGAGCAGCTACTCAAGCTGGACGAGCAGGGGGTGAGTACATCGAGATGTCCTCAATGTTAAGAGTGCCACCACAGACATCTGATGATGATGATGATGATTAAGAAGCAATGGAGCAATCTGTCATTAAGTGCCTTGATCAGGGACATTTGTTGATAGGGAACCGCAGTTAATAAATGAAAAGTGCAACATTTTGCATCATTCTTTCTACAAAAGCCACAGTGTAAAATGCCAATTAGTGGATTTATGGGTTGTTATGTGCGGGACCATTACTTGTCCAGATTCAGTGACTTACTAATGTCTTGTAATCACTATGAGGTTGTTAGAAAACCAGCAGACTCCAGGAAGTCTCTGCATCCAGACGAGAACGTAAGGCCTGAATTTTTGTTTTTGCACATCAGTTTTTGTAGGGATTAAACAAACAAGATAAAAGTGTGTTTATTAGTGAACCTTAGTGGTGTTGGAAGGTGGATTTTGTTACTTTCTAGCTCTTTCCAGTCTTTATGCTAAGCTAACCTAACTGGCTGTTACAGTAGCTCTAACTCTTGGCAAGTAAGCATTTTTACAGACATGGTAAA
>NW_023339751.1:5292282-5300094 GCF_004916995.1 Morone saxatilis
AGCCATAGCCCATTCACTCTCCTCCACACAGATGTTCCCATTGTTCCATTTCAACACCATCATTTCCACATATCAATATTCTGAATGATGTTTTAATATTGTGATATTGATTTTGTATTTAAGATATATCTGTCTCTGTTCTGACATTTGTGTCAGATATAGAAGGAAACAGGGGAGGGATTAACTTCAAATAGCAGTAACCCATGTCCCATATATAGGTTGCTTATTATAAATGAACACAGGCTCCCGGGTGGAAGCATAAGGCAGCCAATATCACACTTAAATAGAATCAATATGAATCCTGCACTCTCTGTAGCCGGCATCGACTGCTTTGACACACATTTTCTGCGATAGGACACTCAGACACAAGCTACAATAACCTAACTTTTGACAACTTACTTAGCTGAGAGCAGGTGATTTGATATTCTGCCTGGATGGCGGAGGATGTCATCTTGCATTATCTCGGTTTGAATATGGGCTCTCTGTATTCACAGGTGTCAGAGATGGATTCATTGTGTGATCTTAAGGCCTTTATTTTCTCATCTAACAAAACTGCAAGATGGAAAGGAGAATGGGGGATTAGTTAGTGCTGTATTGCTTATCTTACTATCCCAGAATTGGCTGCTTATTAGTGTAATTACATTCATTAGCATGGGCCCATCCTTCCAACTGACAGGGGAAAGGCTCTTATAATAGAAAGTGTCAGCCATGTCCCTCTTGTATATTAAGATTGTGCTACACACATAAACAAGAGCAGTGTAGTGTCCTCTCTAAAGCAAGTTAAATGAGCTTAAGATGATGACGGACTTTGTGTATCCAATTATCGCAAACTAACTTTATAAGTAAGTGCTCTAGAATTTGTTTCCTGCCCGATCTCAAGGAGCTGATATGAGTTTGTCCACCTGCCATACAACTCCCCATGCCTTCGGTATGAGAGACTGTCTGCAGATACAGACTTTGATATAAGACCGAAACTGACACACAGGAGGGAAAAAAAAGTAATCTAAGAAACTACTTTCAGAGGAGGAGAGCCCAGGCTAAGTGGGGCTTAAAGCTCTTCCAACTGGCACTCCTCCTCATAGACCTCAAACCAAACGCCCAGTGGAGGCCAGTTTTTTATATTTGGACATCATTATTTTTGTACACTCTGTTTGGATCATTAATGTTATGCTTGCAGTGCAAATGTTTAATAGTCAAGCAGCCCGTAATCTTCTTTTTAACCAAGCTGGACTTTCACCGCCCCTCTAATGTGTTTATGCGAGGAAGCTAATATTGGACAGAAGGAGCTGCAACACAGAAATAGAGTGGTCTGCCAGGCCTGTTTTTGTTTGTTTGAGTGCATAATTTTCTTCCACCGCATATAGAAAGCTTTATTTGAGGAATTTATTTGTGTGAATGCCCGCTGCTGAGGAGATGTCCCCTGTTTTTGTGCCGGAGAGTGTGTGTGTGTGTGTGTGTGCGCGTGTGAAAAGGCTTCTTTCTTTTTTTTTCTGTGAACAGAAAGCATGCCTGGTGAGTGAGAGTATCCTGGAGCAAGACAGCCTTCATAATATTCTCATGATCAGTTCTGCAGAAAGAATATCCCTGAAAGCAGTGTTGTAGACTGCGCTGTAATGGCCCTGGATGTAAGAAGAGAACAGAGCATATGTGAATGTATTTTAGATCACACTGTAGATCACAGTGAACTGACTGTGTGCAGATGGGCTGGGAAAGGCATTAGGCAGTTGTGATGTGATTTTAGGTGATAGAAATCGCAAGTTTTCTAAGAGCACCATTGCTGTAAAATGTGTATCTGTTGTTTCCATCTTAAGACAAAAATCTGTAAAATGACTGAATTATTGTTTAATAGAAACACTTATCAGCTCTATTGGTTTCTGAATTAAAAATGTAATTTCAAGCTATAATTTATAATTTGCGATAATAAAAGCATGGATCTGAACAAGATAAGGGCTAGCCTGCAGGTGTCTGCTTGGCTGCATGGAAAATGTAACTACACATAATAGTGTTTGCTGATAGTAGAGACAACATCGAAGAGATCAGAGAAAGGCTACTAATCTTTCCCTCTAATGCTGAACAAATTACCGTCTTCCTACCTAGAAAACCATTTTTACTTCAGTGCTCTGTATCATGAACAAAAAATAAAAGCACGACAATGCCTAATTGCCAACATTGCCAATCAAGTTTTGCTGCGGTCTTACAATAGTCAACAGGTAAAGCCTTTGTAGGACCATAAATCACCCCTGATGCCCACAGCGACAGCTCAACTCTGAAGTATAATTCAGGCTTAAGTGAGATTTGTTCCACAAGTTCAAGAGAGTAATCTACCACCTACTGAGGCTGTTACTGCAGTGCCAAAAAAAATAAAAAGTCACCTTTCCCTTATGTATATCAATCCTCTTCCATGATATGGAAACTTGCTGATTTAATTAACTTTCTGTAGGATTAATTTGGTGAAATTCTATAGTGACCAGATTTGTTTCTCCCACATCTACATCCCATGTTCCACTTTTTAGGCACTGTTGCTGTGGAACTGGAACACTTCTGCCCCAAAACAGCAATAGATGTTTGTGTAATGGTGCATGATGATTGTAGCCAGGTTTTGGCAGCCTTATTTTGGAGTTTTGCTGCAACGGGACACTGCAGTGCAGACAGATGTCACAGTGTTGTGTTAGGACACTGCTGTATCCCTCAGGTGCCTCTCAGAGCTCTCCAAGGGGAACATTGTCCTCATTTCTCTCTCTGCTCATTAAGTATCTTTCCATCGTTGCATTTTTCTTAGGGTTTTTTTGTTGAAGAGAATGGGAGAACGGTTCTTAGCACCCTCCAGCACCAGACAGACATTTATATATTTAAAGAGAGTCAAAATTACTGCTTTCCAGCAACTTAGCAAGTGGAATATTGTAGCTAATCACAGATCCGTTAAATGGGATATAGCCTTTTTTATGGCAGAAGCTGATGCCACCAAAAAGCACATCAAAGGTGGTTACACAATGAGCTTCACATCAGGAGCATTACTCATCTGTATACGTGTTATGTGTCCTGATGTGTTTGCACTTTTCAGGCAGCGCTAAATTTGCACCAAAGGGGCCACCAAATGTGATTGTCCTTGCCATCCGCCAGTCTGTTAAGAGGAGCAGGAGGTTAAGTGAGCCCCTATAATGTGGGATAAAAAATAGAAGACCACATCATTGCACATCATGCCATTTCCACTGGGCTTGATGGTATAATAGCTTTCCGTCACCGCAGGAGCTTTAGTGCAGAGCAGACTGCCTGATAGAGGAAGTCATCATAGCAACAGTGTCATGAGCACACCAGGAACGGATAACCTGTAACGGAGGAAAAAGACAGTTCCAATTTGTTTCACTGTATAGATCAATTCACGGCTCTCACATTCTGAGAAACCCTTTCGTCTTGCAGTATTGACACATTTACCCTGGGTCAAGATCACGCTGTCCTCAGCTGTGAATATTGGGCAACAGGTGCCAAAAGCAGGAGGCTACTTTTCTCCTTCATCCCCCCCCCCTTGACTCTCTTTCTTGGCCAGCACCAGGGAGCTGTAAGCCATGAAAGATTCATGATGTTGGAGATGGCTCTCTCTCTCACCTTGCAAGAAGAATCATTCTTGATGTTTTATTTCTTCCTGTCTCTTCCTGAGACAAGTTCATATCAGACCTGCCATATCTGAATAATATCAATGCTTGCAGTGAAAACCTGTGAGATTTGGCTGCCTTGTCTGTGTCTATGAGTACTCCCTTTTTGCGAATAAGACATTTATCTTTATTGAGGGGCTCTTTGTTGAGCATTGACTGAATTAAGAATATTATTAGTGGGGTGTGGAGATCAATGCTGTTGCCATTCAGTGCCTGCTAGCGCTACGGTGAGGACTTAACCAAACAAAAGCATCGCTTAAGAAAGTGTTTTTCAGAAAAGATTAAAATGCTGTTGCTGGCAGCTTATAGTGTTTTCTGCCATAAACTACAGCTATCCTGCAATATGTCTGTAATTCACTCCCTCGTTGCTCCACAGCTGCTCTTAAGTAGCAGCTATTAGCTTGCCTTGATTTATGCTCTGCTCAGAGCTCCTGAGAGTTCACAGCCTGGCTTCACAAAAGGGGATTTCAGCTCTCTCCTAGAAGGGTTATGAAGGCCTTCACATTAGCTGTGACACGATGGAAAGTGGGCACTTGCATGCTTTGAGTGCATAATGTACAGTATGCAGCAGGGGGTGTGTGATACATATCAGGGACAGGAAATGATACTTACTCTCTGAGTGTCTGTGTATGTTCTTCATTCCAGTTAAGCTTCCAGCACAAGGTTGGAGTGCTTTACTGTAAGGCGGGCCAGAGTACAGAAGAAGAGATGTACAACAACGAGAGTGGTGGGCCGGCACTGGAGGAGTTCTTGGATCTGCTTGGCCAGAGGGTGCGCCTCAAAGGCTTCACCAAGTACAGAGCTCAGCTGGATAACAAGAGTAAGATAAAACACAATACACACACATCAAACTAAACATTCACAAAGTGCTAGCCCACACACTAGTCCTGCTCAGTGCAGATGCTTTGCTCTGTTTTATTTAGCTATTTTTTGTTATGTTTAAGTTTATATATCTTTAATCTGTTCAATTACATCATCAGTTTATTTATCACAATGGCCTTTTTTTAATGAGGCCGGAGACCCTGACTGCGCTGTCTTGTGTTACAGCGGACTCCACAGGCACACATTCTCTCTACACCACCTATAAGGACTATGAGCTGATGTTTCACGTGTCCACCATGCTCCCCTACACACCCAACAACAGACAGCAGGTCAGTAAACCTCTCACTCTGTCCCCTCCAGTGGACCATCACGTTTGCTTTACTGTGTGGGTGAGCCGGTGTCTAATGGTGCTAATGGTAGTCCCCGAGCAGCTTCCTTTTAGGATATCTTCAATCCCCCCCTCCTTCCCATCTTCCCCAGAGGCTCGTTTTGCCACGGTAATGACCTATCAGTTGAAAGCATGAGCATTGCCATGGCAACGGTACCCCATAGTAGGATTTTAATCAATGCATCCCCAGGGGCTGGACCTGACGTGGTTTTAGATGGGCCTCTGTGTCTGTCTGCGCTAACAAGTGGAATTAAGTGGATGTAGCGGTGGACTGGAGAGCGATGGCCCAATAAAGCTGCGATTACAGAAGTTCACCAATTTACTCTCTGCACTCTGGAAGTACTTTTTCAGCCCATAATAAAACCTGTGGATACAACCCTGTAGATATATTAACAGTGAAGGGACTGAAGGAGGTGGTAAGTGAGTGAGGGACAGCATCTACAGTGAAACACTGCAGAGACCTGATTGGCAGGATTTTGGCAGGGGTTCTTTCTTTTTTCTTTTCTCCTCCTCCAATTGGATTTCATGGAGTGGGATACTTCAATTTAATCCCCGCTGGTAATCTTCCAGCGGGCCCAAGCAGAGCTTGCCCCACTCATCTCTTCATCCTTTCCAATTCACCTCTGCACCCTCTAATCCTGCTTGTTTCGAGGTCTTGCTGACCCTCACTGACAACAGCCAGAGAATGAGGTTAACTATCCACACACAACAATACAAGCAGTATAAAATGGGTTTTAGGGGATATGTCTGCATCACCCAAAAAATCCTAAATTGTGTTAGCGGAATACAAAAAGCTCTTTATCTTGATTTCAGAATCAAAACATGAAATCTTATCAGTAACTAATTCTGCAAACTGTGTTTAAAGCTCTGTAAATAGTTTGCTGTTCTGCTTATGGTGCTGCTACAGACATTACATGCAATTTGTCACACATTGAAATGTTATAGGGATTTCCTTGTCCACACATGCTTTCTAACCAGAGATAATTAACCTGAGCCTAAATGGGTCCTCTTATTCTATATTTACCCATTATGTGATGCATTTTCTGCTTGTATGTGACTCCATTTCTCCCTTTTTTTTAATAGCTATTAAGGAAGAGGCACATTGGCAATGATATCGTCACCATAGTATTCCAGGAGCCTGGGGCCCTTCCTTTCACTCCAAAAAACATCCGCTCCCATTTCCAACATGTGTTTGTCATCGTCAAAGTCCACAACCCTTGCACTGATAACGTCTGCTACAGGTAAATAGAACAAGCATGCACTGCGCCTGCAAGGCCTTCTCAAAGCTATTTCACTCCTTACCATGGGATAAGAAGCAAACTAATATCCTCAAGACAATTTAGGGGAATGTGTTTATCTTTTGATGTGCTTTGCATAAATGTCTTCAAGCCAAATGGCTCTACATGAACTTTTAAGAGCACTTAATTTGAAAGAATAATAATAATAGCCTGCTGAGTGCTTTCTGTGGTTTCTGTCATGACTTCATAGTAATGTGCGGGAATCACAAGGCTCTTTTGATCTGTTCAGTGATGATACAGTTATTATCTTCAGAGACACCTTGAAATTATGACTTACGACTCTCTCCTTGAGTGTTTCTGAAGTAAAGATGACTCTTGTTAATAACATAGCATTTGTTGAACAGAGCAAGATAAGTCTGAGCTCCTCTCAGTCTTCCCACCGAAAATAATTTCCCTGAAAGCCATATAATTTTAGCACTCTTCAAATAGTTGCTCATTATATATAGAGTTCAATACTCCTTCACTTCTTTTAGTCTCTCCTAATTGTCAGCACTACATTTGATTCATTGATTTCCATCCTGTTTTCCAGCGTGGCCGTGTCCAGATCTAAAGACGTGCCTCCGTTCGGCCCCCCTATTCCCAAGTCTGTAACTTTCCCAAAGTCTGCAGTTTTCAGGGACTTCCTTCTCGCCAAGGTCATCAATGGAGAAAATGCCGCACACAAATCAGAGAAGTTCCGAGCCATGGCGACACGTACTCGGCAGGAATACCTGAAGGACCTGGCTGAGAACTTTGTTAGCACAGCTACTATTGACAATGCTGTCAAATTCAGCTTCATCACCCTTGGAGCCAAGAAGAAGGAGAAGGTGAAACCCAGGAAGGATGCACATCTGTTCAGCGTGGGGGCCATCACCTGGAGCGTCTGTGCTAGGGACTTTGGCCAGTCGATGGACGTGGACTGCTTGCTTGGCATTTCCAACGAGTTTATTGTGCTCATCGAGGAGGAATCAAAAAATGTGGTCTTCAACTGCTCGTGTCGTGACGTCATTGGCTGGACCTCAGGGATCATGAGCATTAAGATCTTCTATGAGCGCGGAGAGTGTATCATGTTGTCTGCCCACGACAACTGCGGAGAAGACATCAGGGAGATGGTGCAAAGGCTAGAGGTAAGATCCTTAAGGACTCAACTCTAATAATCTCATGTCATTTTAGAGGTCTTAATATCTGCTGGATTAGACCATAGAGCTTAGCTGAGCCTTAGTTTGTATGTCCATGTCTTCTGTATCAGTCTCAAATCATACATACAAAGAGGTTTCACAGAAGAAAGGTTAATCAGTTTTTAAAACATTGCAACCACCTCACAGAGGGAATAATTTGTTATCTGTTTGATTTCTCTGTGGCTAATTGAGAGTTTGATCCTAATCTGGCATTCAGTTTATTTTTGATATAATATTACCGCAAGTGTTGTGTCAAAAACTGTTTTAATGGATTGGCCATGGTCCAGCCCAGGTTGGCACTAATACACAAACATGCACAAAAAAATTTAAATGTTAGCATCAACATTAGAACCCTTTGCCTTGGCCAGAGACCGCTTCATCATTTAAATTTGTATGCATATAGAAAAAGAATCTAGGCCGTAGCTCCCTATACAGGCTGCATTCACCTTCAGCTGTAACTCAGTTTTGTCTCTCTGGAAAGAGAACATTTGCGTTGG
>NW_023339751.1:5300106-5315751 GCF_004916995.1 Morone saxatilis
GGCAAAGCAATTGATGGCTTGATGGTCCAATTTAACAGCCAAACATTTTGTTTGGGTGGTACCATACTGTTTCAGGCTTTTAGCTGTGCTGGCCATTACCATAGACCCCCGTGTCCAACTTTTTTGTATGTGAGAGGCGTTGTCTTAGAACCAGCACTGGTGGTCTGTAGCATGATTGTCACATTTCCTTGCTGTTGGCGCTTTGTTGTCCAATGATTAAATTGCTTTTCCTTAGCGTACGAAAACTTCCTTGTGGTAGTTCTAGTCCCAATATCTAACAATGTTTTGAAAAGGAGTTCACCAGTATATCCTGCCTAAAAAGTGACCTATAAGTAACTCCCATAAAACATGGAGTGGTAGTCTATCATCAGAATTGCCCTGTAAATCTATTATGACTGTATTTCACACATAAGCTGCACGGCATATGAGGGAAAATGGCTGCTTTTACTTTAAATGGTGCAGTGAGGCATTTTACTTAGGGATAGTTGTGGTCTCTTTGTGGTGAAACAATGCATTCTGCAAATATTGCTCTTGCCATTGTAGCTTTACTGCTTACCACAAACCTTGTTATTTTATTTTCATCATTATGTCAGCAGAACCGTTGCTTGTTTAACCTATATCTATCCTGTCAAGTCTCATGTGTTGCAACTCCACACTGAGCTTCCAGTCTTTTCTTTCCTTGTGTTTCTTTTACTGTCTTTTTCTTCACATTGTAAGGACGTAGCTTACAGAATTAACCCAACACTCCTTACTCCCCTGTCCTCTATCTACCTGGTCCTCTTTGAGTTGTACAGCAACACGAGTGTCACTTGAATGTGAAACTGTAAAGTGAAGTCAATAGAGAGGATTATGGACCTCCTGTTGATAGCTTTCCTTGGCTCATCACACGGAATAAGCAGACCAGTACAGTGGTCATTTAGGTAGAGATGTTGTACAGATGTTGTGCAGATGTTGTCCTCCTCTTTGAAAAAAAAAACAAAAAACAAAGCTGAAGCCACTCCCTGCGGCAGTCAGTTAAGTTAATAGAGTGAAAGATTAGCGATGATGTGATTGTGTGACCCGTTCTTGATTTTGCGGATGTCTGGGCGCAGGTACAGGAGGAGGCAGCTTAAACAGGACACCAACCCAGTTTCGAAGGGGAGGAGAGGAAACACAGACACATTTTTTGGGTCTGACAGCCTAAGAATAGAGGACACTTGGCCTCAGACTACTCCACTCCTATGGAGAGCTACCCACTTAGTCCAAGTTCTCTCATCCCCATCTTGTAATGCTGCCTTGGCCATCTGTACAACTCTGGCACTGATTTCATTGTGCGATTTTTTTTTTTTGGGGTCAGGTGGGTCTAGCTACCTTCAAGTCCAGAAAAAAATAGGTTAAAACACCTGGTTCCTTAGCTGGGAATCTGGCATCTGATGCCTTGTTTCCGCTCCTTGTGTTGCTGCGTAGGCTTGCTTTTCCTATTCTAGTTTCCATGGTTTGTTTGCTGAACCTCTAATCAGGCAATCCTTTGTTTCCTTTAAATAACATTGAGGTTGAATCCCAAAATCCAAAACCTGAGCTGTGCATGACCTTATTTCAGCCTGCATGCTCTTTCATTTATCCCTTTGGCAAGTTCAAGCAGTTTCAAAATTTTCAACAGACCCTAGCTAGCATATCTTTGGTTGAGTCAACAACATGGGAGTAAAAATCCATTTCCTGCTAAAAAACGGAGGGTTATGGTAGGTAGAGATAATTACACCGTTTTTATTATCACCTTTTGCAATGAACTATTAGAAATTGGAATGAATAAAAGTAAATGTGAATGTGAGCACAAAGGTTTTGCAGATCCCAACCACCTCAAAAACCACAAGACCCCAAAGAAGTATTTACCATAATTAATCTTAGGAGGACACGGATGTCATTCAGTGTCTACTCAACTCATCATAAGAAAGGACAGTGCAGGATATATTAGCATTTATGATTAGCCAAAGGACCTCACTTCCTCATTCACTATGCTAATATCCTTTCACATTTACTGTCCACTCACACATGGGATTTGTGAGGAATATCTCGCAGGAAAAAGCTCAGAATAAGTATTAAAAAAAGTGGGTGGCTATTTGTGTTACTCACACAGACAGTGGAGCAGCAGCAGTAGGCACATTTGGGTATGAGCTGACCGTGCATACTTTGTCCCAAAGGTGTCTGTAATGTCCCAGAGGTTGACTCGAATCATGTTTCATTGGGAGGATTTACAGACTGCCGGACCTGTGATGTAATGCGAACCAGAATGAACAGATTGTCCAGTGTAAGGCACAGAGGAGCCCAGTGTGGGAGCACAACTAAAAGCTTTATGATAACGTCCTGCTCTCCAGGGTGTTGCTGAGCTGGGTGGCCGCGTGTTCAGCTTTTATGAGACAAGTCATTTGACTCTGGTGCCATGTATGCTGTTTTTTTCCTCCCACATTTTGTGTGTGTTTCTTTTTGTACTGTTTCTGCAATAGATTTGAGTGATAGAAGAGGCAAAATAGCAAAATGACATGAGGAAAAACTATGACGACAATAAATGCATTAGAACAGCTTTATATATAATGTTTGTGTAGTTTATTACAGGTTCAATTTTACAGCAACGGATTACTGGACAAAAAAAAACTTCAAATTAGGTGATGAATTGATGCTCTTTTTATATATACATATACACGTTATGTATACAAGTAAACAGAAACTTTGGGTTTAAGATTGTTGGTCGAATAAAACGAAACTATTTTGGTAGTTGATTCATCGTTTTGAATGATCTTTTAATGGACCAGTGTGTAGGTTTCAATGGTACCCATGGGTGAAGTTACAGATTGCAACCATTTGAGTACAGCCCAGGAGGAGCTAGGAGAAACTATAGTGGCTGCCACCTTTTGGAAAAATGCAAAAGGCCCCATCTAGAGCTAGTGTGTAGTTTGTCGTAGTTTGTCCGTTCTGGGCTACTGTAGAAATATGGCAATTCAATTCTCAAATTCAAGTTCTCTGATTTCAGCTACTTAAATGTAAAAATATTTTCTGTTTTTTTCTTAAGAAACAAGACATTTGAGGACTTTACCTTGGGATTTGGGAAGTAGCATTTTTCACAGTTCTCTGACATTTTATTGATCAAACAACATAATTTAATTGAGAGAATGATAGACAGATTAATCAATAATGAAACTAATCATTAGTTGCAGGCCTAGATAAAACAAGGACTTTGTATAGGTCATGTTTTCACTATTTTCTGACATCTTATAGACCTTAATTGATCATGGTTAATGGATAATAAAAATAATGTTTAGTTAGTGACAGTATAATCTTGTTAGTTTTAGGTTGCAACATATGATTATTTTCTTTATCAATTTATTCGATAAAATGTGCAAAAATTGTTAAAAAATGTCCGAACTGACATCTTTACATTGCTTTTTTTTTTTTTCAAACTTCTTTCCAAAAAAAAAAGATATCCTTTTGATATTAAATTCGGTAAGAACCACAAATATACAGCCCAGAGGAAACAGGCGGCCCTAGATTTACCAATATGTGCTTTATTTCTTTGAAGTTCAGCGGGATGACAAGGTTTCGTCATGCCTGTGAAGCATGCTACTACAGATGGTGTCATCAATGTCAAAGCTGCTTCAGACTGTCAGACCTCTCGCTGAGGATCAACGCCAGCAACACTACTTGACAACAGCTTTGAGGCTGATACTGTTTGTTTCCTCAGTGCAGTGTTGTAGTCTTATGTCACCAGACGTTAGAGCCCGTCATTAGGCTCGGAAATGCTTTGGTCAGCAGGGGACACACACACACACACACACACACACAAACACACACATATATCCATACTGCCATACTTCATGTCACCATCCACCATCAAAATAACTTTACAGGCCACAAATTCCTCCTATGAGATAATGAGTGTCCTGTTAGATTCAGCCATTATGGATTTGGGCCATTCGTAGGAGAACCTGGACACATTAATTTCCAGGATGGACTCAATAAAGGGCCTTGATGAAGGCATTTAGAAAGCTATTATTTAGGCCTAATGAATTTCTGACAAAGGGCAGTGTGATTCATGGTCCCTAATACCCAGGCCAATGTCTTTCTCATACACAGGCCATTTACTTCCAGACTTTGCCCCCAGAGAGCTTTTGGACTTCACATTTCCAATTCCTTTTGCCCTTGATGTTTTATGTAGAGTGATTGTTTAGTTAGTGGGTCATCTCACCAAAGTGCTTCTCAAGTTTTATCTATCTTTGAAAACTGAAACTTTGAGCATGTATTTATTGGAGAACTGAGACTGTGACTTAACTGATGTCATTAACAGGATGAGTGCTTTCCTCAGTTAATAAAGTTTTAGGGTTGTGTCTCACTGTGATGTCCATCATGGTTGGCTCGGGTCAAGTTTCACACAGCGGGGTAGGATTTTAGCCAGTGTGAGAATCTGGTGGAGTGTTGACAGGCCATAGTCTGAGTTAATGCGTCCCTGAAGCCAGCTGCCACTCTGAGGCAAATGGAGGCAGTCACCCACATCTGAACTAAGACTAATCTGATGGGTGATTGAAGCTCAATGAATGCAGTGAATTAATTTTTCCAGTGGTGTCACAAGTACCACTCCCTATGTATACCTACACATATATAAGCATAGTCATCAAGATGCACAGGCTACAATTGCGTGTTTGCGCCTCTGCTCCGATCTGTGGTTGCGTGTTTTAATGTAATATTGCTGCTGACGAAGAGGGTTGCCTGAACTTCAGTTGAACCTGAATTGCATTAAAGCAGAAGCTTAAGCCAGGCCACTGCTGAGCAAAGTGAGCAACTTCATTTGCATGCAAGTACATGATTGGACAAGAACCAACTTTAAGTTTCATCCAATTGGCAACTGTCCACCAAGTATCCGATGGGTGGAGTCTCACGATTGCAGTATCCAGAACTGTGAGAAAAAGAAGTGAAAAGATCTTTTCTTACTCTGGATGTGAACAAAGTGTGTTCATGAGCTGCCAGTTAATGCAGATTATGTGTTGGTGTATAAATGTTTTGCTCCAAGGTCCTCTTAGAAGTTAACTCTGGTTAATAGACTTAGTTCTGTGGACGAGTATGTGTCTCGTGGGCCAATTTTATCCTAATCCCCACCCACAGAGCTACTGTAGCAAGTGTCCATAGTGACAGGTGTGTATTTGTGTGTGCAGTGCATGTGTGTTTTAGCTGTCTCTGCGCAGCTCTGAGGCTAAATCGGTTAGGTCTGTGATGTACCCTCTTATTAACTTCCATTTTGAGAGGTTCTTTGAATTAGCCAAACAAACATGCCTTTGTACTACTGCCTGCGGACAGGATTTTTCTCTTCTCTTATAGTATTATTCTTGTGTGTGCATGCGTGTGTTTCTCTGTGTGTAATAAAACCCACACATATCTATTAGAAAAGAAGCAAACCGTACACTGTTGACAGCTACTGTTGGAATATACTGTATTATCTTAGAAAGCTCTTATTAAGCCACATTAAGATCACTCCGCTTCCAGTCATTCTCTGTTGATCTCATACTTGTGTAATGGTTTCTCAGTGTGACTGCTTACAGTCTACTGTCCATTTCATGTGTTGGACTTCTGAAGTGTTTCTAAAGTTGTGCTGTCTTTATGTCTCTATAACTAAATTGGTGTACTTGTATTAATGAACAAATTGATTCTGATTCTGGTTCCAGATCACCACCAGAGGCTGCGAGACGTCGGAGATGACTTTGCGTCGGAACGGTCTCGGCCAGCTCGGTTTCCATGTCAACTTTGAGGGCATCGTGGCCGACGTGGAGCCCTTTGGCTTCGCCTGGAAGGCAGGGTTGAGGCAGGGCAGCCGACTGGTGGAGATCTGCAAGGTGGCTGTCGCTACTCTCACCCACGAGCAGATGATTGACCTGCTGCGCACATCCGTCAGTGTCAAAGTGGTTATAATCCAGCCTCATGAAGACGGCACCCCCCGAAGGTAAAACCTCAACTTTGTTTTTACTTGAAAACTAACACTTTTCAGCAACACCGCAGACAAAAGATGCTTACGAAACATACGCAGGCTTCCTATTGTCTTTCATTTTTGGCTGTCGTGCTGTGGTTTGTAAGGCGCAGACGCAGGTGCTCCTCAAAAATGTATGAAGTCATAACGGAAGAGTAGTTTCTTTTTCTCCATGCAGCTGGGGTAAATTAGCTTGACATTTGCTCTCATGTTTTAGATGATTAGCATAAAGAAATGCTTACATACTGTTTTTGTTGCACAAGGGTTGATGTTGTTCTCCGCTGATTTCTCTGGAGAGGAGACTCTCTTTGTACTGATGTGGCTTTGTTGCAAGAGAAAGCTCCAGCAGGGCTGTAGAGTCACGCAGACACGGACAGTCAGCGTTTCTCACTAATGATAATGAGAGGAGCATTTTGATTAATGGCTCATCTCTTGCTGCCATTGTCTGACAGCTCACATTTGCAGATTGCTTTTTTCTAACCTCGCCCAATCTTCTATTCAGCAATTAGGATGGGAGTGTTTGGCTTTTTAGGGACACACACCCATGGGGAGAGTCCATCGCTCCCGTAATAAAAAAGAAAGAAGCATATTTCAAATGGTCTTTTGTGATCGGGAGAGATGAAGGTCTGTGTAAATTCTTGTTCTGAAAGCACATCTGCTTGTTTTGTCTGTGAGAGACAGACAGTCCTGTGAAATCATATCCATCACTCTTTCACACTCAAATTTTTGACATCTTTGTTTTTGTTGTGCTTGAGGCTGACAGATTTGTGTACCAGCAAATGCTCTTCCCACTTTGTCGCAGATAACCACAGCAGAATGATTTGACAGCGTGCAGAGAGAATACCTCCACTACCCTTAATTCCACTTTGTGTTTGTGATGTTGCAGTTAATGCTAATGTTGTTAGCTGATAATTCAAATGAAAAACCTGTGGACGACATTTCAAAACAGATAAACAGAAGTGTTGATTGCTGAAGACTTTTGATAAATCGCTGGTGGATGAGTGATTTTAGATTAAATGTGTTTATAGAAGATTAAGTCTAATGTCTATTTTTGGAAAATGATATAAATGGCAGCCTTGCTAAAGCTTCTGTTTGAATACGTTCTTAAACAGCTGTGTGTACATGTGTGTCATTATGTCAAAGACTAGTCGTAGTAGGTGCGTGTTTAACTGTGTTTCAACTTTGTGTTCTGGTCTGGCAACAGCGGAGTAACATATTTGCTCCCCCAGATGGTGGGCTAACATGCCTCGTCTGGGAATCCAACACACCAGCCACTCTGGCAGAACAGACGTCTAATCCTCTTACCACGATCTATGATGATACATGATGATACAATCATAATCGCAGTTCAGGGAAGCAGAAAGCAGACAAAACAAACATCTTTCAAAACTGGTTCTGTGTCTATAAATGCGGGTCCGGCTCTCTGGAGATGTTACAGGTTGAAAGATTCTGTAAAGGAAGCTTTTGGCACACGATATTTGTGCCAGTGGAAGACATCTGGCTTGGTTTCACTGACACCACCCAAGTCTGTGAAGGTACTTTAGACAGCCAATTAAAGATGGTTTTAAAAATACACATGCTACTTAGCACTGTGTCCAAAAGTATGCATTATGTATCATGCTGTGTGTCCATCATGCATAATGAACCAAGCTTGACCCATATATGGCGTTGCTAACAGATGCATCGGGCAGATTAGTAGGTATTACAGTAGAAGTCTATACTGGTCAGAGCTGTTGAGCTCTACTGGGAGACTCCCATCTTACTGAAACACAATTTCTCATCATGATCCCATGAGAACCAAAAGGCTCCATCTCGGGTCCTGTGAATTTCTCCAGGTTCCAACAAATCTAGAGGTGGAGAGGTCAGGTGAAGAATCTCGAGGGCCCTCAACTCTTTTCGCTGCTGCGTCTTTGAGTTGCTCAAGTGTTGCAGACAACAATAAGTGCTCCAGTTTCTCCACTATTATCTCAATGGAAAGGAATTCAGCAGGGGCTCGAAGGCCCCAGTCAGTCCCCTGTGGCCAGAGAGATGGGGGTTAGTCGAACAACAATGGACAAGAGTCTCATGACCTCCAAACAATGTACCCTGGCTCCACACTGCTACCATGACAAGTAAAAATGTTTTCATAAGCACATGTTGGGGCTAGAAGGAGAGAGTTTTCTTTTTACTGTTTTTAAAAATTCAGAATATAATTTAGTCTTCTTTACTTTGTGATTTCTCCAGATCTAGGATTGATGGGGTCATATGGTTGCTAAGATTTTATTTGGAAGAAAAAAGGGACTTTTAGACTACTATAGCACTGTTTTGCAGCAAACCTCCTAAAGCTGTTTATGCCCTAAATGGTTTTACCCCTCTCAGCCTTAAGCCAATGGAGATATGCCTCTAATATTAGCCTTACCTAGTACTGTATTTATTTACACTGGAGGAAGGATGTGGTTTTAGCCCAGTGCAATACTGGAGGCTTTTCCATCATCACTCTAAAAAGCTTTAAACAAGTTCAGCATGTTAGCCTTGGATCAAACTAATGAGAAAAAGATGAAAAAGATTAGCTCTTTGAAAGAGGAATGCAGTATACAGAACATGGCAGTGATTGTATGTTTTTAGTATATGGTCATCAGGGATGTAAGAGTAAACAAAGGGATCAGTATAATATGGACTAAAATGGATGATTACTACAAGACATACACACAGAAACAAAAAGCATCTGTATGGTCAAAGTATCAGCCTCCTGCGTTTTTATCATAACATATTGCACAGTTGATGTTTTAAGCACAACAATTTATGTTTAAAATGGTAGGTAACCTGAATTTAAGTGGGTTCACCCAGCACCAGCCCCCTGCTGATAATGAGTATTGCCTATGACATTCAGATGGCCACTTGTGACCTTTCCTTTGAAGTGTCATCAGACTTGTCATCATGGATTTTCATCTGGACTGAAGTTAAGCCGGATTTCTCACTTCCCATGCCGACACCCTGTGAAAAAGAGCACCGCTAAACCAAAATTCAGAGAACCTGCATCACAAATTGCTCGACTTAATCCCCTCACATTCTTCACAGGAGCTGTTCTTTCCTTTGGATCAGTTTGCAAAGAAATCACTAAAAAGGGCTTTCTCTTTCTTTTTTTTTTTGCAATCCTACACACTTTTCAGCCAACCTTATTTAATGAACCTCCGCACAATGCTCTGCAAAAGGCTGGTGGAGGTCACAACCTCTGTGGCTCTTTGCTGTGACATGGACTCTGACTGTGAGAATGGATTAGCATGTCCCTCAGTTGCTGGCCATGTCATTAGAGTGACAGCTCTCTGACTGAGGTCTAAGGTCCTGTTGTCACACTGATCTATTGTAATTCATTAAGAGCCAATGGCTGAAGGAGCTGATTGTTCACCTCCAAGTGGCCACGAACACAGCTGAACTCTTTATTTTATTTTAAATGGGCAATGATGTTATCTTAGTGATGTCACATCAAATTGTTGCAATTTTTTTTATTTTTCCTTGACTCAATGTTGCTTTTAAGTTGTAGATGTTCTCCTTCTCTACAAGCGTATGTAGGCCATTGTGGTATAATTTATGGCCCCTCACATTTAGCTGGAAGACTGCAGCAACAGTTCTTGGTGGAATCAAGCAGGAAGCAGACGGTATTATTTCTCACCAGCTCCTGGCTTCCTCCTCTCCTTACAGGCTGGATGTGTCCAACAGCATCTCCTCCACCACTAGCCTCCAGCTCAGGTTTAACTGTTGACCAAACACACGTTTCCTGCTGTTTCTCCATGATTTATACACAGTGAGCCCGAGTCCCCCTATACGTTACAAACAAGAAGCACATTCCTCATACATCAGGCCAGTACGACGGGTATTTCCACTTCCTGCTAAGCTTGGGGGGCTGCTGGAGAATATTAGTATCATAAGAGAAATTTACCTTGTCAGCTCGTGGTCGTTCTGGTGTAAAAAGGAGAGCAAGAGACAACGGCTGAGACCTTTCCTGTTGACAAGCTGTTAGCTAGGTTTAGCCTTTTCAGAGAGTAATGATGTGTGGCAACATGGCATGACCACACACACACACAGTTAATCAAGGTAATGAGTGGGTTAGCAGCCCTGTTGAAAAGCCAATTGACCAACAGTCTGGAGGGTTTAACACTCTTGTTAGCATCCTTTTGTTCTGAAATGAACAAAACAGTGGATGAAAGACCTCAGGTTACACACTGAAATTAAGTCAGATAATAATTTCATCTGTTAAATCACAGATGATTGAGCTCCTCATATACATATACAATAGCTTCACCAACAAAATACATTCCGTTTTCATTTATGGACATGTCTTCCCATGCTGTAATGTCACATTACTCATTACTCTCACTGCCCCACATATCAAACCGGTGATGCATGCTTCATACATACAGTAAATAAGTAATGTAAACTGTGGAGGATGTAGAGCAAACCAGTTACAGTCCTTCATCGTGGCTAAGGCCAGCCTGGTGATGACATTGACCAGATGTGAGAGACATGTTGTTGTTGGAGGAGAAGGAGGAGGAAGCTACGGATGATCTTCTAGTTAGATCTTATAACACCCACAGCTCCAGTGGGAGACCGGCTGTAAACAGCCCAGCCACCCATGGCCCAGTTTGATGAAAAGGTCTCCCTGAGAGGGATTACTCGCCCCCTCCACCGCAGCCTTTGCAATCAGCCTGCGCACCCTCCTCAAGCTCTGCTGTGTGTACATGTATGACCACAGCAAAATATACACAGCTTTCCACCCCCCAGTGGATTCTGCAAAATGGACTTTGGAGGGGGAGGGCAGTGTAATCATTAGGGTCATGCTTGAGATGATTTCAGAGAGCTAGCAGAGCAACAAGGCTTTTTAACCCTGACCCACCAGCCTGTAAACCCCCCGTCCTTCCAAACATACACACCAAGACTCTACCCAGCCCCAAAGATTAATGTTGCATGAAATGGCATCACAGGCCTTGTCCATCGCAGAGATCCTCAGTGTTGTTAGCAGTAATGGGATGGAGATGGAGGGAGGAAAAGCCTCCTGTGTAGAGCTACTCAGGGGAGACCCATATCTGATTAAGTGGCAAGCTGAGATTTTCGGCTCTATTAAAATGGGCAAAGTGTTTTCCATTGTTTTCAAAGTGTCTCTGATGTTCCTGTAAGCCTTCAGTGTGCACATGCAACTGTATGTGTGTGTTTATTGTTGACACACCACATCTAGATGTCTGCCTCTGGCTATATATTTCTGCCAGTATTAGGGTTTTGGTGTTGTCATGATAATAAAAAGGATGAGGGCTCCCCCACACCCAATCATCACAATATAAAGTACTGTAACAACTGAAAATGCTGTACCTGTCTTGTAACACAATAATAAAATTTTTAATAAAACATGTTATGTAATGTAATGTTACATTACATTAGTAAAAATCATTAATACATTATAAAGCTGATGATACATTAATCGTAATAATGCAAATTGAATTTGAGCTGTTAAAGTTTTATTATTCACTACATCATCCATAATGAAATATGTAGATATACGCACAGTGTTGAATTAATAATTGCGGAATCATGTGAAAATCATGTGTAAAATAAGAGAATTTATTATATTATAATTATTTGGTTCAGGGTGTTCTCCACAGTAATTACTGCAACTTTTCAATATATTTGTTATAAATGGAAAGAATGTAGGTGTATAATGTGCAAGTGGTCACTTGTAGTGATGAATCCTCAAAGTATTATCACTCTGCTTTTCTCTGCTGATCCATTTGAGTCGTTTGGGGTCTTTTAGCTTGTTGGTTACCTGCTCAGCAGCACCTAGCGAACACAGTGAACACAGTGGCAACTAAGCAGCTAAATGCTATTGTAAGGAATTTAACCTGCAGTGCAACTAGGATATTACTGTAGCCTTTTCATACCTGCATCATCGCTGACCTTTAACCTTCTTCTTTATTTCCATATTTCCACATCAGGGGCTGCTCCGAGCTCTACCGCATACCCATGGTGGAGTACAAGGTCGACAGCGAGGGTACACCCTGCGAGTACAAGACACCCTTCAGGAGAAACACCACCTGGCATCGGGTGCCCACAGCTGCTGGAGCACCTCTATCCCGAGGCTCGCCCACGCAGGGCCCTGACCGCCTGCAGTGCCAGCAGATCCTCCAGCAGCACCAGGCAGCTATCCCACGAAGCACCTCCTTTGATAGGAAGCTGCCAGATGGGTCCAGGTAAATTCCTTTTCCTCTTCCCACTGCCCTCTTTCTCATGTTTTCTTCGGCCAGAGTTGTATGAATACATTAACGAACAACTGACAATTGCTATTATTAGCTCCCACTGCTCTCCAGACAAGTTAAAACAACTCTTAAACTTATAATTCAGTTGGTAAAGGTGGTGCCTCATTTAGAGTGATCAAGGTAGCATAAAAAAATTATACTATACTGTTAAAGGCTATGAATTTACACCATAGAAGAAGTTTTGTTTTGCCTGTGAAAGAAAAAGCTACTTTTGGGTCAGTATATGTTTAATTTTTATTAATGTAATCTCCAAAAAAAAAAGGTTTTTCACCAACATTCACCAATCAGGTCTTATTCAGCCAGAAGCTTTCACCACATGCACAATAAGACATTACGTAGATAAAATCCAAAAATGTTCAACCTTCGTCCTTTTATAAATAAGTAACATATTATATTAAGATGGAGTCACTGCAGCATTACCTACAGTGGTGCAAAAAACGTAAATGAAAGCAAAAATGTAACAAAACAAATTAACAAAATGATTCTTTTAAGGCCGTTTTGGAAGTCAAACTTTCTCCACAAGGTTTTTCAGAAAGCTAGGCAGAGCAAAGCTTGCGATCAAACATGACGCTCAAAAGATCCAATCCTTTGAGATGAAATCTTTGAACTCTCGGCCTTTCTCATTTAGAAAAGAGCCACAATAACACTTTGAGGGGTTGTTATTGTGTTCAATTATTTGCATATATATAAATGGAGTATTTTAGTCCAATGAATTCACGGCTTCGCTTTCATCTCCCTTCAGATGATAAGGCCACAGTCACACTTTGTTCCTGTCCCAGACTGTGTCTCTTTTGGACATCTCCATTGAGCCATGTAAAGCAGTGATTTGTTCATTCTAATGAAACCCCTACAGTCATGATAACCTTTCCAGTGTGTCACACCGACCCCCCCTGGTGTTGCCTGTTCTGACTATACTGGGATAATGGCTGCCTTCTCTGCCTAATCAGAGTCCCTGGCAGTGGGAGCACTCCATTCTCCCTAGCTCCTTTCTTTCTCTCTCCTACTCCCTCCTACTCCCTGCTCCCTCCCTCTTCCTGCACCCTGCCGAGGAGGAGGTGATGGGGACACTGACACAGCTCAGCTCATCTCATCCAATTACCGCAGAAACAAAGAGAGTGCTCTTCCCCGGACCACGATATGTAGCACCCCAGAGGGAGTGGGAGTAGAGGAGGGGTACGAAGGAGTCATAGACTGAAGAGGGAGGGAGGGAGGGAGACAAGAGGAGAATATTATACAGTCACATTTTCTAGAAAAGAACAAGCTGCTTATTCTTCTTAATTTTTTTTTCGTTTTGTGTGGACTCGGGTACTTCTGCTGTTGCCAGGGGTACATGGAAGGATTGTACTGAAGACTAGCTAGATTTTGTTTTTAGAAACCACATACTGAATCATCTGCTGTGACTGAGTGTATGTAAACTATTTAGCAAGCAGGCAGAAAGTCAGAACAGTTTACGTTAGCTAAAAGTGATTGATAAAAAATTGAAATGGCTTAAAGTAATCGATGAACAGTTGAAAGTTGCAGATTGCCACCCCTTTGCGTCACTCTCCTGTTCCAAGCATGTAGGAGAAAGCTATGATGACCACAGAGTTTGCAAAAAATGCAACCCTATGTACCGTACTTTGGTTTGTCTATTCTTGGCTACTGTAGAAACATGGTCATTTAGCACGGTGGCGTATGTGGAAGACGACCCACACCCTCTTTAGATAAAAACAATATCCATTTTCTTATCATTAATAGCGGTAAATAACATCCGGCGTAAACTCAAATGAACATGTTCATTCAAAGGAACATGACAGGTGGCGTCTGTCAATAAAAGGATACTTGAGTTCATCTGATACAGCTTTGGGGGAACATCTGACAAAAAAAAAAAGGTTGGGAACCACAGGTCTATAAGACACATATGAATCTTGATATCTTAGAGAAAGCATCATCCCATCCGCACATATAGCTGAATCCAGACATGGCACCGTAAAATATGACACCTACTCTTCAGCCAACTGCGACCGACCGCTAATCTCTGCAGCCTCGAATGTTATTGCAGCACAGACAGAAAAATTATGTCCAGTATACGCCCAGAACTTTACTTAATGTCAAGTGAGGAAGAGAAGGGGAACAAAAAGCAGCTGCTGCTGTTTCACATTAAAGTGCCCGGACACTTGAGTTGGGGAGGAAACGTAGCGACCCAGCCAAAGCGTTCGATGATGTGTGCCGTGACTGAGATACTGACAGTTTAGTGAGTTTCCCATGGTGGTCTAGACAAAGGAAACCTGATGACAAGGGAGAAAAGGGTTGATGTTAAGAATTTGTCGCCTTCTAAATGGACGTTTATATTGGGATTTTTTCATTATATGGTTCTAATGGATTTTATGAAATATACCTGCACATTTCCGATCTTTGACTGTTCCTTTATGCTTGTAATGTGTTGTTTGGATTTAAATATTTTTAAAAAGAAGGGAAAAAAATACACTTAGGATCTTTAATTCATTCTCAAGCCTACATTCATTATATAAACAAATTCATAAGAAAAAAGACAGAGATGAAAGAAGTATAGAATATTCAGCTAGACCTGGCTTGAAACTTAATGTGAAAGCCATCCTGCCTATGTTGTTTGAGTCTTATTTCCATCTGGTCATCTAACCTACTTTAGTGTGTTGTTTAAAAGGAAGGCCTCCAGGCAGCCAAAATAACTCCAGTCCAGTGTTTATTTTTCTCTCTAGACCGTATACCGCAAGTTTTTCCTGACCAGGGGAAAGCAAGCAACCTCTTGTCTTAAACTATTAAGTCAGGTCAGGGCTCATTGCATGACAGTGAAATACACTTTGGACAGGTTGAGCTAATGGTCAGTGCCAACTAGGTAAGTGAGTAAACTTCTTTTAACAGGTCACGTGAAAAAGTTCAAGAGCAGAGTCCAGTTTGTGTTTCAGAGCAGAAATCTCAAGCATCCTCTTACATTCAGGAGCTACTTCTGTCTTTACTCTACATACACACATGGCTCCACCATCTGGATTACTCACCGAAGCTTATTACCATAACTAATCTCTGTCTCTGTTTGTCTTTGGAGAACAAGACACCTACTCCCTTACTGACTGTTCTCACATTTTCTTAGAGATTATCCACGGTGCTCTCATGCAATGGACTATTCCCTGGAGTGTCACCCAGTAATATAGTTATTAACGCTGGACAGTGAGGGAAAGAAGTGTTTCCAGTGTTAGAAGAATTTAATTCCTCCAGAGAGTCAAAAAATCTAATTTATGCATTAAATATAAAATTGTTTCAAATAATAATCTGTACAGATAGAGTAGTGCTGGATGTTTTATTGTAACAATTAATCTTTTATGTCATTTATCAAGCAAAAATGCCAAACATTTGCAGGTTCCATCA
>NW_023339751.1:5315829-5315974 GCF_004916995.1 Morone saxatilis
GTTATTTTTCACAATTTTCTGACATCTTATAAACTATTAAGCATTTAGTTGCTGCCCAAAAATTGTATATATATAATAATCTTACATATGGCCTCAGTTTTGAACAGCTATGGCAGTGTGTTTTACACTTGTGTGTCTTTTGCCC
>NW_023339751.1:5316043-5336316 GCF_004916995.1 Morone saxatilis
CCGTTTCTGCAGGACAATGCAGGATATGGAAAACCCCCAGGTCACCTCATGTAACAAGGGAGACCAGCACTACCGCAGCTCCCCCAGTAACCAGTCCTCCTCCAGTGATCCAGGACCCTGCGGCAGCGGCACCTGGTCCCAGCAGCCTGGATATGATGGGTACGGGACCACAGCAGTGTTACTTCTTTTGAAATAGCCTCTAAGTAGTCCCTCCAGGAATATGGGGTTTTGGAGTAATGAATGCAGCTACAATCAGTACCAGCACTATTTCTGAGAACTTGCAATTTTGCAAAATGACAGCAATTTTTCCACATCAAATGACCAAATCATCAGCACACTTTTGGCCAGTCGTCACTCTTTTTTTTTTTTTTTACAGGAAGTGATCTGACAAAACAATAAAATTATCCCTGCCTTGGTCTAATACCACATCCAGAGCCTAAAAGATTGAAGATGGTGGAGGATGATGAGTTTCATGTATGAGATTATTTTAATTTAACATACATTATCATAGTTCCCATTCAATCATCCCAAAGCATTGGTTTCATGATTGTATTCAGAAGAATATAAAGGCTACATCAAACATAAATGGGCACTTTGAAAATGAATCCATTCTGTTTTATAGCCATAAAGAATCCACGCCAAGTACAGTATATCGCGTTGTTGTAACTTTGAGCACATCCTCCTCCTTCTGTTCAGAATATTTCAAAAGCATGAGCACTTAAGTATAATAGGAAGTGATTATAAAAAATACTTTCTTGTCCTTCACTATATCCTACTGCGACTGAAGTGCCACTTTAGCAAACTACACTGTAATTTTGGAGAAAGCCTTTTGAAAAGAAAGTTTTTGGCCAGAATGATCACAAAAGAACAGAAATTCTGGAGAGAGCAGGAGAAAGAGGCTTCGACAGAGTCAACAGCCAACATGATTATAGGCACCACAATTTCTTTCTCTCGTCATAATTTTCCTCAATGTTTTCTCTCCTTTACAGTACATATAAATATACAGTAGACCCCTTTTCAATATTCTCATATGATGGTTTGCAAGGCAGCAAGGCTTCAGACTGCACAAGCATTACATCTGTCAGTCTGAATCTTGTACATGAGCAGAAACCTTTAGAGACCGCTGTCTGTCTGTAAGTGGTTACGGACCATGACAAGAGGCTTAGCTCCACGCTGGTGCTTTTCTGTCCGAGCCCTCAAAAGTGCACTGAGCTCTCAGGGATCACTGTGCCCCGTCACAGCCGCCACGATGCAGAACAGCAAGCACATTGTCTGACTGATTGATCTCCAGTTAGAGTCTTCGCTAAAGATCACGAGACACTACGGCCTCTGTTCATCCGCTGTAACCTTTATTAGCTCTTTAAGGTTTAATTAAGACCCATATTGAAAAATTTGCAGCTCTTTCCCTTTTGTCAAGAGCAAAGAGAGTGCCTGGCATGCCGAGTCGAATGAAAGGAGGTCTCTTGTCAGCGTTGTCTGGCAGCTTCTTTATTCTATTATAAGCTCAAGTGATTCGACCTTAAATGATCTTGAGCTAATTGCTACATCTGTGGTAAATCTATTGAAGCCTTTCTCTGACTAGAATACAGAGTTCACTCTATAGGCAGAACATGATTTACAGCCCATTTTCCTCCTCTTTCTTTCTCCAGATGTCCCTCCCCTATCCTCCATGAGCGGGCAGGGGACATCCAGGGGGCAGACGGAGAGATCCACAGAGAGAGGGAGCCCACCCTGGAGAGGACCCGGTCTGCAGGTGAGTCTGGTGTTCTTTCATCTAAGCAGTCATGATTCAGATGCGTATAACATCTAGAAATGTTTTCCAAGGCATGTGACCCAGGGCTTTCTTTCATCAGGTCCACTTAGTGTGATTTATGCTGTTCATAACTGGTACTTTTCTAGACTCAGCTTTTTCTTTTCGGTCCACAGAGGCCAAATGGCACATCCCCTCCACCAAGATCCTGAACCCTCTGAAGCAAAGAGAAGGAGGAAAAGACTCACCCAACAAGCTGTCCAGGGTAAATGCCTGACCTACTTTAATTTCAATTTGACAGAAGCTGCCTGCATGACATTTAATGGAAGTGGTAAGAAATTCATTGACGCCTTGTTTTGAAGAGCACAAAAGCTGTTTAGTGCAGTTTAATGCAGCCTCTGTGTGCTCTGTCTGGAGTAGAAGCCCAACTCTGCATTGTCAGACCTGGTCTACCCCTTATCGGTGTTTGAATTGGGATGAGGTCAGATTGCCCTTGTTTATAGCCTTTGCAGCGACTAGCAGCTCAATTGGAATATTCAAACTCATGTCGTCCCCTCTAGCTGCTCTTTGCACTTATCACTTTCCCTTCATCAGCATGCTAACGGGCGTCTCATCTCATCACCGTTTCTGGTTGTCTCACACTTTTCTAGGACACATTTTCCTAGAAGGTTGAATATATTAAGTGCTTGAGCCTCTCATTTTCCCCTTTTTCTATATTTCCCTCTCACTTATCTTTTTTTGGCCCATACACCATCTCTCCTTCTGTCTTTTATTTCTCCTTTGATGCTGGAGGCTGGCACACACAGTGAACATCTTTCAGTGCTTTCAGCCAGTGTTGCATTAACCCAGGCCAGTGGATAAAAATTTAAACCATTCCCTCGGCATACTCTTCCCTAATGCACAGAGCTTGTTTTTTCAAATCACAGTAGCTGTTTTTGATGTGATTTTATTTAAGTTGCTTCCATGATTTAGCAGTGTTAAGCATAGCATGATGAAGAAAACATGACAGGTCATAATCCGGAGGTTTAAATTCTCTAATTAAGCATTGCTGTTAACTTTCACCAGAGGCCCATTTTGAGTCAACAAATTGAATTGTAAGAATATTCACCTACAGTGTAGATGTTGTGTTTTCATTCAGGTTGATAATGAACAACTCTGGTTTTCTGACCAGCCAAGTAAAATAGTTGTTGAAAATATTATACACTCCTTTTACGGGGCAGAACATGCAGATCTCTCACACAAGTGCTACAATTTATGTCACAAACAAAGGATGTGACGTTCTGCATATTCAGTTTGCATTCCTTTCTGTTACTGTCAGCTCGCCTTACAGTATCATGGGCCTCAAGAAAACGAGCTGTCGCCTTATTCAGAGACACAAGGACATGTGATGTAGCCTGATGGGGAAACCCATCCCCCTCTGGTGCACCAAACATGTTAAAATAACCATAAGAATTATTTGCACCTGCTGTTTGTCCTTGTCTGATCTACTGTATTTCTGTCTCCTTCACCTCTCTTGCTCTCTCTTTAAACTAGACGGGCGATAAAAACTCAAGCCACTCAAGTAGCAACACTCTCTCAAGCAATGCCTCCAGCAACAGCGACGATAAGCACTTTGGCTCTGGAGACTTGATGGACCCGGAGATGCTGGGCCTCACTTACATCAAAGGAGCGTCCACAGACAGCGGCATTGACACTAATCCCTGCGTGGCTCCTGGGGCCCGGGTGTTGATGCAGGGCAGGGTGGGGGAGCAGGGACACCCTTGGGTACTGGAGCACCATGAGGACGGGGCATCAGAGGAGGATCATGGGAAACTGTACCTGCCACAAGGCTACGCCTCCGCCATTATGTCGAGTCATGTGACAGAAGGAAGCATCGGAGACCTGAGCGAAATCTCATCCCATTCAAGGTACAGTACAGACACAGGATGTGTGTTTTATTACCACTTAGACATGTATTTTAAGGGAAAAACCTGAATGATTGAGTGGATAAGTTAACAAATGCTGCTATTGGTGGCACAGGGGCTCACTGAATGGTATGAAAATGATGTGAATCATATGCTATGACCTTCTTAGTCACTAGATCTCGATTTAATACCTAAGGGAGATTTTGGAGTGACATGTTGAAAAGTCATCATCGTAACACCAAATGAGGGAATATCATTTGGAAGAAAGGTGTCTGCTACAGCGGCGTTCCAGAGACTTGTTGAATCTGTGCCAACGAGCATTGAAGCTGTTCTGCAGGCCCAGTACTTTACTAGGAGACTTGATGCTGGTTTTTTTTCCCCCTTTTATTTGTCACCACACTGTATACTCCAGCTAATGTCAGTGGTGACTCTGAGGTTCTTTCTTCTCTATGAGAAATTAAGTCTAGTGTGTTGGGTCATTGATTTACCCGCTGAGAAAAATCACACCCTTTTTGTGATATATGGTTCGAAGCACAATCCAGTGTGTTCAAACATGTGGATGGACATTCACACATACACCACCACCGCCGCTTCATTCTTCAGCCCATTATCTGTTGTGTTAAACACACACAGAGACATGCACAAAACGCGTGCACAAAAGGATGGTTGCTAGCTGTTAGCTGACCTTTTCACCCAGCAGTGCTACCTAACTCCTGACCCACAGCCTGACGTATCCAGCTGTGCTGAAGATAGTGGGTGGGGCTGCTGTCAGGCTGGAGCAACATGGGGGGAATGGGGGGTTTCATCACACCGTCGTCCAAGTCCTCCCCACCAGACTGGGGCCCATCTGGGAAAGAGGAGAGGTGTCGCAGAGGGTTGGCCCTGCAGCCACTCACAGTCTGTCTCTATGAAATAGAATGGGTATCTATTTGTTTATGCCATACAGGATTATGTTACCACAATCTGTTCAGATCATTGACCTGTTTGGGAGGCGTCAGAACTGTCCACTCCAGGATATCATTCAGAAATGAGTAAAGAGTCCATGCCATCACCTTGACTACTCCGATGCTTCCCACCTTTTTATGTAATGGTCTTTGACACCAGAGTGTCATCTGAACAAACAGTGAAGCAGCAGGAGCACATTCTGCAGGGTGTGGCCCAGATGGTCATGAATATGGAAACAGACTATGTAGTGCCTCCAGCTAAAGCCAACTCTGATGTCTCAGGGTATTTTAGGAGAATGTTTTGTGTTTGCTGAAAGTTTTCCAGCAAACAAAACATTAGGATGCAAACCTGACAGCTTTATGGACCAGTTGAACAGATTACCAGGCAGGGGACACAAAACACACCCTCATATTTATGATGAGATGAATAGGAAACTACAGCAGATGTGCTGTTCTGGTGGACTTCTTAGAGTTGCAAAGCATGCAATGTAAGCAAAGTAAGTCAAAAAGACGCAAAGACAGGCAGATTGCTAGGGCTCATTTTCACATCACTGGCAAATATACATCCATCCTGCATAAATCTACCATTACTTGCATGAAGATGTAGTATAAGGATATGGAGTTATTCACAAAGCAATAATTGATAAACATGAAACAAATAACAAAATTGAACTCAAATGAAACAAATTTGTAGCTGATATGTAAATAAAATGAATTTTATAAAATGCATCCTATTTTTCCAATACATATACACCATTTCTTTGACCATTTGATCATGATTTAAAGGGTCAGGTCACTGAGCTCCAACTTACCCAGTGATATCTGCACATGCAGTTTTCATATTTTGAGAACCAGAAATCAGCACAAGTCACAGTGGTGGGCATCTCAAAACTACAAATAAAACTGGCTAGTTACCACTGGGAGTAAGTGGGAAAATGTGCTTTTTGTGATTTGAGTGCACTGACCCTTTTAATCTGGTTTGTCAGTTGATATTTAACTACATTTTGAAAGGGCAGAGTTAAGAAGGAATACGCACATGATAGACTGGATGCGAGTCATTTTCTAACAGCGCAGGGTTAAAGGTGAACTAGCGTGACCATGCTCTTTGTGGAGGGAATGATGTCATCCTGTCTAAACAGCGGAGCTGAGCATTCGATTTTATGTTAAAAAAAAAAAAAAAATACAATCATCTAGTTATCTGGTTATTTCTCAACATCGGAGCTAGTAGCCTTTTTCATTTTTTCATTGTTGATGTTTGTTTATGCTTTTTATTTCCATTTCATTCACTTTTGAGTTACATTATGCTTTATTTTTTTTTGCTGTCTGGTCAGTGGCTCACACCACTCTGGCAGTCCGCTGGCCCGTGGTGCCAGATACTGTATGTCCGCTGACTCCTCCAAGGTGTACACCATCCCCCAGACCAGCAGCTCAGGGCCAGGGCCAGAGGCAGAGCCGGGGCCAGGGCCTAGCTCAGAGGCCTGTGGACAGACACGCCCACAGCCCGATTGCAAACTCCCTGTGGGCATGAAGACGGCCGATGATGATGGTGATGATGATGCCCACAGCACTGAGGGACCTCCCAACATTTCAGAGTGTGGGTGAGTGTGTGTGTGTGAGAGAGAGAAAGCAAGAGAGAGCATGCATTAAAACATCACCATATATTTAGCTGCTGTTCCACTCTCATACCACACAGTTCCAGTACACATTAAGTTCAACATTAGCTCTCGTGCAAAACTAGATGACACACTTTCTAATCACGCTAACTGGCCTCTTCAGCATTGTTTCTCTCACTGTAGAGCGGTTTCCCCCTAGACTTACTGTTGCACTAGAGCTAGACCCATTCCAATACAAGTGTCTCAGCCCATCAGCCCATCCAGTGTGCGTAAACTGGTCTTGATTGAAGCCGACAGCCACAAAATAAATAAGCTCAATGAAGCCGCGGACATAATACACTTGGCACATGTCACTTGTGGTTATTGATCGCTCCTGTGAAGCCGGGTCCCTGTGGACTGCCAGGCTGAGCCTCTACCAGATCAGCATCTCTGCTGAGAGCCAAACAACGATCCACACAGAACAACACACTGCTGTCACATTGCAGCCCAAGGACACCTGCCACACAATAGCTTCTAGAAATGTGACAAAGAAAGAGGGAATGCATGCAGTCACTCAGCCAGGTTGAGAATGTATACTCTCTTCAGACTCTATAAGAGTGGTGATGACTGACTGTATCTGTCTGATGATTAAATGGTTTGCTGTAGAGAACAGGGAGCCATTGATGGTGAAATTGAAACACAGCTTCAGTGGCGTGAGTGTGTGTGTGTGCATGCCTGGTTGAAGGTGTTTGCGTGCGAGCTCGGGGCCTATTTTGGAGAAGAGAATGTGAGATTTGCCCTGGAAGAAACCCCCTGCTCTAGCTCCCAAGTAATTTCATTTAGTCTGTGAAATTTGCCACTTAGGGGATATGTGATTGATCGCATGCACTGAAGTCATCTTCTGCCGACTTATGAAAAAGCTCTGTAATTCAGTTACCCTTCCCATTGTTTGTTTATATATTCCTGCAGTTTTATTTTATCTTACATAACAGTGCCTCATGATGAATGGCCTAATATTACTCACAGATATTGTTCTAACATAATGAAGTTTCTCTTCCCCTTTCTAAAAAGTTTTCTCGTTTGCTGTAACACTGTATGTATTGCAGGATGTGTAACAATGCTCCTAACCCTGGGCTGTTTCTCTCTTGCTTCTGCATCTTGTTCCAGAGGAGCGGAGAGCTTGTTAGCCTTCCTTCTCAAAATGCTGTCTGAGCGTTCAAGGTACACAGTCAGTCAAAGTCAAACCCTGTGGCCCCAAGCTGACCCCGCCTGTTCCCCCCTCACATATCCCGCACCCCTTTTGTCCCAGACCACCGCCCCACTAGTCTCTCATAGCAGGTCTAAAGTGCTAGCCCTGCCATGTGGCACATGCTGAGAGTGGAGGGCAACCAGCTGTGGATCAGTGGCTGTGACATTTCTGCTGTATCTCCTACAGAAACCCACCACCGGTATTTCCTCCTGTTAGACCCTCATCCAACATATTCTATGAATTCCTTTAGTTATGTTTACATAAAATTGTGATCGAGTTGTAAAATAAAATGTGAATCAGTCCATGTTGTAAAAATGTATTTAAGAGCATCACATATTTAAGTCACATAAGTAACTGATATATCATGCCATTTCGTGTTGCTTCCCACCTAGGATGAATTAATTCTAAACCATGTGTACCCTCTGTGGTGTTTTAATCAGCCACTATAGTGATAATAAGTGGGGGTGACATGCAACTGCAATAAGCATGGACCCAAAGCCAGGATGTGACACCCCCACTCTTTAGTTATTTGCCTTTCTGCTGGACTTGAGGCCTATAACAGTGATTGGCAACATGACATTCATAGCTTGTCTACAGCAAAAGAAGGTACCGCAACATCAGAGTGCAATAAAAAAAAATCTGCTTCCATCAGCTTTAGTGCATTTTCTTTTTATGGTATGTCAACTCTCCACCTTAGCTAAGCCTAAAAACATTACATACATTTTCTTTTGAGGTTATTTGAATTTCTGGCATTAAATGTGTATTTATTTACAACAGGTGGGTGAAAACATACCTTCTATCTTTCAGACCCATATTTCACACCTGCTATGCCAGAAAACATTTATTACACATTGGCATTTAACAGGTGCTCCCCCACAGTCAACTAACTTTAATTGCAAAGTTCAGGGCATTTAGCATTGTTCAAATCTTCCCGTAATCATGGATCGATCATGTACGGACAAATTGGACAAGAGCTTAATCGAGATACAGACACAGAAGGAAAATAAAGAGTTTGTCCCTACAGTTTCAGCACCAAACCATCTGTACAAAAGTACTTGCACTTCTTTTTTCCTGAAAACAAAATAGAGCAATTGCTTGTGACCCAGAGGTGTCATGGACCAGTCAGAATGATTTTGGCAATCACGCATTGGACGTTTGCAACACCCATCTATGTACTTAGGACTTGGTTGCCATGGTGCCAAAAGCTTAAAACAGGGCAACTCTCAGCAGTAGTGTCTCTAGGTAACCATCGCAGCCAGACCGTCCCAACGTTTCGCCATCATACATCTAGCGTATCGTATCCCCCTGTGGCTATCTAACACCCTGCCAACAGCACTCAGTGTGTCATGCTCACAGGCTGCTCACTTAAAGCAGAGGTCTCACAGCCACACAACTTAACTAGCCAGGTCAGTCACATCCTCCCTTCACTGCACCCTCCTCCTAACACTCAGCACCCTCAAATTCATGTAAATGTTCTTTGAAAATACCCCACCTCCACCAAAACAAAACATGTCACCTCTTGTGGGTCCTTCTTCAACCCTGTCTAACAGCTCTCATGTCTTCCTCTGTTGTTGTCTGAACACTCCCCTAGAGTCCCTGGTTTGCACTTGTCTCTGGATGTAATTTCTGTCTGTTCCTTCCTTCCTTTTTACCTCTCAAAGTCCTTGGCTGCATTCTTCAATCATGGGTTTGGCAGAGTGAGATGGGACGGGGTGGGATTGGAAATAAATTCCCTCCCGAGTGTCCCTCTCCAACCCTGTTACCCCAAGTTCACCTGACTAGCATGGAGCACGGAGGCACCTGATGTTGGCATGCTAAGACGGATCCACCTGAAACCTTTGTGTGATACTGACATTATTTTCTAAACAGCTGGACCCAAACTGTGATGGCCCATGGCCTCCCGTACAGGTTGTGGCTTTCATGCCCCTTCTGATGAGCTCTGCTCTTCTGTGCCCTCTGTATCGTCTACAGGCAGCTGTACGCACAGGAGGCAGCCTGCCGGCTCCAGGCTGCTGACCGGGATGGAAAATCACTGCAGAGACTTTCGAAAGAAGAATACCTTAAAATGATGCTCCCCGACAGCCCTCCGGGGGAAGACCGGACCCGGAAGGTGAGGTTATTGCGCCTGATTGACCATTAAGTTTCATGACAATTGAACAGTTTAAATTGTTGATAGCGTGATTACATGACATTCCAAGGATCTACTGCAAACCCTAAGGCTATTTTATCATGCTGACTAACAGGCGTCGTACAAACGAGGCCAGAACCAGAGCAGATAACCTCTTGCTGGGAATCAAGTAAAAGCAGGAGAAACATCTGCTGCCTATCAGGTGGCCCCTCTACTGAGCACCACAGCTGATAGGGCTTTTTTTTTCCAGACACAAGACCCTTTCAGTCCCCATTGGCTGGCACAGAGTATTTGGTTAATTTAATTTATAACGGGGGCCTGGGTTTGCTCAGTCGGGATGTCATGGATTAAAGGCAGGGAGTTGCAGAGAGTGCATCGATGTTTGATGTTCCTGGGTCCTGCCGATTCTATTAATTGCATCTTCAGCTGCCCCTGCACCATCCCCCATCCCCCATCCATTATCTACCAGGAATGGACCCTGGAGACATACAAATCGGTTATTTTTGGATGCTGCTCAATTCTAATATAAATGCATTCATCCCTAGAGAAGACAGGCATGTCCTCTGGCACAGGCAGGCCTTGTCCCTCACATGATGCACCTCTGCACTGATTACAGTAGTTTGTCTTGCTGTAGTGCACTGGGCTTACGGTACATAAAATGTGGTGCTTACAAGAGAACCAGGAAGCGTCAGTGCTTGTCTAAAATGAAAGCAGGTGTATTGTGCCCGCGCTGTGATTTCCCTTCATTCGATGCTATTTTGTTTCCCACAGAGAAGGAAAGCGCAGTAACCAGTACAAAGGTGCACAGTGCTGCTTGTTGGATCCAGAGACCAACATGGTCTTTGTTGTAATCTCACTCTCCAGCCTGATTCAGTCCGATAATACAGTGTGTGGAAAAGCAATCTGGGAGAGAGATGCATGAGAGAGGGCACAGAGCCAGACGCACCATATACTGTACACACATCTGATCCCAATGAACACATACTGTTCTTTTCTGGGAGCAGCTACACTGGGACTGCATGTTTTCAATCATCAGCTGGCATGTAAAGGAATCAAATTACAGTAATGACAATGCTGGAAACATCATTGATGTATTTCTAATTTAATACAGTCTGACTTGTTTAATCTTCTATGTAATTAAACAGAGTCTATGGTAAAGGTTAATTCATGTGTCACTTCCGGTAGTCACCCAATGCCATTGTGTGGGTGAGCAGGTGCAGAGAGATTTTCCTTGCCAGCCGCCGTGTCCGCTGGGACGCCCTTGCACAGACAGGCAGACTATTGTGTGGCTGACGTAAAGGAAAGGCCGTTCACAGCTTATTCTCCCACAGCGTTCCTCTTTTGAACCTCCTGTGGGAAAGAAAAAAGCATCTGAATAGGTGGTTGTCTAACACATCCTCCCAAGTGGCACGTCAAAGGGTTCCAACGCTGGTTGTTGTCTTTGTTCAGTGTGGGCAGCGAGGAAAGAAAGTCAGGGAAAATCAAGGTGGATGTGTCACTGCTGCCTCGGCTGATAAGAGCGTTGCTGTTGTATAAAAGAATTCAAACACATAGCAGCCCAAATCAGAGTGAGGACTGTTGCCAGCTGAGGTGGATTTAGACTCACTAAAATAGTCCATAATCTTGCAGGTTTGATTAATACAATATTTTCTGTGCACAGCAGGTTCAGTTAACCAGTGCCAAGATTTGTTCAGAGAGCCTGGTTTGATGCTGTAGATGTAATAAATAGATGGCTTCTGAAAAAACATTAAGCCCTATTGCAAATGGTTTCATTTGCCGTGACTCCATTTATTGGAGCTTTAAATCTGTGCTATTTTTGCTTTATATGCGAGAGCAGCAAATCCTGTTTAAGTTGTTTTGATGAGCGAGAACCTTATGGGGTCTAATCTTGTAAAGTTGGGTGGGGAAACTTGCAATAAGAGACAACTTTGTTAAGTTAAAGCCTCTGAGGTGTTCTTTGGAGTCAGTATGTATGTATGCTGCTTTGAATTCCACTTTATGTCTCGTATTTAAAGAGTAGATGTTTGTTAAATTCTCACGGTGGGATTTGTGGAGGTTCCGTCTTTGAAATGGAGATGGCTGGGTGTTGGCTTGTGGGGATATCAGTCTAGTGTTGGTTACAGCTGGGAAGCCAAAGGCAGACATTTACCCATCTGGCCAACTGCCCCGCATATCATTTGTGGCTACTTTTGATGTCACTCCTGCAATATTTATGTAAGCTAAAAGGGACAGTGATGGATTGGATTGGCCTTTGTGGTTTTGTGTGTTTAAACAGGAGATCCTCTGTCAAAGTTCTGGCCACAGTCATATCCCTGCAGTGGTATGCTGTGTAATTCCTCTCCCCTCCAGGATGAAACGCGATGTCAAACGCTTACAACCTTTGTGATTGTTCATCCTGACCTTGTGTTGGCTTTTGACCTCTGCATTGTTGGCCTCAATTAGTCTTTAGATTCTTTGTGATATGAGTCATATTCTAGGAAGTACACACAAAGCAGCAAACATGCTTTATATAAGTACATTATGCCTGCCGCTTCACTGGACCGTGTTCATTAGGTCTTTTGTCTGGTTTGTAAACAAGCAAACGTGTACAAGATAATTGTTCATTTGAATATGATGAGCTCTTAATAGAGCCCTGCATTAAATTGACTTATACGTGGGCTTCACTTTGCTCTGTTAATCTGTATTGACAATCCCTGGATAATAGCTCATGCTGGAATGTAATCAATAGAAAGTTTTTCAACCTGGCTTATTTCCCATAAATGTGGCCATTGTGACTCTATGGGTTGTGCTAACTTTGCACTCAGCACCTCCGTTGTAGAGATGCAGGGAAACGAGGATTGAATGTATATCAAGGGAAAGCTGCATGAGCCTCTGACAGCTTTCCAGATTTTACATGGATCATTTCCAACGGTCTCTAAATCTGACTGAAAGTAAGCACGGAATGTAGCCCCCCGAAATAGCCATTATTAACTGCCTAGGAATCTACATCTGGGTCAGCTTGCCGGCTGACCTAACTACAATAACTGCACTACTATTCTACAATACAATATTAATACAAAGTCATCTTTTTTGGAGATGCATTTTTAAAGAATCATGGTGACAATTCTGTTATATTCAGAAGTTTTGTACCTGTTTCCTCTGGTGCGACTAAATACGGTCGGCCAGGTGGAGGCCAACTGGCAAGTACTGATGTACATCCCTGTGCAGTTAGCCATAATGGCTATTCCAGGGCCTTATTTCTGTGTTAACTTGTAGTCAGACTCAGTCCTTGTTTCCCCAGGGGTGGCAAGTGCAAAGTTAGCATGACCCATAGAGTCACAATGGCCATATTGACGGGAAATATGCCAGGTTGAAAAATACCAGAATCTATGAGCTTGTATTTTTCTCCTCTGTCTAGTATTGTGGCACCTACACTAAGTCTTCTCTGCTTCCTGTAGTTTCTCACATTAAGCTCAGTGACTATTGGCTGCCTCAGTGCAGTGACCTCTGTCACCACCTCCAGAAGCCCTGTCCCCTGTTTTTCCCACTTGCCAGACACTCTCCAGCTGTGCTCAATCCATCTGCATTTTCCTGAGAGCAAAGACTGTAATTGATTCCTGACACTGCTCCCCGATGTTCCCTCCTTACCCGCCCAGCTGCCCGCTCGTGTAAACCTGCTGTGCCAGGGAAAGGCAAAGCACGGGGAGGGTGCAGAGAGGGGGCCATCGCTGGGGGTTTGGAGGTCATTCAGCTCCATCATTTGCATCGTTGTGACTGTCTCTTGACAAATTGTTCTCCTTCTGCCTCTCTCAGGTGTCAGCAGTGGGAAGTCTGTCACCAAGACGCTCCCTATACCGGACGCTATCAGACGAGAGTGTGTGCAGTAACCGCAAGGGTTCGTCCTACGCCAGCTCGCACAGCTCAATGCTGGACCAAGCCATGCCCAACGACATCCTATTCAGCACCACCCCACCTTACCACAGCACACTGCCTCCTCGCATGATCCACAACCAGGGGGCATCCAACCTAAGGAGTAAGTACAGACAGTGAAACTCTCACTAGGCTAGCTGTTGCAAAAGAAACACCTAAACATGTGTACAGCACTTCACCAAATACAGATGCAGAGAAGCTGCTTTAAAGAAAACAAACAGAACTCTGCAGCGTCTTGTTAAGATACCTCTTAGAGACAGGAGGGCTAATGTAGACTTTCTCTGCATGTTGCTCTTGGATTATCATTCCTCTTCTCTGACACCAGATAAGAGCCAGGATATAGATACTTGTTTGAAGAGACACTTGTGTCCTACCAATATCATTAGCACAACTGGTACACACTCTAAAAACACTCCTCAATATAGTCAACTAATTGGAACTGGGTGTGCAACTTGCAAGGGGCCTGCCGCTCTGTCTGCATTAAGCAGACACCTGTCACTGCTGGCTAGTATTCCCCTTTCTACTGTTTGCCCAGCATCCACTGAATATGTATTAGGGATGAGAGGTGTGATGTGTCCTGCCTGCGCCGCTGCAGGTCTTTAAGATCTGTGACATGAACATGCCTATTTTTCCATCAGGAGTGTCACAATGCCTGTCATACATTATGTTTCATTCACTCATAAGTCCCTGCCTGCCTTCCCTCTCCGTCCTTCCTGTCTCATTTCCATACCGTTCCTCATCCGTCTCCGGCTGCCGTCGTTAGATAGAAAATGGCTTTTGGAAAGATGTTTCTCTCTTTAGCCTCTTCTGGCTGTCAACCTGATGGATTCACGATTGTTTTGAAGGATAGTTGAGAACACGGGCTACTTACTGAAACAGTCCAATTTGGTAAACAGTGAATCACTCGAGCTCCAAGACGCTGGGTAAATTGAAAGGAGAGTGTCAGCATCACCTCAAGCTCTCTCTGTCTCTTCTCCACTTCTCCACTCATGCTTTTCTAAATGCCTCTCTGCAGAATGGGAGCTTGTTTATTGCATTCCCTGTCTTTCAGGGCTGACAGGGAGGGAGGGTGGGAGAGACAGAGGGGAGGGAAAGGAGATATTGATTGAAACATGAAGACATTCGCTTAGACAAGTCATTTATCGCCCCTCAGACAGCGCCTTGCGAGTGCTATGCAGAGATGGTGGTTTGATGTCACATATATACAAAACTTTTCTTTTCAAAGTTAAATTGTTTGCAACCTCTAAGAGGATTTGTTATTCCGGTGCATCCAGATTAGAATTGGACTCGAGTGAAGGTATTATTGGATAGGACCTACTTTATCCAGCTCAAGCTAGGTGTTTTGATGTGCAGGGCTGGAGTTAGGTAAATATTGTCCCTGTTAGCCAGCCACGACGAGTTTGAATAAACCCCTGCCTTCCCCCCTTTACGCCCCTCCATTCCTCTTCTAAACCCTCTTGTCTGCTCTGATGCAAACTGATGGGCGACTCAGAGATTAGCCCTAAACTCAGGCCAGGCCTAGACACTGATGGGAGTGCCTGCCTGTCTCTGCAGATGAGTTTTGGTTCTCTGACGGCTCCTTGGCGGACAGGTCCAAGTTCACCGACCCAGGCCTCATGCCCCTCCCAGACACTGCCACGGGCCTGGACTGGTCTCACCTGGTTGATGCAGCACGAGCCTTTGAAGGTAACCAGCCTGGCTGAAGCTGCTGGCACCTCGTGTAACCTCCCCTCCTCCTGGCTGCTTAGTGTGTATGTGTGTGTGTTTGTGTGTTTGTGTGTCCATAATCTGCAAGTGCTAGCTCGCTTGCATGTGCAGGTTTGTGTGCGCTTTTTGTTTGTGTTTCTTCTAGTGTCTCCTAAGTGCTGTAGGAGGTGACTTGCGGGAATCCTTTTGCTTTTTGCGCCTCTGCTCTGAGCCCCATTGTGATTCCCATCAAGCTCTGTAACTTTGGAAAAAAGAGCCATCAATTCTCAGTACAGACATGGAGACAATTTTTAAACCATAAAGCCAGCAAGTCGTCACTCAGGGAGAGTTCTTACACCGAAGACCTTTACTATTAAGCTCTTAGGTTGGTAGTTTGGGGGTAATTTCAGCTCCTCTTTTAGCCTTTTGTCCATTAAGTCTGAATTTGGTCCACTGGAAGATGTACAAAATAACAGTCATCTGGTCCCAAGCGGCAGATTCTCTCTTAGAAATAGAAATCTTCATTTTTAAGATGGACTCTTGTGTCTTATAAACTGTCTGAATGGCTGCTTTTATATTTGTGGTTTTTGGTAGCTGACTTGCTACAAGGAATTTAGGAATCGAGTACTCGCGTACATTTATTACAGTGTGTTGTCTTTCTAGGCAACATGAGTGAAAAATTCTGTCAAAACTGTAATCTGTCTTTTCACTCAGTCACACTGTTTTCAGTTAATTAGCATTTACACATCTCAGCCACTTCATGGTCAACATCATCACTTCTGGTCATTTTTTTTAGTATTTCTTCGACCGCTCTCATACCAGTGTATTTCCCCATTTATCACGGAAATGCTAACATGCCATGAGTTTTTCTTCCACTTGAACTCCACCTGACCCTGAGACCAGTGAGCAAGCAATGTAGCATGTGACCATACATTTGTCATAATTAATGAATCCTCTGTAGAGTTTTTTCTTTGATGCATTTACTGCTGCATAGCCTGCAGCATATCATTTAGCAAGAGTGGAATCAGTGGAGATGATGCTGAGTCTGACTGGCAGCAAAAAGGCAGTTGTCACGGCAGCCTGGCTGGCCCAGAAAAATTAGCACTTGGTAAACTGGAGCCTTGTTGCCGAGCAGAAAGTGGCTCCAGGCTGCCATTGTGCCATGTATGTTCAACCAGGTCTGGTTAGAGCCATGGGGAGAAACAGGTCGCCAGAGATGTAAAGCATTTATAGCATTCATAACCTTGGTCATGAAAATCCTGGGAGCCTGCTTATATTCATGATGCAAAAAGACAGTTTGGAGAGGCGTGCAGCATCCACAAACACACTGTGGCCTCCTGACCTTTGACAGTATAAGTAGATGAAATTAAAAACGGGAGTTTGGTAAATTTCAGCTACAAAAGGCTTTTGAAGCAATCTCTGAAAGTTGTCTTTGTCAACTATTTGCCATGTTTTTAATATTCCGTCACAAAAAATAACGTTGTGTGTGTTCACGCACTCGGAATGTCTTTTTTTCTCTATTCAGTTTTTTTCTCTTCAGTGTAATCTGTCATTTGTCCAGTAAATCTGGACATCAGGTCACGCAAAAAAAAAGACAAGCTGCTTTTCTGTGCCCATCGCTGCCTGCCTTTAATCTTTCTGATGCAGCCATCGAATATGAGGGAAATGTTCATTCATATGTAAATGAAAGCTTGGTCTCCCTTTCCTGCCTCCTCTGAACAACCAACTCCAGGCTCGATCAGCTTTTGTCTTGGAGTGGATTAGCTTTCATTTGGGGGCTAAATTAATGGAAGGGTTTCCTTAATCTTTTCTATGAATATGCAGATCCCCCTATCTTTAGTCTCAGACCAAGGGCTTGAGAGAGAGCGTGGTGTCTGAAGAAAAAGAGCATTACGCCTCAAAACTGAGCAGTCCCCAAGTGTAACATGCCAAGTTTGGGTTTTCCATGGGGCTTTGAGCAAGCTTAAGGGCCTGATATGGTAAAACAAGCATGACTGGTGCCTTACAGCGCTCTGGGATCCAGCCCATTATAAGCCAAACAGCTGTCAGAGGAAGCTCAGAGGGGCGAGGGCACAGGAGCAACACCCAAGGGACTGACTTTATCTGTGATAGTCTAAAAATGCTCTGTTTACCACCTTGTTCCTTATTGTCTGGTTATAGATCTCTCTGTATGGGAGGACTGCCTTTGGTGGCTTTGCAACAGCGCTTAAACCAGAAACACCCATTCATACAAAGCATGAATGAATCGCCCCATCCTGTTAGGAATGCATGCATGCGAGTGTGTTGTTCTGCTCTATTTTAGTTGCATGTTGACTCCATGAAATGCGTTGCTGAACACATTTCCTGCCTTTGATGTTAAGGAAAGATTATGACCTGTTACGTCACCTGTTCTGTCTCCAGACCAGCGCGTGGCGTCTTTCTGCACCATGACGGACATGCAGCGGGCAGAGGCTCTGCAGATCTCAAGAGAGCTGACCAGACGAGTGGTGGAGGCGGAGGGAGCAGCGCTGGAAGCAGAGTAGGCTTTACCAACAAACACAAACACACATGCACCAACGCTCCAGTAGCAAGAGAAATATCGACTGTTAGCTAAAATCTGACCCCGAAAAGTGATTGTCCAATCACAGCTTAGCAACCATAACTAGGCACAGATGGCCTGTCGAGCTTTTGATTTCTCCACATGATGGAGTGGTGTTCATGAGGCTCTAATAAAACATGGTCAGTATCTCAAGTGTTTGGCGGGTCTTTTTTTTCAACCTTTACAAAACCCAAAACTCAAGAGCAAAAGCATAAGGCTCTCATAAGGCCTTTAAAGAAAAGGGGCATGTCATCAGGTAAAAATACCTGTGCAGGACCGGAACATCCACTGAGTGGGAGTCGAGGGGTTTTGAGTGATGATGAGTTTGAAAAGGTTTACACTAGAGAAACTCCACCCATTGCCTTTGTTAGATTGTCTTATAATAATATCGGTTATTTCTCTTCCCTAAATCTTTTTCTCTGGTGAAAGTGAAACATACTGTTTGAATATACAAACAGTAAAGCATCAATGTTTCTTGTCTGAATATTAATATGAATTTTAAACATCTAAACCATCAAAGAATATATGCTACTTTCATCATTTGTTATACAGTACTAAAATACTGGCTACCACCGTTATCATTGTAAATTGGATCTTTGGCATGCAAGAACAGAAGGTTGACTGTCCATTATTAGCTTCTGTATCATGCTAGAAGATGCCAAAACGTTTTATTTGTGTGATACATCAGTCTTAAGTACTAACTTCATCCTATTATGTGTCTCCCAACAGCAGCTCCCCCTCCACACTAACTGGCAAAGTCAACCAGTTGGAGGTGATCCTCAGGCAGCTGCAGCATGACCTCCGAAAGGTAAGTTCACATATGTCATTTTGTGATTATGTTTTCTCACTTTTTTTTTTTGCCTTCCCTTTTTACACATAAGCAAACAGTGCAAGTCTGTGTCACTCAGCTCAGGAGAATAGACATTGAGTAATGGGTGCCCCGAGGTCTATGTAATACAAACTCGTCCACTTAATTCAATATCCTGCTTCCTTTCCTTATTGTTTCCCAGCCCAACATTTCCCCCACGTCCACTAATGTGCTTAAAATGGAGAGAGGAAATGCACTTTTATCAGAACAGAGAAATGGCTGCTTTGCCATGTTAATGCCTCCCATTTACACAGGGCTGACGAAAGACGGATGTTCTCGTAATAGCGGGGCTTTTATCAACCTCTTTTGTATCCATTTATTTTTGCCTCATGTACCGGCGTTGATTGTGTGTGTGTGTGTTTGTATGTGTGTTCAGGAGAAAGAGGATAAGGCGATGTTGCAGGAGGAGGTGCAACACCTGAGACAGGACAACATGCGACTGCAGGAGGAAAGCCAGACGGCGGCGGCTCAGCTCAGGAAGTTCACAGAGTGGTTCTTTCACACCATTGACAAGAAACCCTGAGAGAGAGAGACCCACAGAAAGAGAGAGAGAGAGCAAGATGGCCTTCACTCCTCCTGGGCACCCACTCAACTCCTACTTAAGACTCCCAGATGATCCACAGGCAAACAAACTTTCAAACAAACCATTACCGGCCCCCAGAGTAATCAAGACTCTTTTAAAAAGCCCCTGCTTAGGAGACTGTAGTGCAGCCCTGTGTGGAGAGACTTGAAACCCTGATCTGGACCTTAGTTTTGGGATCCTCTTCTGTCTGAAGTGCAGGGCTGTCTCTGAAGTTAACGGTTTCTCCATCCTGGCAAATGAGACTCTTGGGAAACCTCCACATCTCCGGCACTGGAGTGGAATTGTGAAAGGCAACCCCCGGGGGCACCAGCCTGAGTCCCTGGGATCTTCTTACAGTAGTGGAATGTAAAGCTCATTTACTGTAGTCAACATATAATCTACCTACGTATGTCCCGTCAGTCTACTGTACTGTATGCTCAGCTGTACTGTATCATACTGCGCACACTGTCACACAGCTGTTTCTGTGCCGGCCTTCACGGACACAGAAAAGTAGAGAGGGTGAGGCGAGGAGGGGAGGAATGTACTGGACATAATGAAGTGGTACTTACTGTCTGCTTGCACCAAGAGGAATCCACATGTTGCGGTCTTGAAACGTACAGTGGGAGGGAAAAATGAATGTAGCTCAACTGAGACCCTTTTTTTTCCTTGGATTTCTGGTTCCCAAAGTCACAAAAGGTTTCAAGGTTTTGATGTTCTGGGCCATTTCTTTCTTTTAATAAATTCCACTTTTTCTTTTCCTCAGTGTTGTAACGTAGGGTCACATGGCAGTAATTTTGATGTTTAAAGGTGCTTTCCCTACACACGTTTGTCAGTAGTTTTCATTCACTGTCACAATGTCCTAGCAATAACGAAGTGGTAGTTACGAAACTGTGTTTAAAAGAAAAAAAAAGTTAGCACAATCGTGAAGAGTTCCTGTCGAGAAGCAGTCGTACTTGACATGTATTTATAAAACAGGAAGAGACTGTGCCTAAAACTCTTGGTTGTAAATGGATTGTTTCTTTTTGCTTTTAATTCTCTTTTATAAACACATGCCTTGTCTGTGGCTCACTGATATAAAATTGTGTGTATGAATGTGTGTGTGT
>NW_023339751.1:5336416-5400050 GCF_004916995.1 Morone saxatilis
GGGGGGGGGGGGGGGGGGGTGTAGTTTATCACAGCAAAATGTGTTCTTATGCAGTGGTTTCTAGAGCATTAGAGCAAGCGCCAGTGAACCACACTTACAATGCCAAATGTGTTTATTTCTGTACATATCTGCCACAGAAGTGTCTTGTATTTAACACTATTATTTAAGCTTATTTAACCTAAAGTTGTTTATTTTATTAAGGGTATTTGTTTTTGTTTTTTGTTTTTTTTCTGCACTAAGGAGAGATAAAGCTCTGTGTATGTTGTAAAGTGTGTAGCTTGCCAGGGCAAAAAACTATATATTTAAATATATAAATGATGATTTTGGAGATTCCAACATTTGGATGCTGCTAGATTACAGTTTGCTGGTTTGTATGCTTTTAAAAATGTCTCTCTCCGTAAACTGTCTCATCCCTGGTGGGACACTGGTTGCTTTATTTGTTTTTGTTCTAATTTTTGTTTTGTTTTTTTAATAAATGTAGTTGTAAAAATAAGGATTTTTTGTGTTGTTTTTTTTTAAAAATGTGTTTCTATTGCCAGAATTTCTTTTTTTGAGGATAATCTGCCATGTTTAGTAGACTTAATTAAAACCTGCTGTGTTAAAGGATAGATTCACATTTTTAACTCTCTGTTAAGTGAGATTGATGCTGCTCTCACATCTGCCCGTTAAATATGAAGCTGGAGCCAGGATATGGTTAGCTTAGCTAAAACTAAGACTGGAAGCAGGGGGAAACAGCAAGCATAGCTGTTAAAAGAAATAATTCTAGCAAACAAACCACAACTTGTCTTTTCTACACTTTGTTTTTTGTATTAAACAAACTAGATATAACATGTTAATTAGAGAGCTTTAAAGGTGCTGGTAGGAGTTTGTTAACTTGTACAGAGCTAGGCTAACTGCTTCCTCTTTTCCAGCCTTTGTGCTACACTAAGCTAGTTGTTTGCTTTAGGTTTATATTCTCCATGCGGACATGAGAGTGGTATCAATCTTAAGATCCTCTTGAAAGAGGAATAAGTGAAAAAGCACATTTCCCAAAATGTCAAACTTTTCATTTAAAGCTACATTATCTAACTTTTTACCTTTAAAATGACAACTTCACTGCCATTTTGATTCTACACTGGTTTGTAATAGGGTGACTGGTGCTTGCTGTCATTCCCACTCTGTGCCCCCCACTTTTAGCTGCTGTTAGCGTCTCCATACTGCCCGGGACTGTTTGTTTGATAGAGACAGCTAGGAGGAGAAAAGGGGAGCGAAGCCGCTGAACCAGAGTAAATGTGGGACTGGTTTTTAGTGGTTGACCAGAGCTTTGTGAAAGCCTGCAGACAGACGGCGAGCTGACCTTCTTGCTGTTTGTAAAGTAATATTAGCCAGCTTCATATGTCTTGAAGCACTTGCTTGACATTTGGCTGTGTTGGAAAAGTTTTCAGCTTGCTAGTTTTCGATCAAAAGCAATGTAATCATAACAAATGCATGTGTACAGCTGTCAGTGTTTATGACAGTGGTATTGCAAGTGGGGGTGCCAAATCACACAAATACCAAATGCCTATATGTAATGTAAGAGTTCCACAGTCAAATGGTCTGGTCTGCACATTTCAACTTCATAATTCCTTCATCTACATTTCAAGTTCACTTTGGAAACTGTGCATCAGCAGTCAGAATAACAAGGAACTACATGTTAATAGAGTTGTAAAAGTCGCAGATATTTTAACACAAAGTCCTCAAATCTTGAGGAAACCTAAGATCTGGAATCCGTTATGAATGTAATACATCAACATGGGACTTAAGATGTATTGGAAAGACAAACCAAAGTGATAAAAGTGAGAGGATTTGAGAGGAGAGCTCTAAATTAGAGCACTAAGCCGTACCGCCTAGTGGTAGAAACGATATGGAAATGAAGATGGACTGAGAATATGTCCTCGTCAGCCAGCTGATACCTGTTCGGCAGGTTGAGACAGAAGACAAAGAGCTCATTTTGGACGGTACGTTTGTTGAGCTCCCACAGGTGAAAACAATAACACGAATCTTTTCTGTGAGAATTTTTCATCCTCTATTTTGTAAACAGCAGGTGTGCTAAGACTTTCGAATGGAAACATGAAACCATAATGTGTTTGTGACTTGATTCCCTGTGAGTTGCTGTGCTTTAAATAAATGACAGATGTTGCTTTCACCGCAGGGACGGCAAAGGACTCGCTGAATAATTAATCATAAGGCTTTTTGGGTGCGCAGAGAAAAACAATTAAATTTGTTTGCTACCTCCTGCATAAACCTCCAGCCCAGCTGCTGGAGTGTGGTCCAATCTATCATGTCCTCTAGGGGCTGGTGGGTATGCAGCTGCATTGAACTGTGGGTAGAGCTGTTCTGGCCGTGTCTTTTTTGGATACAGTTTTTCCCCCCACTGGACTCACCTTTGAGGGAGTTGGAACCAGCTGCAGTTCTTTGAAATGTTTTTATTTTTGTGCCACCACCTGTGTCAGCAAAGCAAGTGTCTGAGGTTACGAAGGAATTTCAATTAAAAGACGTTTCTTAATCCTGGAGGTTATATCACCAGGCTGCCTGTTCCGACCTCCTCTGTCAGGCCACTCGCACAAAAGAGCGGCCCATGAAAATGCCAGGACAGTCAAGCGTGGACGAGCTCTGGGTTTGGCCATGGGCAACATGCAGTCAGATGAGGTAGTTAATCTACATGTGTGTGAGCGGTGCCAGGACAGCAGATGGAAGCTCCCACTGGCACTAGGCGAAAGTGTTGCCTGTTTCAGATGGAGGAGGATTTTAGGGTGTGTTGTGGTGGGTAAGATCAGGAGTTTGATCACTAAAGAGAGGTGCCAAATGACTTTGGCATCAGGAGGATCTGGAGGAGAAGTGTCCGTGGACAGAGGCCGGGTCAGTGGCAGAGTGGAAATGAAATACGAGCTGCAGCAAAAACATCCATGGGACCAATCTAATACTACAATCACATGCTGCCATTTTATTAGCCTTGCAAAATATGCTGACCAGCAGAAACATTAGACCCAATCCAGTAGGCTGATCTACTCCAACCAGATCTAACCAGCTCACAGTCAAACAAACCATATTGATTTGCAATATTTGACTGTGTCAGCAGTTTGAGGAATAAATGTTAACATTTCTCCTCCTCTCAGGAGTGACGGCCGTCCACCGCTACACAGATCTGTTGCTCATCACACATAATAGCATGTGACTGGGACGCAGTTGTCCTGCTTCCTCGGTCCCACAGCAGATGCTGCCCTGCTGTGAGTGCCACCCTAGTCAGGATCACGTTACCCAGAATAGGGTTCAGTGTGCCCAAAGCACAGCTGGCACCACTCACGGGGGGGGTCTATCGACTCTGTGTAGGTCAGCCTGTAGTTACTGCTCGCAAAATATCAAATATCAGTATCAGCTTTAGCTAGCAGGTTCCCTGGAATGATGAATTAGATTTTGTGTTTTTATTGGATTAAACAAAATCCTTGCAAAAAAAAACCTCTAGAATTGCAAGTAATAATTCATAAATATCAGAAATTCTGTCTTTGCATTATTCAGAATGGCTGTTGTATGTAGCCTAATCCTTGGTTCAATATCTTGATACCATATTTTCCACTTTTACAATAAAGTTGCATGTATAAATTATTGACCGCTACTCGGTTATTAAGCATTGAGGACGGTGAAAAAATTCAATAGGCTCGCCTTTGGTCTTGTCAGAAAGTTAGGAAATCTCAATTGTGTTGTGTGCCTGCGAGGCGTAACGGTAGGATTAGCTCTCTCACCTGGACTGCGTATCTGTGCGGCTCATCTCTCCTCAGCAGGCGCTTTGAAATTCCCTCTCACTCACTGGGGAGCTGCATCTCACACACAACACAAAAGAAAGGAAAGGAGGGAGGGAGGAGGCGAAAAGGGAAACAGCAGACAGTCATCTCTCTCCCCCATCTGCCTCACAGGTCCCCACGGGCCGTCACTATCTGTCAGTCAAGTCACAGGTGACCACCCTCTTAGCTGAACCCAGTGAAGGGCAACATTTTATAAGCCACTTGCCTGACTGCCTGGCCTCAATAGAAATCAGAAAGGGTAAAAAAAAAAAGAAGAAAAGATTCTCCAGAAAGGTCATTGCTGGCAGAAAAGCTTGAAATCTCACACATCTGGCGGAAACAAAACCTCAGCAAACCTCCTGTGTTGTTGGTGTGTGGATAAAAGAAAGGCTCATGTCTGTTGTTTCACTGCCAAATTAGATAAAGAGACAGGAACAAATAGATAACACAGGGCTGCTGAATTATCTTCATTTTCCGAGATGTCCTTGTCTGTTGTCCTTGTCAGCCTCCAAGCAACAGCGAATTCTGCTATCGATTCTCAATCGGCTGCTTCAAGCGCAAACAGCCCCAGCTGTGAGGAGCATTCAAGGCGCTGGGCAGGTGGGTGAGCGGGTGGTAGGTGGTGGTTAGGAGTTGTTCAGACCCAGATCTCTATGCTGACTTTCTCTCTTTTTTAATTTAAGATATTGATTATGCAAAGTTGCATTGGTCTGGCCTGGCCTATATGGCTGAGTGGAGGGGTTGTTTTAGAGGGTCATGGGAATATTGATGTCTGGAGGGTGAATGGTAGGTGTGAGAGTGGGGGCGTATAGAAGCGAATAACAAACAACCCCCACTGACCCATCATCAGCAATAAAAGCTTAACTGGAGTAGCAATCGATCGAGATACAGAGACACTGGAAGGTCAAATGCAAAATGTGTTTGAGCCTTTCTCGGCGACTCTGTGAGCTCAGGAATGAGCGATGCCATTTACCTTCAACCTGGCCTGCTCACGTCCAACTGTTAAAATAGAGTGCACGCTGTGTCCATGTGCAAGTAATAAGAACAGACCTATCATTATCTGCAGACACATATTGTAGGAAATCTGCTTTTCGCCCACTTTGGTGATCGCACTTTCATCGTTGGAAGTCATTTGACTTAAGCTCATTCTCTACAAAAGAACATGTGCGAGCTTTTGAAATGTGACTAAAAATATGATTCAGCCGCACAAGACTGTTCAGCTCATGTCATTCAGTCCTCCTGGCTGCCCCATACCTCAATGCACACCCAGTTTTTTCCACCCCTTTTCTGAAGGAGCAGATGTCTCTGTTTTGAACTACAGAGCAGATGTGAAAATGTAATAAATGTCATATCCCAGGTGAATTCCTTACAGTATGGCCAATATCTGCTTTTCCATACATTAAATAATTTTGCATGACCTAACAATACTAAGAGTCTACTGCCGCTTGCAGGTCTATGAGGCTGAACTTAGACACTCAGCTGCTAATTTATACACCTAGTTAAAGCTAATGAAGTCTAATACAACTGTGCTGCACAAATCCTATTTTTATAAACATTGTAATGTTCAGTTTAACTGTTACAGAGATATGTTGATTCAACTGTAAAATCATTAAGAAGGCTGTAGTTGTGGTTTGATCGCACTGAGAGGTGTTTGTTATATTTTGTCTACCCTTATTGATATGGACACAACACAATTAAACAGAAGCCTACAGCCTTCAAAATTACCATATAGATGCAATAATACCTCTCTAAACGGTTTGAATTCAAACAGAGATTGCAACCTTCACGAAGGAAAGATTGATGACTATGACTATGTTTTGGACTGCATTATCTTTGGTTAGGTGTACCTCATAAACTGGCAACTGAATGCAATATTTAACATGTTTACCATCTTATGTTAACATGCTAGCATTTTAATAACACAAACTACAAATGAAGCTGATGGGACTATCATATGGACTCTAGTCATAAACCAAAGTATTGGACAAATTAAATGTTTGACCTGATGATGGTGCTAAATAAAAAGTCAGATACTGGGTAATGGAAAAACCTTGGCCTGCTGACATTGGGAGCACTGGGGAAAATCAGTTAGTCTGTGGGCCGCTTGAGCAGTCCATTATACGAAAAGGGAGAGAGATGTGTCGGTCCATGTTGATTATGGGCTAGCCCACACCCTGGTCAGGAAAAAAAAAAGTCCAGGGCCATTTTTTATTCCCTGCCTACTGGTGGCACTTAAGGAAAAGTCAGGGGGTCACCAAAGTAATTAGGTTTCATCCTCCAAAGACTGTGAATGTCGATGCAAAATGGGATGGTAATCCGCTCAATAATTGTTGAAATGTATTTCATATTTTCATCAGCAAAATTGTGTGCTGATCAGCATCCAAAATTGCCATCCCCAGAGCCACGTGGCTAAAAATGACCTTTGTACCAGGTAATTAGGAGTGTTTACAGTATCTGAAATTTGCTCGGATCAGTATTTATATCAAGCTTCATCTTGCGGGCTGCACCTGAGGGATTTCTGTATATTTCTGTCTTCTCACAGTCTCTCACAGAGAAGTGAATCAGGGATTAGTGTCTCCTGCTTCTCATGCCAGATGGTGACATTTATGTCTTTATTCAGTATGTCAACAAAAATAATAAACGTTAATCTATGAAGCCTAATAAAACAGAAAAACCAGAAGATTTTGATTTGTGATTTTAATTAGCCTGCTTGATAGCAGGACTTTATGTTCACCAGGAGCAATGAAGCAAACACTGAATATTGGTATTTTCCTGAATACTTCATTAACCGGTTCAATAAGTACAAATTAATGCACTTCTTCCTCTCCCAATGACAGTTCAGTGTTTATAATGTGGGAACAAAGCTCCACCATTACACCCTGTTGTGATGAAGGATCAGTGGCTTAAATTACTCAACTGAATTTGCCATTAAAATAACATGTGTTTGATATGACTCCCGTTTGCTTAAAAGGTGTCTTTTAAATCATTATAACTTCAGTATCGTTACGTCAACCTGTTCAACAACAGAGCAGTCATTTAAACATTCTTTAAAAATACATTTGTAATTTAGTACTATGTGGTGTATTATACCATCATACCCACACACTTTATGATTTACAAAGAAATAATGAGGAAAAAATTATATTTTATTGAATGTAAAGCCACTAACAAGATAAACTCACTCATATGTGGACATCTTGTTGAGGTTGACGTCTGACTGCAACCATTGTTTTATATTGATTTCTTATGCAATCAATAATATACATAATTACGTTATACATTATAACATAATGGGGTTGAATTTAGCATAAAACAGCCATCTCAAGATGAACGACCTTTAATCTCAGGAAAACAAACTCACGCTGCTCCAATCCTCAGACGTGCTGTTGTGTGTTATTTACTTACTTACTTGCTCATGACTTATTTGTCTTTGTTCCCCGGTGCAACATAACACTTTGACAAGTGCTCACCGTGCTGCCGGTGTAATTTATGTGAGTAATAACAAAAGTGCAAAGCTCTGGTGATCTATATGTCAAAGATGAGCTAGTCAGCTTTCAGTCTGCAGGTCCCAGAGGCACAAGAAATTCTCGCTTCTCCATCCGTTTTCCTATACCTCCATTTAACATGCCACCCAGCTTCTCTGTGCTGTACAGTAGGATGCTTCTCTTTTCTAGTACAACAGACCTTTTTCCAGGCCATTTTCACATGAAATAGTAGGGTAAAGACAGGCGATAGGAATAATGCTAATTAAGCTGCTGTTTGATTTAGTGCAGCCTTGCCAGTGAGGTTAACATAACTCTAATTAGCATAATTGGAAACACCTGTGATTATTTCATGTCAAAATGGCTGCTGTGAAAAATATCTATTTTCCTTCCCACTGCAGATCATGTTGCTTCATAGAATTTGTCAAACTTTGGAAGTAATTTGGATAATTTCTCTACATAATTGGTATGGCATGACATAACTTCTTTTTATTACTTAAATCTAAATATTTGATGATCTATAAGAACAAATAACGATGCAAACAGTCACTCAGCTTTCTGATTTGCCAGCGTGATGCTCACAATAATTAGTTTGCTTCTTTTTTGCCATGTGACACAGCTCCATGGATGGCAATATGGGTTCGGTCTGAATTATTTCCACAGTTGTCGGATGGATAACTTTGAAATTTTGTACAGACATTCGTGTCCCGGTCAGGATGATTTGTAATGACATTGGTGACCTGCACGCTTTTCCTCTAGCACTCATCAGCAGTGGTGTGGTGTTTAATCCCCACATTTTAGTTTAAAGCAGCCGGGCAGAGGATAAACACCCTGTGTGTTAAACAGGGACTCTAAGTGCAAATTTAGTTCACCCACAAATGGGCTGGTGCTTGACTTCAGGGAGTAAAGATCATTGTATCAGACTTAACACTTATATCAGAACTGGAGAGAAGCATGTTAGCGTTGTTTTTGTGACAATGTTAGCATGCTGGCATTAGCATTTAACTTGTGACTGTAGTAAAATCACAGAACATCATCTTGATTTTGATGTGGTTGTAAGACAAAGTGTTTGTTCAAATATGTGAAGCAAAGGAAGCCTCTGTGATAACATGATGCAAGGTTTAGAGAATAATAGGATAGAGAGAGGTTGAGGATAGAGTTTTTTTGTTCCTCTCTTTCTCCTACTGCTCAGCTTATCAACAAAGCTAGGTACCAATCTGCCTCCCTTCCACTGCATTCCTCTGTGAAAAGCCATCTAGTCTAGATATTCTGCAGCTGAATGTTATGCAGTCTCCAGCCAAGAACAGACACACGCTCTGATAGAAAAAATGCTCCATGTGATCAAGTTGTTGTTGGGTTTTTTTATCGTGGTACCTGCTTTTCTCCAGCTCGTGGTTACTGTAATTGTGCCCTTTCTCATGCAGTCTCTAATCATCAACCGCTATCTGCACACCATGTGACAATGTAAATGGGCCGGGGAGAGGAGAAAGAGTGACATTAAGTGCAACCCTTGTGGTGGCCTGTGTGTCTGCGAGCAGCTGGAGGAGCTCAAACCACAACATCTGCAAGGAGCGAGGTCAGGTTTCTATCACACCACCCACAATGCAAAGCTGCGTGTTGTTAGAGTCATGGGGGGCCAAAGGCTGTAATATAACAGGTCAGGTGGGAACCGAGCCAAAGTTATATTACTAACACTGCTCTAGTTTATGTTCATCCTGATCTTGACCATACATCAGCATTGTTGCATATGTTTCCTAAAATTTCAGATTACTTTTGAGTTTTCATGTTTGATATGTTTTGCTGAATGTTTAAAATGATTCACATGGGCTGACAGCCAGAAATGTCTGCGTGTGTGTGTGCACACAAGTCATGGCACTGTTTGCCTTCAACCGTCTTCCTTTCAATCTCCTCTGGTGTTTTGTGTAGCTACAGCAAACACAGACAATGAACAAACAGCCCAGACATGCATCTTACAGGTCGTTTTAATGTGGTTTTCTGTACAGCGGCTTTGGTTTAGCTAAGATTCAACTTCCAGTAACATTCTGTCACCTCAATTTTAAGCAAGATTTCTGTAAACATTTTCCCATTGGGAGCACTGGCAGTCATGCTCTCCATATCCACTCTTTTAATATTGGGAAATAACTTAAAAAGACTTGGATATGTAGTTAAAAATTGTGCACAGATTATCTAAATTTAGTTTAATAAAATGTATAAAATGTCAGCTGTTCAATTAAGTATCTTATTTCACCTAAAATACATTTATTAAAACATCCTTCATTCTCTTCTGCAGCTGAAATATGAGGATCATGTTCTTTCTCTTCATCTCTAAGGTCATGCAGTTGTTCATTACTTTGCATTTCTGGATCCAATTACTTTTGTGGTGTATTACCAAGAAGAACTGGAAGAATATTTCAGCAATGTAAAACATCAACTGTAGCCTCAGTAGACCAGAGTGCAATGCAGAAACAATACTTGTGTGTTTGTACTTAAAACCATGACTGTCTTCATTTGAAAACCTCAACTGTTCTCCATTGTTGCAACTGATAACACTGTCGTTGTTGCACCTACACACGTGCGGTGATCAACTGATGAATGAATAAACACTCCACTTGCCTGGTGGGGTGTTGCTGAAAGGTGCTGTTGAAAAAATTTAGGAATTTACTGAGGTCAAGTGGGTTCATCAGCAAAAGCAAAACACAATATGGGTTGAACATGACAGATTGTTGATACAGTACACAACAGTGACGGATACGATTAGTCATGCAGGTCTATTGGTTGCAGCTTTGCTCATGTTTAAGTCAATAACAAACACCAGCACCAGACACCCACAATATAGAAGATCTACATTCAAATACTACTGTAGCTTAGTTTCCCACCCCTGGCATATAGGGATTGAAACACATGAAGTGCTAAAATAAACACTATTCCTCTTTAAGTGAGCAAGAGCACAACTTAAAGCAAGAGCAAAACAAAAGGCGGCGTATCCCCCCATCACACTTCAGTCTAGTATCACTTTGCTTGCCAGGCACTCTGAGGCATGGAGGCATTATAAAGGGATGAAGCCAGACTTAAAGTCTGGCTGTTGATGGGAACAAACATCCGCCCTGCTCCTCCTACGCTTCACACCAAACACACAACACACAGGATCTAATGAACCACCATCTGGCGCTACAGCAGACCTGGGCGTCTGGCCTGCATGGCCAACTCACAGAAACAAGTTCCCAAGCGGCTTCACTACCAAAATACAAACTCACTCTAGAGATGTGGGTTAGGCTTTAAATGTTGGCACGTAGCACGGCTTGAAAGAGATACATTCAATATTGTTATAATGTAAGAATTAGTATCAAGTTATTTGTCTGGGAGCTAAAACATCAGCAATGTTTGTTAGCTGCAAAACAGGAATGTTTCTAATCAAGAGCTCACATTTGTCCATGTGTCAGCATTGTGTTAACATGTTTATGGTGCTGCTAAGTGCTCATTTATTCCATTCGGCTATATAAAAAAGGGCAGGTAATGGTAATGCGTGCTTGTGCTGTAATAAAAGAGCTGAAATGAATTTCTCTGTGTGCATAAAGGCAACGCGATGAGAGATCACGATACGGGCGGCTGAAGGTTTGCACATACAATAGGTCTAATTCAGCACACAAAGGCAGCACATTGTGTAGAGGAGATGTGAGCGATAGCAGAAATGAATAGCAATTGAAAGGTGTGAATGGCATCTCTCATTGAAAGCAAACACGCAGAGAGGCAAATAATCTTCTGATCCAGACTGTTCATGCTTGTTTTAGTTGGACTTTCACACTGCTTCCATGTGAGAGAGAGCTGTCAGCTGCTGAATTACTGCAGTGGGAGTTTTTTGTCATGGCAGAATGGAAAGGTCTCTTTTTGTCTACCTACCCTGCTGCCAGGGCGCAAACGAACTCTCTCCTCCGATGTGGGGCTTGTTGTCACCCTCCAGGCTCAGCTGATGCTGGGTTTCCACGGCGACGGAGGTGTGAAATGTACCCGGTAGCCAGGCTGTACTGTATGAGTGGCCATTCTGCCTCATTTCTTTGTCTTGTGTCCATTCAGGCAGGCATGTTTGGCTAGCAGCGCCATACAAATCAATACAGCCTGGCACACACACATACATGTTGGAAATTCCTACATGCTGCAGCACAGCCTCCAGAGCTCCGCAGGCCATTTTGATTTTTTCCAAAGTAGAGATGGGAAGGTGAAGGGTCATCAGCAACTGGGATCAAAAAGTTTGGTGCAGCCATTCAGAATTCAAGCCTAAAAATCCAATTTTTTTTTATATATTATTGGTAGGAATGTGTATATTGTTCTTACTTTCACTGTTGGATCTGAAGCACTGAAAGCTTGTGGAGCTATCTACTGTATAAATTACTTTATATCTGCTAAGAATAACTGATAAAATATAGAATATATCTCTAATTCACTCTTGTGACTGACATTTCTGACAGTAAACCAACTGTAAAACCAGGATCACTGTACCAACAAACAGAAGTCTCTTTTTGTTGACTTTCTGTTGCCTGGGTGTGTGACTGTTTTCCTTTTCAAACCACGGGCTCAGCAGTAACTCTAATGAACTGCTTATTGTCTTTGTGTAAGAGCCTGCTGCTGATTAAATGTGGTCATGGTTACTTGAGTTGTCTTGACTTCTTGGTCTTTGCCAGCTGCTTTTCACTGAGTCTGAGCCCTTCCACACAGACCTATTAGCAAATTCTTCTGCGGGCTTAATGTCACTTCTGAGCAGTGGGTGTAGACGTAATTGCTCATATTTGGGCATTTTTCCAAATACTTCAGTCAAATATTACTGTGTAAGCTATACAGCTTTGCCAGGATAATCCTGATTTAATTTTGGTTGGCTGATTAACATTATATCTTGCTATCTCTTTTGCTGGAGGTTTCTCATGGGGGCTTTGTTACATTTTAAGCATGGGGAAGGTAAGAGAATTAGCCTGCTGTGTAACTGATCTGATTTCAACTGGGAAACTCTCTCTCCCTCCCTCAAACTTCTCATATCAAGGGAAATTGAGCAATCTGAGAGCAGTGTGGTCACTGCTTTATTGTACTTGTCACTACAGCTCACCATGATGAGAGAAAGCAGATTAAAGTTACAGGGAAAGTTCAATTTCTCTTAGGTTGGTTTGATGAAAGACTTTAGAGCTCTGAGGGAATTTTTAGATCAGAAACAAGGGCATGAAACTGAAGGGAATGTCATAACTGCTGCTTATAATCTCCTCCTCTTGTAAACAGAAGTTTCTTGAAGGAGTAGTTCAACATTTTGAAAAATACACTACAATGACACACACCTTAGCTACGCTAAATATGAAGCTATATAGCAAGCGGCTAACTTAGCTTAGCATAAAGAGTGGAAACTGGCGGAAACAGCTAGCCTGGCTTTGTCCAAAGGTATCAAAATCTGCACCTATAAAGCTCACTCATTAAAGACTATATCTGATTTGTTACAAAAGACTGCGACTGATGGTTTGTTACACAGAACCATCTGGGAAGTCATCTTTAGAAACTGTTTGGAAAAGGATAAGCACTTAAAATACTCAAAATACCTGGCAGGGGATTGGATGAACCATCTATCACCATATAATGTAGTCAAACTCTGTAGTCAAAGTCTTTTTAATGGAGAAATACTCTCCAGTTCTGGTATAACTGATGCTAGCATTATGTATGCAAACCTCTTTAGAAGCCATTGTTTTTTAGTGAACAGTGTCGCCTCGTTGTGTCACACCTATAGCGCCCACCCCATTAGCTGCCATTACTTCCTCAAAGGACGCTGATTTGTGCGGTACCACTGTTCCGGCCACGAATGCACAGACTGAAGCCTGTCAACATGCATTATTTTGTAATCTCGTGAGTCCAGTTGGCTCGCAAGGTTAACTATCTTGTGGTGGCAAGACGCAGTAACGTCTAAGAGTTGTGTTGTCCCCATGAGGGATTAAGGGTAGAAACGCATGTTGTTTTTACAGTTTTTTACAAATTAAACATATATATAAGTGAGCTTTAGAGACTAGAAGGTGGATTTTGTTACCTTTGGGCGGAGCCAGACTAGCCTTTTTCTCCATTTATAGTCTTTGTGTTAAGCTAAGCTCACCATACAGACATAGGTAGAAGTAATCTCTCAGTAGGATCGCAAATATGTGTCTCTCCCAAAATGTTGAACTGTTCCTTTACATAACAATACAATTCGACAGGGTTTTTGTTGAAAGATCCACTGAGAGACACTTACATGTCTGTAAAAACATTATGAGTTTACATAACAGTGTACTTAATGTGATTTAATGAGGTCAGAAATAGCAGGCAGGAGGCCAATAAAAGGGTCCACCCATCGCTAACTATTTTTAAATTACTGTAGAGTCTGCAGACACAGCCCCAGTACCAAGCCAGCTGAATGAGGTTGGGAGGAAGAGGGTAACTCGTGAAGACAGTTGGAAAGAGCAGTCGATGTTCACCAGTGTCATGTTGTGATGAGGCATCACAGGCACTTCTCCTCTACAGCCGAAACCCACAAAGAGCCTGACAGAGACAGCGGAGCAGAGGAGGGAGGGAGCGGACATCCACTCAAGGACACCAGATAGAAGGAGGCATTCATACTCTGAGCCAGTTTACAGTTTTTAGGTGGATGACTTTGCTTTCTCTCTCTCTCTCTGGTGATTTCACTCACTCTTTGTCTTTCTCTCTCCTGGCTTCTCGCTCTGCCCGAGGCAAAACAGAAATCAGCTGATGTCTGCACAAACACAATGACCCCAGGTCTTGTTTGTTCTTGAACTAGCAAAGAAAGACAAAACTGCCATAAAAAAGAATAATGGAGGGAACGGAAGGAGGATGAGTTGTTTGGAGAAATGTAAAAAGCACTCAAGCTAGCATTCTTGCTCCGTCACTGAAGGTACATTTCTAGATGGCAGACATTTTGCCAAGGGCCCCTGATGAGCAAAATGTAACTGATGGATGAGGAATAAAAAAATAATAATCATATGTCACAATCCTATCAGAATTTCAACCACAAATCTTGTTCTTCTGTGTAAACTTATGTCTCATTTTTTTGCTTTGTCAGTCATGTTTTAATTTCCAAAAATGGCAGAGGAGGCCCACAGGTACGATGCACTCACCTTTATGTCACATCACATTTAGGTCAGGAAGGTTCAGATGAATTGCACATCAGGTCACAAATCGTGAACAAATGGACGTCTCTCCATTCATGTAGCAGCTTGTGTAGGTGGATGTACGTGTGCATGCTGACCATTGTGAGTTTATATAAAGGTCTAAGGTACTTTTTTATTCATACACACTGTTTAAAAAGTTTTAGCTGATTTGTGCTTGGCCGGAAGCTCCTAAACTTTTTCTGTGTCAAGGATCTCTAATGTGCTTTATTGTCTAGTTCCTAACTAATAAAACCAGCCAGCAGAGAGGAACATTGATTGGAAAACCTTGGATTTGCCAATGCCAGCATTCTTACAATTCTCCCATTCTACAATATCTGGCAACTTGAGGTTCGAGGTTACAGTTGATAAAAAGACATATTTAAAAAGTCTATCCCCACTCTTAGCAAAAACAGTGCAGAGGGCTGTGTTGGTGAAACAAGAAATACATGCAGAAAATAGCCCACCTGTGAATTTTTAAGCTTCCACACTTCTTTAAAAAGGCAATTCCTAACAAGTGGCTAAATGAGACTACAGAGCTTGTCTGGGACATTAAACGTCATTACACAGAACATGTGATCGTGATGCTGAAGACATGCAACCGTGATGTAGTGTTTATAGCCTAACGTTAGCTTTTTACTTCTGGTGATTTACATTTCAAAAATGTGATTGAACCTGGATTTCTTATTGTAGGCGTGAAGTTGGTCTGAATATGACCCTCACTGTATAAAGGACTCACTGCTTCCTGCAGTGACACCGAACACTGGTAACAGATGTAAATAAGGACGTGTGGAATCATTCAATCAATCAAGTGTACGGGATGATTGGATAAACAAAACAAAGCCCATCATCCACCCTCATACTGTGCAAGCCATAGCACACTGTGATCTGAATACACTTATATTAAATGGAAAAACGACATTTCCTTTACCAATTTTATTTTATACAATGTACACATTTATTAAATCTGCAATAACAATTTTTTTGGCCACATGGGGGCAGCTGAATCAAGTTGTGAACACAACACTGACATATCATCACCTTTTAAGTTCCCATGGCAAACTTGTTAGCACACAGTTGTTCACACATCCAGCAGTTACGGAGCAATATTCTTATTAATCTGGAGTCGTGTTTCTGGCCACCTGGAAATTGTAAGCTCTGGTTTTTTTGCCAGCCTCTGAGGAAAATATCTGGCTCTTATGCTTTCTAAATGCTCCACAATGTTCATCAGCTAGTTGCTAACTGTATCTGTTTGTTGCTGGGCAGGTAGTGTTCAGTGGCCTTTGAGGGCTGTACACATTGAACATAGTAGAGCATTTAGCTTAAGAGCCATCCAAGAGTGAATATTGGATTTTTATTCATCAGGTGGACAGAGACAAGACTCCAAAGGAATGCTAATGTTGCTCTGTATCTACTCAGCGTGTAAATGAGCATCTCTATAGACTCTATCAGCTTCATATGATATTATTATATCAAGGCAATAATGTGTCAGTGTTGTGTTTGCAGCTTATAAGTGAGCCATTGTTCAAAGACAGTTAGCAATTCATGATGTTTAACAACTACTCTCTATCAGATTATGATTATGAAGTTAAATGTACAACTGACTGAAATGTAATCAGCCTGTGGAGGAAGAGTATAGTGCTGAACAGGACAATGTCTGAGGAAGCATGTGAAAAAGGGTCTTGCTGTTTTTATACTGAAAAAGCTCCTCCGTCAGCTCTGACCCACACGTGTCATTGTTCCCTGACTGATGTGTTTTACCCGTGTGTCCCTTGGCTGGATGAGTAAGAGGGTAGACTGCTGCGTTCAGGAGACAGAGAGGGATGGAGGGAATCTGTCGATTGTGGCCTGTTGGGTCAGCTGTAATCCACCGTGCCAAGTAGAAGGTGTGGGTTTGAGTCCAAGGTCCAACCAAACAATTAGCACCCGAGCCCATGACAAATATGTTACACTACTGCACACGGCCCAAAGGACACATAAAAAGTGTAATCAATCATATGACATACTTAAACATTTGCAGGCGACAGTGTTTTGAATGACATTGAGAAAGACTGAAGACAGTTGACTGCTCAGTGCTGTGGTTAGAGCCAAAAAATGGTACTTCAGAGTTAGTCAGAAACTCAACAAATAAAAAAGCAGGGTGGGTAGTAACAGATTACAAGAGAAGCACATGAGTAAAAAAGTACAACTCATGTTCCTTTTTAAACTGTGCTTCTACCTTTTACTTGAATATATTTTTGAGCCAGAAATCTGCTTTTTACTTCAATACATTTGCATTTAATCTGTTGTTACAGCTCTGCTCTAAATGCATGGATTGAGCGTAGGGAGGGAGAACGTACGATGAGCCCCTCTACTGAAGTTGCCAGCTACCTGGAAGAAAAGAAAGCGTCACCTGTCTTCTGACCACGATGCAATGATGACAGAGAAAGAGCCAGAACAAGAGGCAGCTTCCAGTGACAATCCCTGGCCACATCTGGCCATTTTTATACCAAAATCTGAAAAAGGCGACAGTTATATGAATTTATATTAAAACCTCCTCTTGCCTCCACAAGCTCACTGACATAAGTTGCACATACTGTAGATAAAAAATGTAGTTAGTAGCCAGTATTACCTATGTTAATTTTTCATGTGTAACATTAATCTTTGACATTATAATAATGACATTTCACTTTTACTTTAGTCATTTAAGTAATCATTATATTTTCTGTAAAAACTAGTAAAAACTATGGTCTTGTTACCAGTGGCTGTTGTGGGCATGGAGTTGGATCACCATCTCTTATTCTCTGAAGAGAACGCCACTTTAATTTAAAAAGACTTTTTCTGATGCAACAATGAAAGCTTGAGGGAGAGGATATATCACTTCTACCAGGCCACACTCACCTCTTCGATAACTAGTTTGAGTCTTGTCTGCACATTTGATTGGATTTAAAAAAAACACCTGTACTGTATCACTCTTGAAAAAGCCATTTTTGATGACATCTAGCTGTTTGATATGAATGCACGTACATAATGCACGAACATAATTACATTATTCTCAGTTTTTTAAATAGAGTTTTTATGATTGATTGGTCTTGAAGTGTTTAATGAAAACTTGAGAACACCTTTCTAGCTACTGTCACAGTTGATGTGACAGTATGATGCGGTTGAATCTTGAATTTCCTCCTCTGTGCTTCCCAGAGATCACAGCAGTTTGTCCTATATTGTTCTCTGTATTATCTTTTTATTCCCCTTCTGGACAGTGGCCGCCAAATGGTTGAAATGTAAAATGCCTGTTGTCTATTATTTAATTTTTTTCTGTTTGTATGACATAGTCGTCCAAATGCCCTTCTTTTGGCAGATATCAGTGAACGTATTCTTTACAGAGCTGGCAGATGAAAATCATTAGTAGCATATACAACACGCGTATGATCTATGAACAGACACAGAATCCACAAGATACATCTCGTCTTTATGTACATGTCTTTATTGTTTCAGCACCTGGCCATCAAAAAAAACAACAACTCCTCTTTTAGAGCCATCTGTCACTGTAATCATTAATATTTTGGTATGACTTTGTAAATGGAGTGTATGGGTTTTGTCCAACAGTGACTGGTTTATGTCTTCTTGGGGGCTTGCTATTCATCTTCATCTTTTCAAACAAGAGACAAACAACTGATAAATAGCTTCCCGCAAAAGCATCCTCTCCTGGTGTATCTTTAAAGAGCCGTGAGATTTTTTTTCATGAGGTGGAAGGGAACAGAAAGCAGACGGAAAGGCAGTTATTTCACATCCACTCACATCAAAATGACTGCTGTCCACCCACACAAAGACAGCAGGTATAATCAGACTGTCAGTCAATGGAAGCAAGGGCAAACGCATTTCACAGTCAGACTAAAGTGAATGCATATCATAAACTTATCTATGCATGTAGGTCAGAAAAACATCAGCAACGAGCATGCCACTGGATTACAGATAGGGACACCTCCACCCGGATCCATCTGCATGTTGGTGCTGAGAAGGTGTAACTGAGTCCTCCTGTCAGAAGGCTAATCCCTCACAAGGACAGATTTAGCTGCCGCGTTTCATCAAGCTTTCATCTGAGTCCAGAGCTGATGTCATCGAGCCCGCTGCCCTTACTAACAGAGTTATGTTAAGAGCAAACAGCTTCACACCTGCTCGGCAGCAACACTGGACTGATGCTTGCCGTTACAGGAGGAGGACGACTGTTAGATTAATGAGTCGAGAGCTCGCAGGAGGCTCCTTCCTCAACACCAAAGAGCATCAGGAAGATTTGAGCCAGGTCAACTTCCAGATTCACAGACTGTCAAATGCCAGTGGGGTGCGTTGGTGATGAAGAGGAGATCTGAAGCAGCCTCAAAGCTTGGATCAGTCATCCCCCTCCCCAAACCCCTTAAACCGCCTGTGGTGCCTGAGGGGACGTATGTGGACACCCTGCACACCACGCGCAATTACCCTTTAAGCTGTTCCCAAGCACAATTACCCTGCTCCTTAACAGAGCAACACATGGTATTGCAATAACGTATGGAATGGTCATTGATGGTGTGTGTGTGTGTGTATGTGTGTGTGTATGTGTGTGTGTGTGTGTGTGTGTGTGAAGGGGTGAGGAGTGTTGAGTTAGTAACACTACCCTTTATCCTGTCTACCGGTTTGAAAGACCACACTGTGATCAAAGTCTCTTTGAAGACCTGCGTTTATCACCACTTTTGGGGAAAATCTAAAAGTTCCCATTTCCTGTGCTTTTTGTTAAATGCTATTTAGCAAACGTTGCATGCCAAGTTAAGATGTTGAACATGGTAAGTCTTATACCTGCTAAACATCAGCATGTTAGCATTGTCAGTGTAAAAATGTTAGCATGCTGATATCAGCATTTAGCTCATAGCACTGCTGTTTCTAAGTATGGCTCACAGAGCTGCTAGCATGGCTGTAGACTCTTTGTTAGGCACTTATAGGCTTTGTCTGCTATGAGGCTTTGTTTTTTATAATGGAAGGATGATGGACCAAATGAAGGGTAATTCTGGTTTATTTCAAATTCCAACTCACTGTTTATCAATTATTAGTAATGAAGCTATGCATGCAGAGCTCGTGTCAGCCGTTGCAGTCATGCTTGGTATCATTGGCTTACTGATTCCTTGCCTACCTTCCTCAGCTGATTAGTAATGTCCAGTTGCATTCACGTTTACAAAGAGGACCTCTAAAATGGTGGATTTCGGCTGATTTCTAATGCCAGCACTGCAACACTTCACCTTATGTCATATAAGCCTTGGTATTGTTGTCTTGCTAAGCTCTAATGCTCATGTACAGCTCTCTCTCAGTCTGTACCATTATGTGTTAGGGGGATTAGGTCTCTCAGCAGAGTCCTTGTTGATGTTTGAATTCTATGAGAGCTCCTGCGACGAGCCTATCCCCGAAGGCAGAGCTGCCAAATCTAACTGTATAATAATTTACATTTCTTGAAGTAAGTGTCTCTAACTGAACTATTGTAACACTGCACTCATTGCACTCACCAAGTTAAGTGTAGATTATAAGTGGTGCCAGAGGCAGGCTTACAGACTTTAAAGGTCTATTGTGTAATATTTCGGAGGATTTACTCGTAGAAATGGAATATTATATTCTTAGGTATATTGTTATTACTGTATAATCACCTGAATATAGGGATGGTTTCAGCCAGCAAAGCCCCAAATCTTTACGGGTCACCATGTGGTATTTTGTATCAATCTCCATGAGTTTTATTTTAACCGATACCGACCCATTTAAATATGCCCGTATTGGGCCTGAAACCAATTTTTAGGATCGACTTGTGACATCCCTAATTATTTCCCAATATGTTCGAACAATCAAACACCGTTTATTAACTGACTTGTTTCTTCAGCTTTCAGTGTATTTGCTGTAGTTGTATGCACACAGTTTTTCCCTTTTCCATTCTGAGTGTACAATTTTATCTCCAAATAAAGTGGTTTAGATAATCTGGTACACTTCCGGTTGTCTATCTGAGTACAACGTTATCATAATAGAGGACTGGTGTCCAAAGCAACGAAAATATTTCCCAAGTTGTAATAAACTATGATAAAATGAAATAGAATTTATAATGTCCAGACCTGAGTAGAGGGTGTGTGTAAATTTGGGGAGTGTGTGGGTGAAGAGGGCTTTTGCACTCATGCATGCGCCTCTCCACATGCACTTCCTTTGAAAGCTCCATGCACGGCTTGGTGCCATCAATTGTTAGAGATGGTGAAGTGATTAATTTCTGTGTCAGGTCTTGGGCTGATTGGACAAGCCTTTGGGGAGAGCTGGATTGATTGGATGGTTCCTGTTTCTGTATAGCTGCAGCGGTTGTGATGGTGGTGGTGGGGCGGGTGAGGTGAGGAGGCACATGGTTTCTCTCTCTCTCTCTGTCTCTCTCTCTCTCTCCCGCTCCCTCTTGCTCTCTCCCCAGAGATCGGCCACAAATTAATACAAATCAGAGCCCTCTTCTCTGCCCAAGCCTCGTCACTCACCTTCCCCCCAGGTAGGAAAAAGGAGAGAGGACGATGGAGCAGGTGCAGCCAAGTGCAGAGCAATAGGAAGAAAAATGATTGGAATATCAGTGAGTGAGTGCTTTTGTGCTTGAGAGACAATGTGTTTGTGTGTGTGTGTGTGTGTGTGTGTGTGTGTGAAAGAGAGATCAGAGCAGATATGGAAAACTATTATCACAAAGCCTTGGAAAAACATATGGTGCTCCAGTTTTGCTACTGACACCTGCGTTAATACAGCTCTGTACTGTACTTCTTGGTTAAGCATCTGGACAGATGTTTGTTTTTTAAATCTTCAACTGCCATTTTGATCAAAACTTATTCATGTACTGCGGCTCGACAGATTGGCAGAAACACGTTGTTAAGCAGACTGAAACGAAACATTTAAAAGCATTCATTTTCTCCTGGATGTAAAAACATTACCAACCAAATCCATTTTGCTTTCACGTGAATCAATATAAATGTAAGCTTGTTCAGTGTCTGCATGGTGGTTATATCAGTCCACACAAAGTAATACAGTGATGGTGGCAGAGTGACCCCTTCTGGTGTGATGCCCAGCACTGTCTGTTCTACTCTTTGGACACAGTGTACCCACTGCCCCCAGGTTTGTTCTGCTCTGTCACTGTTCCCAGGCACTATCATACGACCTAGATCTCTCTGTACTGCTCCGTCTTTTATTGTATTGTATGTGTTCATCATTAATTAATTCTGTCTGAATGTAAATTGTATGCTGTATGGACATGTATTGGCAATAGCTGCAGTGTAGACAAAGGAATATTTGACGAGCTGCATTTTCTCAAATCCCATTTTAATACAGTTCTATCATGGTTTGTGTTGCTCCAATGAAATCCTGTAGTCAATTCTTCTAAATGACACTTTTTATTGTTTGACATGAGTTCTGATATCTGATACCTCAGCTAGATATCTAAAATGACTTTATTGATTAAACTCTACCCTCTGGTGGGTTTTGTCTTTCTTGTTGAGCATCATTAATGCACAGCAAAAATCTAATTTCACTGGGCAAAGCTCTATTGATCTTTCCATCATTCGATTCTGCTCAAATTCACCATGTGATCATCTCCGTTTCATTAACGATGACTAACCTATCTAGTCTGAACAGCAGAAATCTGTGGGTGTTATATGTGTGTCTGTGGTGAATACGGTATAATACATTTTGTTAACTGTGTCAGACCTTGTGTGGCATTAATCCTCAGGGGACAATAGTGACACTTCAGATTGACAAATCCTTTTCATCTCACTTTCACAACACAATATGTCATCGCAGAGAGCACCTCAGATAAACCGTAGCCTTTAGCCCACGTCAAGCACAGCTCTGTGAGAATAACCTTGGATGCTCTCCTTTGATTCTGCCGACACAAGGCGATTAGCAGTCTGGTGTCAGTGTGTCAAAGCTGATCTAAGTCCAGTAGCTTTCTCTCTGATGATGCCTACTGTCAGTGGTGCTATATGAGCTTGCTAGCACAGCTCTTATGAATTATGTTGCTATGCATAAACCATTGAATCACAAACAAAAGATATGATAAGCTTGAAGTTCTTTTTTTCGTCAGGAATAACCAGTGTTTTCTGAGCATTGTTGCCGCTGGATATTCTGTGTCTATTATATTAATATTCTAAGTCTATGTGGGCATACAATGGAGATGATCCAACAGTGGACAACCACAACCCCCTGACATTTTGCTGACCCAAATGAGGCTCAGTTTGTTGCCCAAATATCAGGATTAGGAGTTAAAAATAACACACTTGCTTGCAGCAATTTGTATTTAACATATAATGTAACCAGCAAATAAAACCCACTCTCATGTCATATTTATTTAAAAAAGTACCACCTGCACCCCCTTGGCTTAATTATTTTGCCTTGTAATTTATAATTTTTTAGATTTACACACTACTAATTAAAATGCACTGGACCGAGGAAATATGACAACATTGTATAATAATACAATAATGTAATGACAAAAATATCAAATATAAAAATATAATATAAATGTAATTTTTCAAATAATTTAATAATTTAATAATTAATTTATTTTATGTGTATTACCATATTATTTTGTTATAAATTGTTACAGTACTGACTATTTTTCTCCAAAAATGAAAACCATACCATACCAATATTTATACCCAGAATCAGGTGCAAATGTTATTTAGATAACAGAATTAACTGACAAAGAAGGAGGAGTAAAAGAGGTATTGTAGAACATCTGACAACATGAAACCTAATAAAATGAACTCGGAAAATTTAATTTTAGAGCAATAACACAACATACTTCAAATTACAGAACATTATGCTAATGTTGTAATCTTAATGACAAAGAAGTGTCATTTTGTCAAAACAAAAGATTAGCTTTTACGTTTTATATAAGCTTTCCCCCCAAAAAAAATCAACTGAAATTGATCCATTGAAAGCTGTGAAAGCCATTAATGCTGCTGTAGAGCCACTTCCTGTTTATGTAATTAATTACTTTTGATTAGCAATGCTAGCTTTCAATGACACCCACTTTAGTAAATCACTAGTTTAAAACTAGCCATTTAACATAACTTATAAGTCACAGGCTGTGTAGGGGTTGAGGATGACTGCTCTCCACTTGTAGCCCCATTAGTGACCCACATGGGCAGACAATCTGTATGGGGCTGATGGACAAAACGTTATAGGCCCCAGGGCTCGGGATTCAGTACATGTGGTGCTCACATGAACATGTCGGCCATTTTATTCAAATGTTCTACCACTGGGCATTCTCTTCTGTCATTATGCAATCAGTGTGCCAGGGACCAGAGCTCATTTTCTTTACAAGGCTTGATTAAAATCGGTCATCACTGAGAATAACAGTGTTTACTCAGATGATGATGGGTTTCTTGTATGTAGGTCAGGATGTGTCTAGTTATTCTTGTACAGTTTTGTCAAAGTGCTGTCTCATGTGAAAATGCAGCAGCAGGAAGACTCCAGGGCTTCGAGTGGGTCGCAGAGGGACGCTTTCAGCTCCCTTGTCCCCCACTCCTCTCCTCGTCTGTCATCATCCACACCCGAGTGCTTTTTTATGGCTTGGCCTTTAGTGAAGTGGTCCATTGTGTATCAGTCTATGAGCTCATGAACCCTCTGTGCCCCGTAGGAGATCTACTGTCCATGCTGGAGCAACAGTACAGTTAAGACTAATATGACAGTGATCAGTGGCTATTTAATTCAGCACAATCAATCATTTAAAACCGCCTTTGTGTTTAGATTTTGTTCCTCGGGATGCTCTAGGGCAACAAAGTTGTCTGTCTTGGTCACAGTTGCCTTTATCTCAAACTGAATGAAAAGTGGCTCCAAATCCTCCCTCGAGGCTATTATTTCCCATGAAACCTGTATGTCCACAGGGTAGAACACCATGCAATCCCCCTTTCCCTAGGCACCACTAATCACCTCTGAATCAGATGCCTTTGGCAATTTCACAGGACAATAGTGTTGCCACTGTTAAACCCTGAGGCAAATCACCATACGGAACAAGATCAGGAGGTATCTGTAGCAAAATTGGAGCACCATATGTTTCTCAAAGGATTTTTTGATAATAGTTTTTCCTGATATAAGCACTCACACAGAGAGAGAGAAAGAGGGTGAAAGGGAGAGAGACTGAAGCCCAAAAGGCTCAGGGAGGAGGAAAGCCCTAGATTTGCTCACCAGACAGGCTTTACTGATGAAAGCCCCTTAAGTGTCACACACACACACATACACATAAATGTATACACACAGAAGACAGAGCCTTGGGCCAGCATGGACAGACTGCAGCTCTCAGTACAGAGCTTGGTGTTCATGGTTCAGGTGTGATGCTCTCTCTAAAGGGGAGCTGCCCATTGTTTCAACGGCCCATTATTCTGAAACCCCACTAGTCCAAAAATGTCCCATTGGTCCGAAAGCCCATTTGTCCGACAGCCTGTTACTCCAAAAACAAAAGCCCACAGCTGGTCCGTTGTTCCGAAATACATAATCTCCTTAATATCAGGTGACCTTCATCAGGTGACCTTTTACGTAATTTAGTTCAACAGTGAGGTTCTGAAAGTAAAAACCCCATTCGTATTCTGAAAAGAGGATTTTGATTATTAGCCGTAATGTCGCAACAATCCAAGCTAGACTTTCCACGAGCTATGAGACTGTGAAACAATGGTATATGCCCCCATAGAAGCCTGTATGATATCAACCTTTTTTATATCAACCATGTACCCACAATCCTAAAATGTAACAGCAACGTCTCTGACTGGTAAAGCTAGCTGGCTAGCCTTTTTTTGCTCTGAATCAAATATTTTAAGGTCACAATTTATCATGTTGTTGGTTGGCCTTGTTCCAGGTACCAGAGTGAATCAATGGGAAATTCACTTCTGGGTTCGGAGCTGTTCAAAAAGTTAGTCAGTCAGTGTTGAGCTCTATGGTATGGTATGGTTGGGTTTAGGCAACAAAAATACTTGGTTAGGTTTAATAAAAGATCATTAAGTAGACGACATTAGCAACAAAAGCATGGCACCCTCTGAAGTTACACTAATTAAAATGTACCTCACCAACTAAAGTTAACATCAGTTGTGTTTTTTATTTATTATTTATGTCCATATATTCTTTATAAGATAAAGAATCATTTAAAGATCTCATCCAGACATGTTTTAAGACATATAAATAGATTGGAATAATAACCTCTGTCTGATATTGTTTTTCCCAGAAAAAAAGCCTAATTAAATTATTACAAATTACATCTATTCCCTCTTGAAAAGTCCAGAATCATTTTTTTATGCTCGTACATATACATCTTAAACTCCAATTTAAGGTTTACACATAGAATATTTTCCCCTTCAGCAAAACACATGTGTGAGTGGAGAGGGGCTGTAACGTTAATGAACCAACAAGGTCAGCGCTTAGACACCAAACACTGTACATATTTTACATTTACATAATAATCTATTCCATGTGACTGAACTGTAACATAATGCAAAATACAACGAAACATGAGTTATTCAAAGAAATAGTTTGACATTTTGGTAAATAACATTTGCTATCTCTCCTGAATTTTTGCTGTCTCCCTGAAGCAACCAGCTGAGACTCCAGGAAGTGACTGTGCTCGGCCAAGAAATTGTCTTTCTTATTTGTTTTTACTATTACATTTTTTTAATGGTTTAAACAAACCATGTATACCATGTTAATTTGTTAGCTTTGAAGGGGATGCTAGGAGGATTTTGTTACATTTGGACAGAGTCAGAGTCTTTAAGCAAAGCTAAGCTAACCAGCTGCTGGCAGTAGCTTTATATTTATCCTACAGACATGAGAGTGGTATCAATCTTGTCATCTAACTCCTGGGAAGAAAGCAAATTACATGTATTTCCCAAAATAGCAAACTGTTCCTTTAAAAATATATTTAAACAAGATGCAGTGTCATGGACCTAAGCCATGAATGCTATCAGCAACAGTGAGTTAGTATGTTGATGTGTTCTGACAGTTATAGCAGAGGGGATCTGCTGTCACTCTGAATGTCTCAGCTCAGACGTCCAGGCAGCCAATAAATACAAGGCAAAGATAGAAGAAACAATGCACAGCAACACCCAAAGAATTCACTGTCTAAATCTACCTTTAATAACGTGCCTTATTGCACAGCACCAGAAAGAATATTAAATATTAAAAGATTTATATTGACTTTGTGTGTCTTGTGCTCCATTATGATATCGCAGTGAATTATTCTGCCATGGCAAATCTATAGTTTGGAATCAAGAGACACCGGCTGGATCTGTAAGAAGTCAAGGTCAGAGTCGGGCACATCAGTCATATCCAGACAATGGCAGCACTGGAGAACGCTGGCTTCTGCTGAGGAGGAGAAAGCCTCAAGGATCTCCTTTCAGCAGATGGGGGTGTGTTAGCAGGGCAGAGGCAATTAGGCCAGCTATAATCCTCCATCTGCTTTCCTCCATCGCCGTCCCTCAGTCAGAAACAAGGCTGCTCCCCAAACCCAGAAGACCGGGCACCCACCGTAGCAAGAAAAACCCTGACAGAGCACGATGAAACTGAATAAACTCTGTCAGCTGTTTTTCCTTTTAATTGCACACGTCCACTTTTAGTTCTGTTTTCTTCACCTGCACCTGCTTCCTTTCAGGTTCCCTCGCTCAACTCTTTCTTCTCCATTTCAACACTTTTCTTCACTTTCCAGGAGAACTGAGCCATGGGCATCTTGTAGCTTAATGGTACTTGTGTGCACAAAGCCTACTGAGAATAAAAATGTGCAGAATATAACAAAATATTTTAGGCCCACTGCTGGTGTAAACATACTGTCTCTATCAACTTACTGTATTATAAATCTCTACATAAATAACATCCTATTAACGTGGTTAGCAATATTATAATTTAAACAATTATCAAATCTAGGCCTGCTCTACATTACGAGGCAGGCTTTTTAAAGCTTTAACACTTTTAGAGGTATAAACACTTTTGCTTAACATGACTATACTGTCCACATTTTATGTAAATGTAGCCGTCTAAAAAAGGGTTCATGCAGTCCAAACAGTTAGGACATGTCCATTTTTGGACTTTATCTTCCCCTTTAAATGTGGCTGAATGACACTTTGTATGAGCTAGTTCATTTCAAGCATAGCCTCACCTTTACTCTGACCCACTGGAATGCTAACATTACTTAGACAGAATTGTGTAGGATGCCATACAAATTAATTAAGTTCAAACATGTGTTGGATGTTCAAGGAAATTCAGCAAAGTGTAAAGCTATTCAATAATATATAACCGACAGCTATCTAAGAGGTTTTTCTTGTCTGCCTGGTCTTTTTGCCATCTGCTGCATTCAAGTATCAATTGCTGTTTTTGTGAAAAGGTCTTTAAACGGCGCTAAGGTTACATGGGTTTCCATTCATTCATTCAATTCAAATTCAGAATGAAAACTGTCAGATACAGAAAACAGAGCCCACTCTCTCAATATGTCTTAAGAGGAAGAAATAAATGTGTTTTATAGTAAAAAGATAGATAGATAGAGGTTTTTTGAAACTGACCTTGCCTCCGTAAAAGAAAAACACCGTTGTCACTGATGAATTTAATATATATATATATATATATATATATGTGTTGTACATTTTCTTACCGATTTTGGAATCAAGCGAATGTTGTTCTGGATGGAAACCACTGAGCAAGATGGAAGTCACGGTGATTGTGCACATGCTGAACATAAAGAGACCATCTGCTGGAATCTTCTGCCCGTCTGGAAAAGACATGACATTTGCTGGTTCATTTGAGCTGTCTATCACTTTAAATTTTCTTTTACTGTCAAAATGTCAGGTTAGTCACTGTTGTGAGAATGGATTATATGGATTATAATGTGCTTAAGTAGTTGAAATTCATATAGAGGCTGGTATGGGTGCTTATTTAGCCATTGTCTATAGAATTAAAGACTTACAGTGCTGTGGGGACTGGGCGAAGATAATTTTTGTGCATGGCAGCTTTACATCCACCAGTGTAGCTTACTCCAGAGAATATACAGTAATAAATGCTAGACACACTGTCTTGCGGGACCAAACATAGATACAGAATATACCATAGTATGGGAAAAACATCCAGAGTTGTCAGCAGAAGCAGGATAGCCTATATATCATACAGGCTGCTTTCTTCACGCCTACATGCCCCAGGGAGAGTGTCGAGCAACAATACGTAAGTGTTGCCATTGCCACCAGTGGTGCATTGACCTTCTGCAGTGTTAACAGGTCAAAGGGAGTACAGTTCTTGCCTCAGGACTAATCCACTAACAGACTGACGAGAGGAGATGGAAATAACATACCAAGCATTCATGTCAATCAAATTAATTGCCTTTTCACCAATTATTGCAGTTTTAAGCACCTGGAATTGTGCTAACTCCCTATTTATGTTAAAATTAATTTAATCTAGATTCAGTAAACTCCACTCAGCACACTCAGAAGAATGACCAACTCTCAGATGAAATAAAAAATGATTCACTCAGCTAGAAAAAAGTGAGCTTTCTTATGTGTAGTCATGTTCCTCCACTGAAAGAAAAGCTTTTTTTTCCTGAGCTCTATTGAGGTTTGTTCCATCCGGCGCTCTGTCCGGGGGCATCAGCCTTACTCGCTCTCAATGGTCTGCAGGAAGGTTGAGGGGTCAGTGCATTAGTAGCTGTTATTCTGCAACACAGAGGGAGCCAAGTATAAAGGTAGATGGAGGAGTCGTCATGTTGGAGGAAACATACTTTTTGATCCCAAAGATTGTCCCGACACAAGTTATTTTGGAATAGTTAATACAGTGCACAAAATTTTGAGTAATAACGATGGAATGAGTAAGGAAGATATCAGGAACTACTCCATCTGCCCAACAGTGAACCGTAGACACAGATAAAGACTAGCGAGCCAGATATTTCCCTCAGGAATTGGTGGAGGCCAAAAACAGAGCTAAAAGGGGAGTGAATACCCAAATAAATGCTAATGACAGTACATCTGCTTGATGTGTAAATAAGCCATGATATCAACTTCATAAGGTGATAATATATACATTGTCACAGCTTATTGCACTGCAGAGAAGTGGCCCAAAAAAATCTATTAATTCAGGTTTAAGAAGATGTTAATATAGCCAGTCATGTGCGTGCCATGCTAATGTTAGGAACAAGTGAAGGCCTCCTGTACTGACTAGAAATCTTAGTGGCGTCTCAATTGGCCAGTCTGGAACTGCAGACAAATACAATAAATACCTCAGCATTTTAAACTATTTTAGACATTTTGCTGCAACTTAACAAAAGCATAGCATTTATGAAAGATTTATTAATATTAGTGAAAGGTTTGCTGCCTTGACTGTGAGAGAGAAGTCACAAAAATATACAAGCACTTCATTATTCTTCATGAATTAATGCAACTAGATTTTATCTGATTTCTAATGCAGGAATAGTTAATGATGAAATAATGCAACCAATCGGCACAGCTTCACAAAGTAAAAATAGATAGGTAATTAGCCTGCCCATGCTAGTAGTAATATTAATGCTCTTTAGTCAAAAAGCCTGTGTAGGGGTGCCCGGTTAGCTCAGTTGGTAGAGCTGGCGACCCACGTATGAGTTGCTGCAGCGGCACAGGCTTCGAATCCAACCTGCAGCCCTTTGCTGGGTGTCATCCTCCCTCTCTCTCTGCCCCCCTTTCCTGTCTGTCTTCGGCTGTCACTATCCAATAAAGGCAAACTTAAACTTTAAAGTCCTGTGTAGAATACATATAGTCTGATTAAAAATATCAAACATAACCTGTCAACATTTGGTAAATGCATTACATGGTTATGGTTTTGATATTGCTTAAATCAGCTTCACATGGAAGCCTGCCAGTGACTTACATACATTTCATTATATTTTTTCAGTACATACTGTATAAACACAGTGTGACAGGGACTACAGGAGCTCAACGCTGTCTATGTTGGTTTTTGAGATATCCATAATTTATAAATGTGTACAATATTTTTAGTCCCAATCATTTCTTTTGGCACAGAGAGAGAATCATCATGTAATAAATATCAGTATCAGTATGAATATCTGGATTGATTACTGGCAGTGCCATTTGGCCTCCAGATAGAAAAAATTACATCCAGCATGCACTAGTGGTTTGGGCAATCAGCACAGCCATGGCGACACTTGATGAAATGCCTTCTGAAAAGGCCACCTCTTCACATTTGTAAAAGTCACCTTCCATTATCTTCCAATTGTGGGAGTCGGCCGTTCTTTGAGCTCTGTAATGTTATCTTTTACAAGTGTGGCAGGACCAGCCTGACATTTGTAAACAGTCTCTTTACTTCCTATTCCCTCGATTCAATGTCTTCATGACCAATCAGATACCGCTCCTGCTCCCCTGATGGTTGGGGCTGCGGCAGCTAAGACTTACCGTAAGAAGCTTTCCAGAGCTTCACTGGTCTTTCTACCTAAAGGTCACAGTGTCATCGTGCTGGTATTTCATACAACAGCTCTTCCAAACCGTGTGTCTTGTGCCACGCTACTAAATGTGACTGGATTTAGATGAAATACACTGGACTGATAATAACATAGCAGTGTGGTTGGCAGTTGATTCCAGATAAAGTGTGTGGGTGAAATGCAATGTGTAATTGGCAGAGAGAATTGGAGTGTGTGAACTGGAAGTGTGAAAGACAAGCAACAGTCCTCTGAGCATATTGGAAAATCTGCAATCTGCGGTCTGTTGTGGTTTTATTGGTCAGGCAAGAATCTGAATTTACCAAATATGATAATGATTTACATGTGCAAGAAACATCGGTCTGAGTGTATTCACTTTGAGGCAGTTTTTTTGGGCATGTTTCTATAATCATTACCATATGATGATAGATGATGCAGCCCTTTCTTATCTGTATTTCTTCTGTTTTTCATACTTACAAGCTAATTACAGATATTTAAAGGATCACAGATTGTTGACAGTTTAGCCTTTCCAAACTGGAGAAAAGTAAATTACTCCAGGCCTCTGGGAAATAAAATAAAGCTTTTTATAAAGTATTAATTTTAACTGCATCATTAAATATGTTTTTTATATTTTCTTGGACACTGTATGTCACAATTGGCAAGATTTGTCGATTGACTTTAAGGTCCAGTGTGTAACCTTAAGGAGGATCTATTGGCAGAAATTGAATATAATATTTATAGGTATGTTTTCATTAATGTATAATTACCTGAATATAAGAATCATTGTGTTTCTGTTACCTTAGAATTAGCTGTTTTTATCTACAGATCTGAGGATCTGCGCCTTCTGTGAAGTGTAACAAAGACGTTTTGAGGGATTTTATTTTGTTTCTGTCCACTCGAAACAAAGTTAGGATGTTACAATTCTATGCAAGGTAAAAAACAAAAGTATTTGTCTATGGAGTCTGGTTGCAGGCGATAGCAACTGTGCAATACATCTCTGTAGGGATCCTTTTGATAGTTTTGTCAGACACAATCTGAGCCGGTCAGTGGCAAAAACAAACACTTTTAGTGGACAGCCTGATGGGCACATTTGTCCCCAAGGATTAGCCAGCCTTAGATGGCCATAGCGGCTCATTTCGCTACTATTTTCTTATCTAACTCTGTGAATCAAGAGTTTATTTCGACCAAACCAGCACTGGTAATTGTTAGAAAGACTAAGACTTATTATTGATTATTTAGTTTTTATCCAGTTTTAAGTGAGTTTTACGATTAGGTAAAATGACTGGTTCTATCAATGGAGTTTGCTGAGCCGTAGCACCTATTTGTTTTGGTCTGAGATGCGGATGCTTTCTAGTGGCAAGTAAATTTCACATATATAACCTTCATCTCATCACTCAGTGCAGTCCAATGCCACGAAAGAAGAAAGGCAGTGGGATGACAAGAACTCAAACCTGCAACATAATAAGCACATTCTTTAGACCCCAGCTGGCTGATTCATCACACCCTCCACGAAGTGTATTCATAAAAAATACAAGCGCAAGTATGGTCATGTTAAAAGTAGTGTAGCTGCCAAAATGCGTCCTGTGGCACATGCCTGTGTGTGGAGAGGAAGTGGAGCTGTGCTTCTGGCAAAAAACCTCCACTGGCAGTAGGTAATGTAGCATGCAGAGCCTGAGTTACATTCTGTGCTTGCTGTCATTCATTTCCATTATCCCTGAGTGGGAGTGCCAATGGAGATATCAATCAGTCTGTGGATACTCACGCTGAAGCTGTCATGTGCCACCACGCTGGAGTGAGCTGTGACAGATAAAGATGGATGTCACATCCCGACACAGGGAATATTTCTTAACAGGAGAATAATTAGCTGAATGCAATTCAAGCAGGACTCAACATTGGGTGAATTTAAATTCGGTTTGCATGCAATATCTGGGGAAAAAAACCTGATCAGGCTCAGAGGAACAGCGGGTGAATGCCCATCCCTGATGTGTCTGATCAGCGTGACACAAATGATTTTCAGAGTGATGCTGCATAAAAAAAATGATGACAATGATAACTGTCCTCCTGTTGGTTGACTCCATGCATGTTCAGGTCCACCAGCTACAGAAGTAGGTCACGGTATGGTAGAGAAACACCTGAGCCAATCACTGGCTGGCAAACAGGATCAAGGTACTCTCGCTGGAGCCCTACAGCTTTGATGGAGCAGCGTCAGGTGTCTTTTCAAAAGATTTATAAATAGCACATAGCTGCTCCCCAAGCTGCAGATCTGCCTCTCTCTCAGTGTCATTAAGCCCAATTGGAGCGGTAATTGCTTATAGCGAGGCAGTCAACCACATCACTGACGGATGGAAGGAGACGACAAGACTATTTTTGGATAGGCTGCCACGGCTGTTGATGGAAGTACACCTTTTTAGCAGCAAACCATTTTCTCATCAAATTTTACCTTACAGGTGCTGCCAAACCCCAAAATCTAATTTCCTCATTACAGCATTTATTGCATTTATGCATGAATAGAGAGAAAGGAATAGATAAAACTGAAACTGTATTATTTCCTCTGTATGCATGGCATCAATATCATAGATGACAGAGTCTTATTGTTGACCCAGCCAGGGAGCTTTCACACAATGAGCTATTATTGCTTCCCTGATTGTTTTGTCAAAAACATTACGCACACGAGCAGCAGGCCGTTGAAATGAGAGCACCCATCGAAAAGAAGCACTTCTCTTTTTCAATTCATTCTCTTTAATCATGGAGGTTCCTCTTTTTTTCTGGCTCTTCAGAGCAACCAGCCAGAAGGTTATTTTTCACCTCACCACCTCACCTGTCCCGCAGTCTGCTCAGTAACGGATAAGCCCTGTGGGTTTGCTCGGAGTCTTGCGCCTGCAGATGGCCCGGTGGTGCTGATGGGGCACTCTGGTGTACTGGAGGTTGCACGGGGACGTGCAAAGGGGAGGTCTTACAGAGTGTGAGTAATAGTAACACTATCTGGACTGTGAAATGCCAGGGAGAAACGTGAGGAATGGATGAGCCAGTGCCATGGCAACAAAAACAATGGGGAGGCAGCATAGCTAAGACTCCCAAGGCGACTGTTTATGCTCTTTTCCTGGATTTCCCTTATCACCAATAACAAGATGTTCACTGGGGCTGACAGTTCATGAATGCTGGAGGGTTCAATTGATTTCTATACAACATTTGTACATATGCTGCAAAAATAAATGAGAAATACAACACAGAAGATGCAATTTGACAATTTTCTCCATTGCAGATAATTCCCAAATCAGATACAACTTCTTTTGGATGCAAAATTAATTAGATTCTGTCTGCATAATGAACTGCATATGTGTGTGTGCACTCGCCTGAAATAGTTTTTGCACGTTTTCAATTAAAAAATGCCTTTCCCTTCCCACTTTGTAACAAATGAAGCCCAGTGGAAGATATACAAGCAAAAGATTTTGAAAAAAATAAGCAGAGAGAACAGAAATAGGGGTGAAAGAAATGGATGGCTGATTTTCAGACAGAGGTAGAGTTCAGTTGTAGGCGTTCCTACCGTGTCCATGACCTCAGGGTCACTCAGAGACAGATTCCCCCGGGTGTTTACAAAGGGCTCCTCAAGTTCACTTCCTACACTGCGGGAGGAATGGCTGCTTTTGGAAACCTCCTGGGGAGACACAACAAAGTGACCCCATGGCTCTGCAGTGGACCGGCTGCAGAGCAGGATATGGCAGCTCCCTCCACTGTCCCTCTGCCAGCTATATATTATTAATCTGCCAGCTGTATATTAATAAACTTCAAAGACCTCAACTCATAGTGCCACTGCATGTTTGCTTGTTCTGCCCTTGAAACTGCCGCGGTATTAATTCATAATGTTATATGATGTTCCAGACTGGACAAGGTCAGTAAGATACGAGGACAAAATACAGTTTGTATTTTTTTTCATGCTGCTGCAGATATTTGGAGGGGGTCAAACTGTGGTCATGTTTAAGAGAGTTTGTTTTCTGCTCCTCAGAGCTTTGGTAGGTGAATCAATGAACCATTAGGTTTTTGAAGAAAAACAAAATGAGACCTACTTCTGTTTTGGGATTCTCAAAAGGATAAACATAACCCAATTATCTCTATTCTACCTTTCTGTTTGAGCAGAGAAATGTTTATTGGCAATTTAAAGTGATGAAACAAAGCACTAGGGGCAATCCTGGTACACTGAGGAACCATGCCTCCTCAAGTATTGTTCCCATCCTTTTTTACCAAGTGATAGTTAGTGTCAATTGAACAATATTGACCAAAACAAAAGCTTTAGTGTAATAAAATTCTATTTAGCTTTATTGATTTCTTCATTGATAGACACACATATTGTTCTGTTTTCTGGTCTTGTCTTCTGTCATAGTGACACAACTTTATTTTGTCACAGACATTTAATAACACTTGGACTTGAAAACAAGAGTATACAGCCACACTACCAGCTCTGTGGTGCTGAATGCTAATCTCAATATGCCAGCATACCCACAGGGATAATGCTTACAGTACATGCTTATAACGTACCATGTTCACCATCTTACTTTTAATGTTTGGCAAATTGAAATTCTAACCTGATAATGGCAGTAGATGAAAAGCCCCATCATCATTCTTTTCATGCCAATCCACTGAATAGTTGTTTGTATGTGTATTTTCAATCTGGCATAAAATGGTGGATGAACTGACCGACAGAGCGACCCTACAACACAGAGACCTATCCCCTTAGCTGGCCTATAAATTACATCTAGACACGCACACCGGGATATAGGCATGCACTCACTCTCAAATATGCATGCTATGATGCTAAGCAGCTTATTGATGGTTATGTGTTGAGATCCACACCAAGCTTCCACTTGCAAATTAGAGACCGTATCATTAAAGGCCCATTTAATTTTAACCATGATGGAATAAGAACCAAGCAAAGTGTTGTATGTGTAATATTATATTCACACATACGCTGCATAAACACAGCATAACATCATTTATTGATTACAGAAGAACATATGTAATAACCTTAATAGCATGTATTCAGGAAAACATGGATGAAGTGAGAGGGAAACTTATTAGATAAAATTGAAGGTTTTATTGGACACTCACCAGGCTCGTTAGGAGATCAAACTGAATGAAGAAATGTGTTAAAACAGAACTAAATGCTTCTAAATTCAGGCGCAGATCAAGTTATCGAGAAAAAGTATTTGTCATTACACAACACAAGGTTGTATTTGAAAGGAAAATGTGTAGTTCCTTCATGCTACACACATAGAATAACATAAAATTCCCTGTCCTCATTCTAAGGCTTTGAAAAAGTTCTGTATCTCCATGTTAAACAGTTATTTAATTGACTGGCATATGAACATGTGCTATCTATTCTCATGAATGTATCTTTCATGAGTACACATTTTCTTTCCTTTTGTTGTTTCTTTCTGTTTGTTGGTTAATGTATATTTGCATTTTGTTTAATGTCTCATCATCTCTGTCTTGCATGCTATATGTTGTCATTTCTTTTATGGGTATGTCTGGATTAAAACTAGATAAATAGATGGACGATAAAGGCCGCGGCAACACGACAAAATGTCCATAAACACCTGATTAATATGTAAGTGTGACATGCAACCAGCTTATGATACATAAGTGACCACAAGGTTAAACTGGGGTTAATTTGGATTAGGGTGAATAAGGATGTGTATAGTATATTTCACATGTGTTGGGCTTGTACGTATTGGATTTAATCTAAAAAAAAAAGTGCCACTCTAATCAATTGATATTCAGTGGTCACGTCTCTGATTCCCCTGTTGACTGATGAGGCCCCCACCTTCTCTAGCTGCTTTAAAAGATTGTGCTAACAGTGAGTGTTTCTCACGTTTTAGTGCCCCTGTGGCTGTTTATACAGTTGTAAAAGTCACTGGAGCAAACTAATATCAGAAGAGAATCCCCTGCAGGACAAAAAAACAGCCATGATGATTAAATTAAACTCGACTAAATTAGTTAAATAAACCTGGTTTGAAGCCTTACACTTATTTTTTTGTTATTGTTTTATACAGTTTGAGGTCCTATATTTATTTATAGACACAAATTTAGATGTACAGGCTTTTTTTTGCATCCAAAAGAAGAAGAAAAAAATACCTCCAAACAAAATTCAGTGCTTGACATTTCCTTGTCAAACTGAGTTTCTGCCTGAGGTAAAATCAAAGCACAGACTTTTCTGTAAATATACTGAGCTCTTGGGTCAGTGAGCACAAATCTTCAAACACCCGAAAGATCTAAAGTCAGTTTAGGAAATCCACTCTCCTGGACAAACACACACACATTTCCTCACCTGACTGCTGCACTTTTCTTGGTGTCTCGTCACACAAAATGTAGCTTTAATCCATTCTCAAGCTCTGTGATGAATATTGATGTTTCCATTTAAATTTATCTTGTCTCCTGTAGCTGTAAGTCTGCTTATCTAGGTTTACCACTTCCATTTCATTTGGATAATTCATGCCGAGTGATTGTCACGCAGATGTAGGCAGCCGTAATTCCAAACATTTGTAGCTGTTCAATGTAATTAATAATACATCCAGGGTTGTGCGTTCCTGTGAAACAGCAAAACATTTCAGAACTAGCTTGTGTTGTTGGTGGTTGAGGAATTGCTGCATATTCCAACAGGCAACTGCTCTCAAAAGTATGTTGCAGCCTGCATCTTTTAGAGATATATATCCTGCCCTACAGGAATACTCACATTGCTATCTGTTTTCTCTGTCATTCTCCATTTCTTTCTCTCTTTTTCACCCTGCATCCATTTTAAATTCCAAATGGCACTAATGTCCTTGGGCTGCTCTTCATCATCTGTTTGTTGCGTTAGTGTGTTCCCGCTGAAAAGGATGGGAACGTTTTAGAGGGCCTATATAGCTGCTCCTGACACATTTATTAAAATGTTGCACGTCTCAAGGCTAAATTGCTATAAATAGTGTGTTGGGCTCTACTGAATTTTGTATGTGTGTGTGTGTGTGTGTGTAAAGATACAGACTGACCAATCTGTTATTTCTATGATATAATATATGCTTCTGTGTAATTTATTGACAGAAATTCTTTTATTAGTGTAAAATTGTCTGTATATAGGACTCAATATATTTTTGTTAGCTTGTGAATATACACTAATAAAAGAATACCTATGAGTATTATATTTCAGTTCTGCCATAGCCTCCTAAAGCCTTCACACTGGACCTTTAAAGCTGAAAACTCCAATTGTTTGGTAAGAAGGTCATATGCCGTCACTATCTAGACATTTTCATTCAGTGTCAGACCAGCATGACGCAGACAGTGACCCCTTTCAGATGAATAGGCAACATAAACTGGGTGAGGCGTCAACTGAGTCATCAGTTATGTAAAATGACCTCACTGCAATACCAGGTCACAGAGGTCACAGAGGTCAGCAGAAGCACTATTTGAAAAATATGGCAGATATAATAGTGATATGTTAGTATCATTACACAATGCAATGTACAGTACCTCAGTGTTTTCCATAATCCCTATTGGTGCATTGCATTAAATTAATTAATTCAATTGATATTTTACCCAACATCTTCTTCATGTGGAGCTTTGGAGTTTTAGGAGGACAATTGTGTGACATGAGTGCAGTGCATATTTCAGCAGTAGGATGGAGTCACTGGAGGAGTGGATTTTACAGCCACCTTAAAGCGTGCAGGGGTTAATGTTTGATACTACTGATTTGTGTCACTTTAAGGAGCTGCTACCTGACCAAATGGATTTAGTCACAAACAAATTCTGACTAAAACACCATTATTTCTAGAGGGACAATGGGGAAATATTTGGCATTCAATTTGCAACTTCGGCATAAAACAAGCAGCATTTGCATAGGCACTCAGAAACCCACATGGGCCACATCGTACATAATATAGTGGTTCAAAATCCTAGTCCTTAAACCTGCAGGGGATTTGTTTAGTTCTGTTTTGGTCTCGACTGACTTTAGAGAGATATCTGGCTCTTTAGCTGCTGAAGGCTCCGCTATATCCACCAGCTAGTTGCTAACTTTGTTTGTCTGCTGTTTGGGGCCAGGCAGGCAGCATATTGTGAGTTTTTAGAGGTTTTTTGTTGAAAATTGCTGCAGTTAAAAACAAGGTTAATGAGTATGTGAACCAAAACAGTAAAGCAGTGGACCACAGAACCAAAACAATGAGCTTAAAGACGCTATAAAGCCCTGTAAAGCAGAATCTGTAAAACATCTCTATGGGTTCATCACCACAAGCAACCCCTTTCTTATTATGTTTAGTCAATTTGATCCATTGTTAATCTAAAAATATTAATGAATGCAGCTGTTAGTACCGTACTGTTTTACACCTGGAGTATCAGTTCTCTTGCTTTGAAGCAGTCCTGGATTCAGAACCACACCCAAGAAGCAAACTTACCATACTCTGCTGGTATGTCATATCTCGTGTTTCTTGTTCTCTGTGGGTGCAGGCTGGTCTAGACAGACCGACAGCTGCTGAGAAGCAGCATCTCACATCACCACCTCCCTCCCGAGGACAGGACTCCTCTAAGTCTTATTAGGCCAGACTGGCAGCTCAAGTGAAAGGAACGAGGTCCGTGCGCCCAGCCTCCCATAGTAAAAACCTCCCCATCGCTCACAGGAGCTCTCATTACTTCTCTCCCCTTCCCTCCATCCCCCAGCCCCTCTGCTAAAGGCAGCCAGCTCCATCCATCAGATCTATCGATCCTGTCTCCCCCTGGTGTGGTACCTGCCTGTTTTTGAGACTAAGTGGGAAGGATGGCAGAGCTGGCATGATATTTCAGCTTTCCAGTGACAGCCACGTCCCCCAGGGATGTTACAAGGTGAACCAATGTCTGGGCTTCTTGGAGGAAGTGCTCCCCCATAGATTTAAATGGAGGAGGTCTCTCTGGAGGAATTACTAACAATATGTTTTTCCTGCTTGGACATTGAAGTAATAATCAATTCTCTGTTGCTTATGCTGCTGGTTACACAGCTTGCTAAAAAAGAGAATCCCATTCCTCTTGATACACATGAGAAAGCAGCACAAAGCATCTCCTTGCTCAAAACAAACCAAAACCATTTTTTCCCTAAAAAACACTGTCATAACTGTTGTTTAAGGCTTGACAGTGATGTTTCACAAAGGAACGGGGATACTGTAAATCTTCTTAAAGAGATTTGATGGTGTGTCACACAGAGTTCCTGTTGGCTTTGATCTTATTACTCTGATGGTTTTTGGGCAGAGAAGCAAGCCATAAGCTTTTAAAGCGATTGCCTTTGAGAAAACCATTTGACATGAGCACTTGTTATACTTCTAACTGGGATTAAATACACAGCATGTAACATTATTTAGAAATATTTGTCTTTCAGTCAAATTCATCCAAAATAAGTTTAGTATGTTTCTTCAGGGTCCCTCGGAGTAAATTGTGGCTAATTTGAAGTGTTTTTTTATGTAACACGGACAAATTTACATGTTTGATCTGAGGAAAGATTTGTAAACCCAACACACTGATAGCCAGGATCTTAGATACAAGCTACTGAGGTCATGAGTGCCCTCAAAGACCCTTCAAACTAATCCTAGAGAGAGAGAGAGAGAAACTAAAAATAATCTCTGAAATGTATTTATTTGTCATAGTTCATTTAACATGGATAACAGGATGCTGGGGATATGACCTCGGTGTCCTCAGTGGTAGCTATGGCTGTGCCTGTCTGATACACATAGAGCTCCTTATTGTTACTTTTCTCTAGGATGCAAGCTTTTTTATTATGCTAACTACCCAGTACTTCCTTGAATTATTCCCTGAAACTCAAAAATACATGACTGATTGTGTGCCAGATGAGTTGTCCTGGGAAAGAGATAAAACGTGGATTGGTTCAGTCATTGTTGTGATGCATGTTCTTCTATGAAAATTATATTAAAGTTGGAGTGTGGTGTATCATTGTCTCAGTACAGTATTATCACCCCACAACCTCCAGTCTGGTGGTTCACAGTACAGTCTCTCACTATTAAGGCACATTAAATCTCTGATGATTCAAGCATCTGATATCTAAATATATTTTAATGTCGCTTTCTGTTATTTTTTCCTTGGGGGTCTTACTGCTCAGATAGATCACATGCAGGCCAATTATTCCGAATTTCAGTCTGAATGATTAAATATGTAAATGAGTAATATCTCTGATTGGGTTCCTGCAGGATCAGTAAATCTCTCTCTGCACTTGCACAGACACGTGTTGCACACACACCTTGTTCTCTCAAACACCTGCCTTTTTTCGAAAGGTCTCGCAATTTTTCATGTGTAATTTCTGAGAGGGCCAGTGTGTAAATTAGATATAGCAAAATAAAGATGAGAATAGACATGTGATTGCTTCTCTGAGTGCATTTCCTCCAGTGCTGTAATTTCTCATACAGCCATAAGTGATGGAAATAGGTCTGTTTCTGAAGAGACTGCAGCTCCCACTGGCACAGTGTTTATAATTAAGTGTGATTTTCAACGTCAAGATCAGACCACAGGAAAAAGAATAAGGCAGGCTATTTCCTGTTGTCTCTGCACAGTCTGCTCTGTTGTTCATTTGTGCCACACTTCCGTTCCTGGTTTGACAAGAAAATATGCAGATTTTGAGTAGGTAAGACTAGCAATTTAAAATGCTTATTAATTCCACAGGAATTTCCTCCCTGTTTAATTGCTGGGTTGAATTTATTCAACAGTTGAGTAAAGTGCAGAGTGAATTTGAATGAGCTCCTAAAACCACTGGAAAGAGTCAAATAAAAGGCCACTTGCACGCGGCGGTGAGTTCGGTGTCCAGGTTTGCTCTGTCGAAAAAAATACCTCTCAGGAGAGTTAACTTCACTGGCTCAATGACCAGAACTGACATGCAGTCACTCACACGTAATAAAAGGTGTCAGTTTCAGAGGAGCATACAGAAATCTCTGGAGGTGTGAAAGGCATGAATACAAAATAAAAACTCAATTTGCATTCATTAGTGGTGTCTGTGACGCTGGCTGAAGCGGTGCGAGAGGAAAATCTGCAACACGATCTATGATTCTCCCATGGTTCAGAGAGTTTGTACATGTACCTGTCAGACAACGTAACAACTCAGCAGGGAATCAAATAAACAAATCCAGATCCCAGACCCAAATCCCCTGATACAGACACACTCCTGAAATCATTCATTCATATTCAGTCATAAAATATTCTTCATAAATCCAGAGAAACATTCGAACAAGGAGTGGGACAAAATCACTTGCATTTGCATGTCATTTTCAGATGCTTAATGATTTTTTCTGTTCTCACCTGTCTTTCTTTTATGGTTTATTTTCCTCAGGCAGACTCCTGTTTGCCTGAACAAAGTGACACCTGAAAATGCTTCAAAGTGAATCAATTTGGATTGGAAACAAACCAATTTATCTCACCTCACTGGCAAATTTTCCATCACTACATTTATTGATTGATTTATTTATTCAATGTAGAACAGTTCCATGCTGCCTGCACAAAAAAAAAATCAGCATTTGCCAAACCCCTCCACCAAATAGCAATTATCCAATCATAGCTTAGCAACTGTAACTAGGCAGGCAGGTCTGTCAAGCTTTGGATTTCTCCACATGTTGAAGTGGAGTGATTCTCTGTGTGTTTATCTGCTCTAACGTAAGCTGCAAATGTTAGCATGTCTGGCTAACTAAATTAGTACCTGGCTACAGTAGTAACCTATAATTATATCCAACATTTGACATTGCTTTGTGGGGTTAAAGGTTATGTTAAAAAAAAAAAAGTCTGTTCATGCCTCCTCTATGTAGTATTTCTCCTGCTGCACAGCAATGATGGTGATTTTTTGCCTGGGACATGTGGCCTCAGTCTTGTCACACAATATCATGTATTAAGCCATAAATTGCTATTCAATACTCTTTTTAAAGAGTTAGTGTTTTAAGTCAGCTGGAAACATCAAAAAGTTAGCCGGAGATGATATTTTAAATCAACTCACAAAGCTGATGTTAGATTAATTAGCAAGCTAGCTACAGGTGATACAACCTGCTGGCCACGGTGGTAATTTCAGCCGACAAATCAATGATTGCCGGCTTGAAATGAGAAGCTACCAGTTGTTTACCTCTGTCTGAAATCAAGGGACCATTGTTCGGAAAATAACTATGAATTTCAAGTGGTAAACTTCACTGTTATCAGCAAGAAAGGGGTGGATCTGACTAGATTATATAGGAAAAGTATGGAAAGAAAACAAATTAGAATATTATATAACAACATTGGGAATTGCAGAGACAAAGGACTTGCACTGCATGGTGCTTCATTTTACATCAGGAAACATCTCACCCTGTTATAGCTGCCTGCTGAAAACCATCTGGGTTTTTCTCCGTGGCCATTTTATGAGCAGAGCTGCCACGTGGGGCACAGTATGGTGCAAGCACACATTCAATTATGAGGTGGGGGCGTTTGGCAGGAAGGTGTGTGTGCCAGGCTCTGTCTGTATGCTGCCTGAAGCTGATAGATGTGGAGACTTCTGGCCTGGCAAGTGGTTTGCAACCTGTCAGTAATGTCAGAAAGGCCCATTGTGCTTCTGCGGAAAAACCCTGAGCACTCAGCTGTGTTTACAGCCCAGAGCGCGGGACTGCAGACACGCCTCTGAGGATCCCTCAACAGCCTCCCCCTCCAAAAAACACAGAGCAGAATCAGATGGAGACAAAGCAACACCATCCCATTTTTCTCCGCCATGTCCTCTGTGAGGCTGCATCCCAATTAGCCACACTGCCGCTGCTGAGGCGAGATAACAATAGAAGTCCATGTATCCCCTAAAGACCTCACTAGAGGACCTTTATTACCGTATTGATATCTCCTACATGTCACTACTACCCTCACTTGCCTGGCAGCATGCCCGCACATCTTATATGAGGGAAAATCACCAGAGGGGTTGTAACTCAATACAAGAAGAAAACAGCAGGACACAACATTAGACTTTATGGTACATGCTGTAATTAGTGAGATGCTGCAAGGAATAAATATAAAATATGATACAGCAAGTTCAAGCTGCACAGTAAATTAAAAACTGATTAATAGGTGAAAGTACAAAAAATGTTTCTGGCAAACAAAAAAGTCAAGTGACAACCAGTGGAATGAACAAGAATATTCTGATAAAATAAAATTAAAACAACACGTAATCAGTGGCAAACAAACAAAACAGACAGCAGTTGCAAATATCTTATGAGTCCACTGATGTTTTATCCTTCAATATTTCCTACATGCATAAGAAACATGTATTTTAAAATACAGAGCATCTCTACAAGCATACACTGCTTTAAGACAGGGAGGGAAATAAAATCTAAATATTGCATTTTCCACACAAAGAAAAGAATAAAGTGTTCAAGTTAGCTCACATTCTGTAGCACCACGAATGAGTTATTTCATGGACAAAATTACACGTAACTGAAGTCCAATCGTACAAAAAAACACACACAAAAGTGGCTAGTTGACCTAAAAATGAAGCATACGTTTTAGTTTATGTGCAAGACTGTTACCAGTAAAAGATGTTTGGATTGTCCATTTGGTCCTCGGTCAAAATTCAAACAGGTGGCTGCCGTGAGCGATTGGTGATTTTTCGACTTCAGTTTGATTTCAGGCTTGCTATCTTACTGTTTTTGTCATTAATTTTAAAGTGAGACTGGAAGAATAAATAACACCCTTAATAAATTCAATACACTCTCGGATTTTGGTGCTCCCCATTACAGCAAACTAATGTTAGCTAATCCAAGCAGACATTACTGAGTCTGTTAACTCCTCTTTTTCTACTGTTACATATGTTTTACCATTTACCATAATTCATTAACTTTTACTTGTGGGCACAAGTTGGCTTTAAGGCTGATCATTTCTTACTTCTGAGACTCTGCAGACTTTGCGGTTTGCAAATGGCCACAAATCTGAACTGAAACCCCTCAAATAACCAAATAATCACAAAAAAACTAAATTTCACTTGATTGCTCAGCACTAGTAAGACATGACATAAAAAACCTGCATCCGAAAACATCTTCATTGAAAAAATAATCAGTATTTCGGCTTTGTGGCCTAAGGCACTTTTTACCTGGTTAACCTTCAGCTGGCAAGATTTGAGGAACTTGTACAATTTGCATTAAAGTGTCTTATATTTTGCATTCATATCAAAATCCTTCATATGTTTTCCCAGTTGTGGATATATAAAATGTTACACAGACTTTCTAAGGCTTTGTACTGGAAACTTTCAGCAGTACCACAGAGGCTGGTTGCAAAGCCCTTTGAGTGAGGCTTTACAGTAAATGGATATGGGGTCACTCCTACTGCAAATCTGAGGTCAGGCTCTCAGAGAGCCGGTCTGTGTGAGTGGTCATAAAACACTACTAGCATCCATTTCAAATGCCCCAGCTGTCACTGAAGTACTGGTCCTCTTCTTCCTCCTCTTCCTCTTCTTCTTCTTCCTCAGTCTCATTTTTCATAAGGTCATCATCCTGTAACTCACTCATTTCCTCTTCCTCCTCTTCTTCCTCTTTGAGCTGTGCGAGCATGGTTTGTAGAGTGGTTTTGACTTCCTGAACCTCCTTCTCCAACGACTGTGCAGTGTGAGTTAAGGAAGACTACGATGCTGTGGACACAAACTGAGAGTCGGACATTAATGTGTAAATAAAAGAGCATGCCAGCAGGCAAATATTAGGGCAAATGTGACACTTGTGGCCCTCGATGGTTAATGGTAACAACAGTGGACAGCCATAACCTGATGAAGCCATCAATCTCCGATTTGGCCCCCAAACGGATTACTGGGACAGATCATCAAGTCATACCCAATTTAACCCCATCCAATTCAGTATTCATGAGGTCATCTTGTCTGTGAAGCTGGGTGGCAGTGTGGGGACCCAAGCAAACAGGCTGCCAAGCTAAATTATTCATAAACCAGCAATGAAATGGGATAGAGGCTGTCATCAGTGGGGGGATTGTTTAACCTGCTTAGAAACTCAAATTAATCGTGTGAGTGTCCGGCTTAAGTGGCAAATCAAAGGGATGGCTTTGATGGCAGATGGGTCCTGATGGCTCGTTTTACTGTCTGAATGGACACAGATTGTCCTCATTCATAATTAACCAGCCGTTAAAGAGCTTTTCATGAATACTGCAGAAGGTTCGACGAAACTTTTAAGGCAAGGTCCAAATGGGATGATCAGAATTATGTTGGAGGCCTTCAAGACAAACCACAGAGACTGACAACATTTTGCCTATTCAACTCTTTTTTTTTAAATTCCAGTGTCTGTGGTCATCCATTCCACCTCCCTGTATTGAGAGCAGGGACTCAATTAAGACCCCTAGAGACTGAAGGTCTGATCTTCCCATCACTATAGCAACAGCAGCACCATCCCGAGTTTCAATTTCTGCAACCCAACAATAATATTGTCCTGCATCTTCAGTGTCCTCAAGTGTCCACGATGCTTTTGCATGAGTGCATCGACTTCAAAAGGCTGGGAATGAATGACGTGTAAGGACACAAAAACAGAAAGGTGGAGAGAGGCGGGCCAATCTGTGTCTATCTCCGACTGCCAGGCTGCATCGATATCATGCAAAGAGCGACGGAACCCACACTGACCCCTGACAGCACAGCGGGGGACGTGAATCTCTAATCAGATGTGAAAACAGTCCGGCCCCACTTCAACCGAGAATGAAGGATGCACTGTAAATAAATAAAACTAAATAAACATCTTCATCAGATTAGGAAAGTATTTCTGGCAGCTCGTGTTCAAAGAAGAGAAATGAGGCGTGACACTAAATAAATAAATAAATAAATAAATAAATAGATAAACAGCAGGTTAGGTGGCAAATTTTCTTCAACCCCGTGCTGAAGTATTGCCTTTTCTATCTGTCTTAATAAGCGCACAGTGTAGAGGGGAAAAGTGGAGCGAGAAAAACACACTAATCTATTTCCAATCAGCTTTCTAATTAGCGCGGAAAATGATGTATTGTGACCTGTAATCAGCTTCAACAGTTTCATTTGAGTCATTATCATGGATATTGTAATTTCCTCCCAGCCAGATACCAGCAAGTGGAAGTGGGCAGACGGAGGAGGGGAGGGGAGGGGAGGAAGGGGCGACTGAGGGGAGGGGAGGGTCAGCAGGAGCATGGACATTAGGATATGACAGGAGCGCAGTCATTACAGTGACATTGCTCTATCTGTTGCGGCGCTGCCCCTGTCGGCCGACTTTAATCTCAGCCTGTGGTGACTGGCAGCCCACATCAAGGACCCTCTAATAACCTCGCTTGGACTTTTACCATTTTCATTTTCCAGTTGGCACGTCCAGCCTGTCAAGAAAAATCCTCTGATCCCAGTTTATCTTCAATTCCCTCCCTGAATGGACCCATAATGTCAGATAAAGCAGGTTGAATTTTTTTTCTCGAAAGGTAAAGTCACAGAACATCAGTCAGCCTAAAGGTAGTTTGGATGGGTACTTTTGAGAGTTGGAAGGCATTCGAGGAAAACTGGGTCCTTAAGATGGATGGACGAAGGCAGAAACAGACCCAGATAGTATAGTTTATATGATGTGGTATACATTTAGAGTGCAGTGAAAGGATATGAGTGAGGGCCTGATCCCGGTTCAGTATGGCCGTCTGCAATTCATCTTCCAAGGTCATTAGTCTGTCACTGATCAGCTCGCAGCGCTCGGTCAGGTCGGCAGCCTCAGCCTCGCTGCACCCATCCTGGCAGGAAAAGGAAACAAGGGATGAAATGATTGGTATGGAAATGATCAACAAGTGAAGCTGCAATGGTTCAAATATATGGTTCATTAATCACCATAAATACACAGGTAGATCCATGCAGTAAAATATTGTGTTATAACCCATGTCTTCTCATAAGACAATAATTAAAACCATAACACACTTATGCTTACAATAAGTGAATGTTGAATGGTGCTACAGAGTGAACACCTGTAGCCTTATTGTGTCATGTGCTGTGTTTGTTTTATATATACCATCAAACAAATAAAGTAGATATTGACATATTAAACCACTTTAACACCTAAGACTAGTGAGTATATGTTATAATATTTCAATTGAATATATATATAAATGAATATATGATTTATTAAAGTTAGTGTATAGACGTCTAATTTAAATGATTGCTTTTCTGAAAGCATTATACAACACTGCCTGACTTGAGTTGTTTCATTCTGTCTTTAATCTTCGTTTTAATTGGTTTAATTGATTACATATGTGCTCTTATAACCATGAGTCAGAGCTCAACATGGAGCATTTCCAGAGTTAATCTCTTTCACACTACATCGTTGACACCGTTTCAACCAGATAGAAGTCTGAAGTGGAGAAAAGCAGGCCAGACAGAAAGAATACAAGGCTGCCAAAATCTTTGTTTGGTAAAGCACCAGGGTCATAATGTACACAATACACACCAGAGGGCCTGTGTGCACAGCATTGATCTGCAGATCACCTGAGGATGCTGTAAGGCCTGAGTGTGTGTTGGAGGGTGATGGGGATGTCAGGTTGGTGGGGGAGCAGAGTGCAGTAGGGCAGAGCATTCAGAGAGCAGAGCTGGCCATAATTAGAACAGGCCCCTTTGCAGACATCGTGTCCTAGTTTCTTCACACTTATCAAGCATAGAGAACACAAACACACGCAGGAGAGTACACAGGAGCACTTCAAGCAAATAGACACACGCACATGCACACAGACCCAGTGTTCTCGTCAAACAACACATAGAAAGTCTAATCTGACTCATAGCTGCAGGTAGGAAATATCAACTCCCTGCAGCTCAGAGGTGTCAGAACAATCACTTGAAAGTCATGTCTCTGGTCTCTGTCCTGGAATAGCACTACTTCTCTGGATGATGTAATACCCCAAAAGAAGTGTATAACAACAATGAGCCAGAGGCGCGACGGTGTGTACAAGTCATCCTTGATGCAATTATGGAATTAAGTAAGACTTAAACTCAGAACAACCCACAGGACAAAATATTTAAAGAAAACATCTTGTGTTTGTGTATGGGGCACTTAAATGAACAAACAGTCACTATCACGTGTCTGTCCTCTGGCGACAACTTATGTGGGGCTGGGAATCCCAGTAACAAGACAGTAGACAGTCAACCTATAGATTCACTGAGCTGTTTGTTTGTCAAGCTTAGGGCCTTCTTTTGCAGATAAGAGCCCTGTGTTTGTGTAACTGATTGATTCTATACTTTACAGCCTCCAGTCAGCATTTGTAAAGTCAATACAACCACAGGGTTGAAAACAAAAGCTCACCGTGACACTGTTGCTGTTAGCAACTTTGTAGAGAAAACCTTTTAAGAAACTGTTAAGACTATTCAGAAGCTTTTATTTAGCTCCTGGTGGCGATCAAAACAATACAAATGACTTCTGTGCTACCTCTGCCTTTTACAAACAAGAAAACATGCGAAATGAGATTTCAACAACATGTCAATTTGTATAATAGAATCCCAGGCACGCATGTATTGGCGTGTTGATTCCTGATGTACATTAGTGCTAATGTTATTAGACCACAAGTAAACAAAGCAGACTGCAGAAGCATGAACTTGAGCAAATTATTTAGAAATGCAATATCCAGACTCATGTATGCACTGGTATGGTTATTTAAACAATAATGAGTGAGAAGCAGCAGGTTATTGCGCGTGTCCCCATGGGTGCTGTTAGGCCCGACACTTTGTGCCGAGCGGGCAATATAAAGCAATAATATTGCACTGGTATTACACTCAAGGTCATAATTGCTTTTACAAACAATAAAGTAGGTGAATTCATTTTAAACTCAAAAGGATATTAACTAGCTGATGATGAACTAGTGTCTTTGTTATCGCTAATGCCTTGTTAGTAAGTCAATGGGTCCACACTTAGAAATACTGTCACTTTCCAAGATCATCTAAAAATATGTGCAGAGACAGTATGAGGCGTTGGTCAGTGGCTGTTTCCCAGTTCCATACTACATACTAATTACAGCAGTAACAACATAATGATGATTATATGGTTTCATCTGCACATAAAAAGAAACACTGTCCATCCACTTTGACTACATTTAAGCACAGAGCACCATTAACATCAACACAGAGTCCGCCTCTCTTCATCCTGCGCTCTGGCCACTCAGGCAATGATATAATATGTGCAACTTAAGACATCAATCAAACTGCGACTCTGAAATGTCACTGACGATTAAACTTCACAGAAAGGAAGCAAACTTTTCTTTTTCAAACATTTAATTGTTTGATCCAATGCTTTTTTTAAATCTCACCAACAATCACAATTTATTTGAATCTTTTTCATTTCATTGTGTCAATACTGCCCATCAACTGCACTCTCAAAAATCAACAGTTTTCTCTCTCAAAAATCAAACGGCATAATGACAGTTTTGAGTACTTAATTTAGTCACTATTCAAGTGTTAAGTGGAATTTGGATATAGCTTCAGTTATTGAGTGTGTTGTTGGTGCACACTTCTCTCCCACAATACACAATTGTCCACAGTAATAAGGTGAATGGTGCCTCTGTCATTTCCACTCAGCACCCCGTAGGCCTGCTCTCGCACTTTACGGCAGCAAGCCACGCATCACCAGTCACTGATTTTAGTGAAACTGGGTCATATGTTATAGAGAAAATGTTTTCTGGTTTTCCTTCTGATCTCTTCCAGGACAGAAAGCTTTGGTTGTTACTAAAGTGAGGCACTGCAGCTAATTGCAAGTTATCTGTCGATAGGCTAGTTCTAGCCTCGAACACCTAGGCCGGACCGTGGCGTGCTGTGCGATAGCACAGAGCGAGCCGGGCAAGTGGGAAAGGTGACCAGGCTCGACAGCCACTGTGGACATCATTAGATGGCTATTGCTATGTCCAGTGTTGTTGCACTTGCTTAATGTTTGGCTGTGTAAGCAAAATAATGTACACGTGTACAGCTGTTCATATTTATGATATATATGAATTATACTATGGGCATCAAATTGCAAAAATACCAGTTCTTAAATAATGTTGCTTAAACAATATATATTAAGTCTTTGAAAAATCTTCAAATAGTGGTTTGGTTAAATTTAATTTGGGGTATGAGTCACAGTTTGATTGATATTCATACATTGCTTGATTGATGTCTGTACACGCTGTTTAATATCCTGCTTATACAAAATGGAAACGTGCATATATTTCTTGTACACTAACTGTATACAATAAGTCACAATAAGTATATAATAGCTACTGTGTACAATTAGCATGCAATAAGGAATTGTGACAAAGCACTCATCTCTTGATTCTCACAAGGCTGGTGTAAACAAAAACTACCTGATTAACAAAGCTAATCAAAAGCCGTCAACATTTCAAATTAATAATGTCTCTATTCTTGTTCGGTACAGTGGGTCAGTATGAAGAGGGGGATGTAAGGACCTTGAGAGGATAAAAGAACAATTAGTAGAAGATTAGAAGAAAAAAGAATAGTGCTTAAACACACACTTGCGCACATGCACACACCAATCAATCTCCATTGTGGCAGCAGGGCAGCAGCATGGCAGCAGCTAAGTGGAAATCATTTACTTAAAGTCATTATGGAAAGGAGAAAGAGGTCAGATGAATCCAGCTCCTCCATTGTCATCACAACACCATCAAGACAAAGACACAATATCAGTTAACAGCCATCATATCATCTGACTGCGTGATACATCATACTTTATTGTGATTGAGGCATTTTATGTCAGCTAGTTTTCAAGTCACTGCCCTACACACCTTGTGCATGAGCATAAATTGGCCATTCCTGTCTTAGTAACTGTTGTCGCCTGTCGGGTTTTAAATCCTCACAAAGGCACTGAAGTTTATAATAATGGCACATTTTCCATTAAAATTCCTGGTTATTTTTGTTGGACAATGGGTCATTGATTACACTCAGAGATGGACAAAAGCAGGCGTCTAATTTCTAGCCAGCATCCAGCTGAAATGACAACTTGTATTGGCTGTACTGTAGCTAAATAATAAAGCTCCATGAGTTGGCTTAAAACGCTGTCTCCAACTGACCTTACAAGGTTTTCAGGTAATTTAATTTAAAACACAAATCCTATAAAAGGGTCTCAAATATTAACATACATGATATTGTGCTAAAAGACTGATGCTAAAGATACATGTCCCGGGCAAAAAGTTAGCATCTTTATCAGTAAGCTGACACCTAAAAAAGTGTCCTATTGTATTGCAGTAACTAGTTAGCCCTAGTATTATAAGTATAACAAGGAAAAATGCAGGATCAGACTAATATAACCCTGTCTGACTTAGCTTATAAGCAAGTTTTCACCGTAATTAGCTAATTTCGCCCGGTTAGCTCAGTTGGTAGAGCTGGTGTCCCATGTACCGAGTCCTTTCTGCAGCGGCCCAGGGTTCGGCTGTCTCTATCAATTAAAGGCTATAAAAAGCCCCCAAAAATACAACAAAAATAGGGTCACCCTCATATTTAACATCACAGTAGAAAAAAGATTTGGGGAAGTGATGAGTTGGACAAACACTATCTCAGATAATGAGTTTCTGGGGTTGCTGGAGCAGCATTGGAAGTATCGCTTGGTTAAGTTACTATTGCCGGTAGTAAGCTAATTAGCCTGACATCCTAACATATACAGCTTACATTAGAAGAGATAAACACACTGTTAAATTAACTCTTTACAATTTTGCTCTTGTATTTTTGGTTTTGGAGAGGCACCACCTTCCAAACGTTGCAGCACATTGCTTCAACATATGGAGAAATCCCAATGACAACCATGCCGGACATTACGCTGAGATATTGCAGTAATTCTTTTAGGTGCTAAATTACTAACTATTTCTATATTTATTAGAGCATTTGGTAGACATGCATACACCACTGTCAGACACATCAGTTTATTCTGGTTCTGGTGCCCTTTTTACTGTTTGTCTACCAGGTGTGAAAGAGTATAAATGTATGAATTTAAAGCAGGAAGGTGCTGAAAGGAGAATACATGTTCAGCAAAACTCTCTCCATGCATTAATAAAGGCCGAGTAAAAAGGCACCAGCCAAGGCTTCTCATGTAAATCAGTATTGATCGGACAGTCGGAAAGGCGACAGAGGTCATGTTTAAGTTACGGTCAACTAATTGATTCTTATGTGTCCCAGTAAACCCAGCGTCAACGTAACTGACACTTTAATTACACTGATAACATTCAAACGTACAGTGACAGTGTTAGCATTACCAACCTCTGGGTGATTATCCTCCATGCAGAACAAAAACTCCTCCAGTTTCTGCAACAGAAAGGGAAAGGTTTGTTGAGGCCACACAGTCATAAACCTGCTCATGAATTATTAAAAAAGCAATTATGTTGGCTGTGTACTGTATGTATGCAGCATCATCATAATGAGAGGAGGTTATAATTATTCATCACCAAAACTGACAAGGAGAAAATAGATTAACCGCCTCATCTGTACTGCAGGTTTCCTTTGTTAGTATTCAAAGTGTGTAATTGTACATTCTTCACTAAGGAAGGAGGTAATAATTACTGTACCTATTGGACGCTAACATATTGTTTGTGGCTTTAGGGTAAGTACATAAGGAGGCAGACTAACAACAAATAATAATCAGCAAGGTTTAATGATTATTTTTAATTAAAAAATGTGTAACAGCCTTCATCGCTCTGCTCTCCAGTAAACACAGCTGACCATCTATAACTAATGTATCTGAGATCAGATTGTTAATATGCTACAAGCAGTCACACAAACCAGACTGTCTCTGCTCTTTCCAATTACACCCATCTGACAGCAACATATAATCTGTCACATGAGGTTTTCTAGGTACAGCTTGCAAAGGTTTTCTGGCATCCAGCTGATAAAATACTCTTCTGTTGTCCCTTTGCCTTGAGATGACAACACTCATATCTACCAACTCCAATTTAAAGTACGTTTTTTGATATGTGGGTCCTTCAATCTTCAGAAAAGTGAAGTATATTAAGATAATAAAATATATTAGATGGCTGAAATATAAGAATAACAGTAAAATAAGTCTCATATTTTTCTATGGTGTTTGCTTCCCTTGAGAAAGAGCCAGAGCTGCAACTGAATGTGCTGCGAAGCTTCTCTTTGATAAGAGATTACAAGGTGTTCTTATGAAAAACATGTTAGCTGGTTAGTTGGGAGCATCAATGTGCTTTCATTGCAGCCTCTCTGTCCATGAACGTCATAGATAATTTTTGTTGTGTTCTGTGCAAATTAATTTGAAGCAAAATTGTGACTCATTTCCAAATATTCTAAATTAAGAATCTGTGTACTGATGTTCGGAAACATTCAAGGATTTATACTACCCAGGCTGAATTCAGAGGACATTTTGCTACATCCAGTGTTCCTGACTTGGAGGACACAGAAAATAGTGTACAGGACAGAGACAAAAGAGAGGAATGATTGGCTGTCTCACCTTTTAGTTCTTGGAGAAATGTTAGGAGGGGCCAGGCTTCAGGAGGAGAAAGAAAAGCAGAGAGAAACAAAGGGAAAGCAGAAAATAGATCCATGCAGTTTGTAAAATGCGGTCAGGCAGGGCAGGGAAAGAAGACATCAATGCAAGGTGTATATTTATGGTTGTACAGACTGTGAGAGAGGGTAAAGAGGGTGCAACAGAAGGAGTTATTAAACATGACTTCAAGCTTCAGGTTTTAATACATGCAAGTGGAAACTACGCCAACAGCACCAGTGAAGATCCCTGAAAAATATTTCCTTATGGAAACAGTCCATTAAATTCATACTGAAATAAGCAAATTGGAAATTTAAAGTATCAAATATTGTTGAAAAACATGTTAAATCACAAGCTGTGAGCCAAACTAACAACATATAGTCTCATAAAAACATGTCTGGCAAGTGTGCTATTTTTTTTATTAATGCTGGTTCTGTTGGCTTTGTTCCTATCTCAGACGAGTCTGTTAGGATACGTGGGTGGAGGAAAGTGTGAGAAGAGGAGAGAATGAGTCGGACTCTGCCCTGAGGCAGTGGACCTCAATTCACTGTGGGACAGACCAGCACTGAGCGCTCACACAAACACACACACACACAGACACACACACACACAGACACAGACACACACAGACACAGACACACACACACATGCATTCCCACTAAATGCATGTAATCGTGCTGAAACAGACTCTGAAATCTGCACTGCGTAGAATGACACTCTTTAAGGAGGCTAAAATATTTCCAAATGGTTGCCTCCCTCACGCCCACATTTTCCTCATTTATAAAATACCTTCGAGCAAACGTGCTAATAGATTGCTGCTCATCTAACTGTAGTCGACGGTCTTTTATACTAGTGACAACAGCTGAATGTACGGACTAAAAATGTCTCTCTCCAGTCAAGTGGTAAAGCTGACCGAGCAGGAACAACTTATTTGAGGTCATGTTGACACCACATTAATAAAAAAAAGAAAAGTCAATCTGAAAAAGTGGGTTTTGTGTAGAAAATATGAGACTTCAGCAATTGAAAGGGAGGACATTTTTTATATTCAAGACACTCTGAATCTCAGTCTGCACCCATCAAGCTGTCAAGCATGAATGCATAGGCGTTTAAATGAATAATACATTGTGTGTTGTTAACAAGCTGCTGTTGTGTTACCTTAGTGAACTCTGAGTTCTGTAAGTTGGCCTCAGGACACCAGCGCCCTCCTAACGCAGTCAGCATGGCGCAATCTTCTTCTTCTTTTGTGCACAGCTGGGTTGGAAGATAAACTGCTGCAGTCGGGGGGTCTTCAATGTCTGCTCCACTGCAGCTGGGAGTCCGCAACTGGAGGCCACGCAAGAAAAGCTGACATGCTTCCAGGTCGGCTTCCCAGATCCGCTCCAGGCCTGGACAGCCACAGCTACAGAGAGGAGCAGGCCAGTGTGTTACCATAACATACCATATTATACAATGCGATGTGATATATGATATGATAAATATTAGGAAAAAAATCTAGGTATTCTTAATGCCTGCCACTGGGTCAGATTTTGTTGGTTTCCCCTTGAAATTAGTGAAACGAGCCGGCAGAAACATCACAGCTTTTGTCCAGAATCAACACAAAATTCCATGTAGCTGTTTTAAACATGATGATGATGGTGATATGATACTCTTAACCATACTACAAAGAAGTAAATATATTAGTATATATTAATTTGTATAGTCACGTTTTGTTTGGACAACACTTGGACACAAGACAAGAAAAACCCTTGCGTTACCACAACTTAAACAACGTATATAACATATTAATTTATTACCTTTAGAGGTGTTGATCGGTGTATTTTTGAACTTTAAAGAGAAGCAGGCAGCTGTTACCCTCTGCTTACAGTTATTGCTATGCTATGCTATGAGAAGACTGCCATTGACCTTTTTATCTAAGTTGATTATATTTTCTCCAAATACAATTTTTATTCATCTTTACTATGCACTAGAAAAATACTTGTTGTGCATGTACATTTAATTCCCATTTATATGGTTATAAGATTCTAAACCTATAATGTGAAAAAAACATCACGATCATACTAATATCTGTATATAAGAACATCAAAATCTGCGGAAAAATAGGTACAAATAGACGTAGGTAATAATTGCTGCATGATAACTGAGCACAATACTTGTACAGGCACAGCAAAGGACATCTTTAATAACATCTCTATAATAAAGCACTGACAAAAGAGGGACAGGGGAGAAATGAATCATTCAAAGATTGTAATTCCATTGACAAAACGTAATGAGAGTGAATGTCCTCCTGGTAGGCTGCCCTTTTCTTCAAAGAGCTGCAGCAGAGAGAGCCTGGATGTGTTCATCTCTGCTGAGGTCACTGAGCAGGAGTTCAGGGTAAGGGCAAGATTGCTTTTTGTTTATCTACTCATTGAGTCACAATCAGTCATCGTTCTTCACTCTGACCTTGGTGACATCCCAGATGCAAGCTCCCAGTGTAAAAACAGAAGACAGCAATTAAAGCAGCTACATGTGATTGAGTATATTATTCAGAAAATGAGCAGTATGGTCACTGACCTGTGGAGGTATTTATTCATTGTTCCATTATTTAGGTTGAGCTGGTCACTGTGTGAAAGCAAACGTTTGTGTTTCACTGTACACCAGACATTTTATTGTATCAGGTCTTTTTGGGCTTGCCAGAAAAAGGTTTTCCATTTCCTTCAAATGAAATACTCCTCCTGACTCACAGCGGAGACCTCTGACCTTTAAAATATTCATATTTATTCCTCTTTTTCCTTCAGTGACCTTTAGATAACAAATCATTCCCAAAAAATTGTAGTCCCAGGTGACCTTTTAGGGAGCAAATCCATTGATCTTGAAATTCTGCCTTTAACATGGTTTAAGAGACACAGAAAAATGCAAAACCTCCAATAAAGAGCATAAAGACTTCAAAGTAAGAAACACAATCTGCCTCTACTTAACTACTCAATACAAGCCTTGTTTCCAGGAATCCATCTTCTGTAGAGAGCAAACTAAAGCTGACAGGATGTGAGGACAAAGACTTGGGTTTTATACATACAGTATGAGATGCATCAAACATCTTAAAGGAATAAATGTCCTCAGTCGCTGCGTACATGCCGATTTCCAACCCAGGAGGAGATTCTCTGTCACAAACACTAATTCTCACATTGACTGCCACAGAATGATAAAAATAAATTTCATACTCTAAGCACAAATGTACTTTCATAAAAACCTCTATAATGTATTCAGTATTTTCACCTAGAGAGTGCTTCCCTGCTGCGCAGTTAGACTTGAGAAATTGTGAAATTGAGAAATACCCCATCACACATAAACAAACGCAAAGGCAAAATGCACCCAGAGAATATTGTTTAATCTCTCCCTCTGTTCCTTCCTCTCTCTCAGTGATGAGGCCCCCTGAAAATTGAATGCCACTTGTTTTCCAGCCCATCTCCTGCCTGAAAAGGCTGCCAACCTCTGTACCCTGCCAACGCACGCCTCTCAGCCGTTCTCTAACCTTCATTTGGCACACAGACAATAGAAAAATTGCTCTGCCCAGCCCCCCTGCCCTCGCCAATTCGCTACTCAACGCTGCTGCTTCTGAATTCTGCTATGGTGGGGATGCACCCACTGAGCCCTTTCATTGTTATTTGTCTCTTCTGAAGTGGAGAGGGATGCACACACGCACACACACACACACACAGATATGGGTGGGCACACATGTTACTTGCACACATACCCGTAATTCATCATTCTCTATGGGGATCAGTGTTGTACAATCATAAATTCCCCTAAAAATGTCAACGCTGGCCTCATCTATCACAAAAGCTTCCCTTCTATGACAACCACAATTCATTACAAACAACTAGCATCGACATTATGGTTCTGTGTACTGAAAATGCACGCAGACAACATGTCAGCTCCTAAACACCCCTGTGATGGTGCCCGTCGGTATGAACTCCTCGTCCGGGGGTTAATTGGTGGCAGCCGCTCGGCCTGCCATCTAACAGTGGCAGGGTGTGGGTGTGCTGCTCTACTGCTGGCCCAGTAATAAGAAGGAGAGACAGGCAGGCACACTCCTTCTACAGTCTCACAGCCCCCCTGTGGGACTGCTGACTGACAGGACTGCTCTTTCTCCTCAAGGCAATATGTACGTGCACAGACAGCTACCGAGGAAGGATTATAAATATAACTGTTGAAAGAAGGAGCAGCGGTCCAGTGCTGCTGGTACCAGTAGGTTCTGCTAGACCTCTTGGGGGTTCACACACTGTCTGGCCAATTTTCTGAACTCTACCCAGCATCAGGCCATATGTTCAGCCAAGAACAGACAGACTGTGAAAAACAGCTCCTATCTTCAGTCACAGCTGGGTTTTTTTTTTTTTTTTTTGGCTATCTAAAGATCAGGCTATGAGTTTGGGTTAAGTAAGCACCAACTCCCCAATAAATGACTACCCTAAATAAAATAAAATGAATGCGACTTTTACCTACAAAGAGCGCCTGTGATGTTTAGGACCCTTAAAACCATAAATATGAGAATTCACACTTTAGAAAGGAGATGGTAATGATGGTAAATCATGCAGCAACATCTCAAATAACACCAGCAGAGGAGAGGTGCTAATAATATGGTGAAATACAAGGTGGTGACTATTGGATGAGGTGTGATGGATGGTGGATGAACTGAACTGTTTGCAAGGTGGGTGGCTTGATGTCTAGGGAGGTTTTGACAGCAGCCAGCTGAGCAACTAAAGTCCCTTTGTTTCAAACATTTTACATTTCTCTCATGTACAGTCAAGATTTTGTACATAAACGTGATAATAGAGGTTTTTTTCATGCAGTTTCCCTCCTTAGATGCTCCCAGCGTGTCCTCAATTTTAACTAAGAGAACATGTCTTGTCTGAGAATTTTAATGACTTCTACACCAGTTGCATTTTATCCATTAAATATGATAAATGAAATCCAAAAGAATGCATAAATGTAGGAAAAATACGAGAAGCATTTCCTAACGAAACATCTACATAATGTATTAAACAACTGTGCGGTGCTGCTAATCTGAATAAAATGTTTTTTGTTCTGGTGACACACTTACAGCATCTGCGTTGCTCTAACATCCTGTTCTAGTCTTTAGCAAGGAAGAGATAATTGGTTTTTTCAACACCATCCGTCTCCACGGAGACCAGACATCTCACCAGTACTAATCTGCCTCTCTCCTCCCCTCCTCCCTTCTCCGCTCCTCACCTCCCATCACCAACCGCACTTCATCAACAGTAATGTACATTAGAGCTGACTGATAAAATTTACAGTGGATGATGGGTGTGTATCTGTGTGTGTATATGCGCATGTGGGCACAACTGTCCATTCAATCAAGCCAAAAATGTGTCACTGTGCCAGACTGTGGAGCTGGAGCAAGCTACTGGTCATCGCCTAAAGCCAAAGATGTGCTTGTGATTTGATCTGGACTGCCTCTGGTTATGAAAGCTGATCCAAGGCTGGTGAGCCAATCTATTAATATAGGCTGAGGTGAGCAAGAAAATTAGTTTTCAGTACCCAATACCCAAAAAGGTGTCCTTTAATGTGATTTTTCTTTCAATGGTGGTATGGTTAGATACATGTAATCTATATAATCAGCTACTCATGTAATAAAGTATTTATTAGTAAAACAAAAAGATAGGATCAGCAAACATAGGAGCTCCATCAAAAAGATACCAAGGACCCAGCAGGCAGAGGTTGTAGGGGACAAGCATTAATTTATAGTTATTTTTATAGTAACAAAAAAGCAGTTGTGGTTAACAAATTGGCAGGCAGGGAGCGTCTAACAAATTACCCTATTGATCCAGCGTTATTGGATCTCAGCCCATAGTACAAACTAAAAGTCTTTGCTTTTGATCATTCGTATGACTAAAACTAAAATTAAATTCTGTTCATGTTTTCTGGATGGTATTTTGTGACTGTGATGCTTTTGGCTGTTATTTATACAGTTAATATAACAATGTATAGAAACTACTGTTTGCATTTTTTTGTAAGCCTGATGTTAGTAATGGAAATATTTTTAGCTTTTCTTGTAATACTTGAACACTGAAGCAGCCAAATTAGAGTTTGAGACCGCTGCTTTAAAGGCTCGCCATCTACTGTTTATGTCTGCCTCCTTGTAGTGAATATACAGGCTGTGCTTTTACCCATTTTGTATCCTGACAGACTCCTCTTCCAGTAAGTCAGCTAGTAGTTTCCAAGTTGTATTTTCCTATTTCCCCATTAGATACATGGCACAGACAGGTACTCTCTCTCTCTGAAACTCCCTCTGAAAAATCAAAAAAAACAAAACACAAAGCAGCCATCTGCCCTATTGACAGAAAAGGTGCAGAGGCATGCTTCCCTGCTGGGCACTGAGATCGCAACCATGTTGCTCTTTGACCACGCAGAGCCCCAGCCTGTGCATCCTTCAAAAACAAACAGCCCTGTGTGACTGACTCCTGGCTCCCATCCAAAGAGGTGACCCTGCCTCTCCAAGGATGCGACATTGAAAGCTAACCCCCCCACACACTACACACAGAGACAGGGGTCAAGCAGACACACACTGTCTCTGACAATGTAGGCTTTTCCTGGCTCAAACTAAGCCCAAGCGGCCTAACCTTCTAACTCCGAACACTTAAAGCCAGCGCCTCACAGTTGTATGCCCCCACCAACCAGTCAAGATGCAGTTTACATCCATGTTTGGATCTTGCCTCTTTCTGTCTGTCTTTCGTTGTTGCTCTGTCCTCTTCCAGGCCTCGATGACAGAGTGGAGGTTGTGTGGCTCAGGTCTGTTTGGTGACACGTGGGGTTTCTCATTGTCCTCCCAGATCCATTCTTCAAGTATATTTACAGTATGTCATTTTGTCACATTTGTTCCGGAGCTTTCTTCTATTTTACCCATTAATGGGAGCTCATCCGAGTCCAGGGTCTAAGGATAGTGGATGTTGAAGCCCCTTGAGACAAATATTTTGTGTGTGATATATATAGAGATATATAAAATTGATTTATTTTGACTTAAGCTTTGTTGTTCTTGTTCTGCTGTATGTCTATAAGTGTGTAAGTGCATTGAGAGAAACAACAGAGTCAAATTCCTTCTATGTGTTCACATGCTTGGCCAATAAATCTGATTCTCACAGAACACATTTTTAGCCATGACAGCAGACAATGCTTTAAATAGGGATGTTGCTGCAAATAATCTACAGACATTTATGTTCAATTTTGTGAATTAGCAAATTACTGTATGCCAAAAACGTGTGTTCTGAAGTCACAGTGACCTTAACCTTTGACCACCAAATTCTAATCACTTCTTTCTTAAGTGCAAGTGGACATTTGTGCCAAAATAGAAGAGATTCCCTCAAGGCGTTCCTGAGATAGTGTGTTCATGAGAACAGGACGGATGGACAACTCACAAACATAATGTGCTGTTGCCCGAAGACAATGAGTGGAAAGCAAAGCTCATATGGTGTACACAAAAACATTACCAGCTCTATTCATCCATCTGTAAAACACAAATGGTTCCAAAATGCAGCAGAATAAGAGCCGATTGCATCGCAGCTGCTCGGTGCTGTCTGTGTGCTGACGAGACGAGCTTTAATCTCCATAAGGAAGCGTGAACAGGCGTATGGTGCCGACACTTGACTGGGTTCCACACCCTCTGCTTGGAAAAGTCAGCCACTCAGCACATCACAATCCCGTTGCGTAACTGTCAGGCGCGCTGGGCGACCACCCGCAACACAACAGTCCTCTCCTCAGTGATTTAGGAGCTCCGAGACGTAAATAAAAACAGTGAAACAGATATTGTTTTGTCTAAAATGATTTACACAGATGAGGAAAAAGGTGGAAACTGAACTGATGTGGAGGTATAAAAAAATAAAAGGTACAGAAAATATGTGAGAAGGTGGGAAGAGGAAGACAAATTGCGCAGGTGTGAGACGGAGTGAAATGTGAGAAAGGGGCTCTGGGAGACAACGGCATAAGAAAAAAGGTGTGAGTGCATGATGTGGCGGATGAGGTGATGTATTGGAGAGACAGTGCTGTGGTTAGAGGACAACAGAGGTGAGAGGAAATTCCTTGGAGGCTGTTGCTCTGCTCATGTCTCTTTGTTTGGTTTTACTCCTGTGGAATATTGAGTCTCCGTGTCAGCACTAAAAGAGAGAGACAGCACAAAACACTCTTACCTGTGCAATCTGTCCTCCAGTAGCTTGATATACTTCGCAGTGTTCTCTTTCAGACGGCTTTCTGTAAGGAGAGGGAACAACAGCTTGTTACTTACACTTAATTTACTACTTTTATTAGCCATGATGGGGTAACCTAGCAACAAATCCCAGCTCTAACACCATTAAAACTGACTTGTCATTAGCTTTGTGGTACATGCGCTCTGAAAGGTAAGTAGTCATCACAGTTGGTGACGGCATTGTGCTGAGAAACTGCAACAGTACAGTTCAGTGCAAAGGCCCATCTGGCTCTTTCTTAAGACAAATACACAATTGAGGAAGCATCATTCCCACTGCTCTAAGAAAGGATAAAATTGGAGACGGCCTGGGGATAAAAGAGGATTTTATCATGGCATAGGTCCTCATATCGTGCCAGATTTTCTGTGGGGCATGAAGTTGGATGGATAGCTTATGTTGCTTCCTGAGCCCTTCTGCCAGCAGTGAGCTGTGCCTGAGGAGGCAGACGCAGGCTGGCTGAGCGTTAGTCGGGATGGAGAGGAGGGCAATCTGAGTGCCGTTAATGAGCTCATGTATGAAACATGAGAATATGCCCCCCGCAGCAGAAGATCTTTGAACACAATAGGATGCACTTATATCAAATTGCGCTGCATATATATGTGCACACAAGCTATAAGGTTCAATATAACGCTCCTCCTCCCCCCACTGAAATACACACACACACCCACACACACAAAGCTGGTCTCATATATCTGCTCATCATAACATCTGTACAACTCAGCAACCAGTCAGAAACAGCTCTTTCCCACACTCTTCTGCAGTGGGGGTCAGGACCCCCAGAGGTTACAAGATAAATCACAGAGGTCATTTAATGATTAAAAAGATAAGAAAGAAACACTCTGCAACACACAATAGCGTATATTATTTCAGACTAGTTATTACTATTCTCTCGCAAAAATACTAGCTACTTTTTAAACTTGTAAAATATTATTATTAAATAATAATATATTATTAAAAAGAAAGGACAGTAACTAAACTGGTTAAAGAAATAGTTTCATAGTTGGGAAATGCAGTCAGATAAAAAGGTCGATTCCACTGTCATGTCTGTACATGAATTATGAAGCTACAATCGTTATCTTAGCTTAGCATATAGACTGGAAACAGGGGGAAACAGTTAGCCTGGTGCA
>NW_023339751.1:5400064-5400560 GCF_004916995.1 Morone saxatilis
TCTAAAGCTCACAATTTAACACACATCATCTCTTGTTTGCAAGAAATAAACTTTAAACAAACAAGTTAATTGTTGCTATACTAAGCTTACTGGCTGATGGTGGTAGTGTTTTCAACTTCTTCTTTAACTCACATCAAGAACAATATTTCCCAAACTGTGAAATAGAGACATTATTGGAGTACATAAACCTATGACGAAGGGACACAAGTAGACGTTGCTTCACTTTAAGGAAACACAAGCCAAAAAGAGTTGAAAACTACTCTAATGTAATGCCACTAAGATTGTTGCTCACATTGACTAGATCTCACACAGAGACAAAGTCACCTAATTGGGTGTTCTGAATCACACAGAAGTTTGAAATATAATTTGTATCATTGTCTTGATGACGGTTATTAGACAGCCTCAGCGCCAGGATGAGACAAGCTGGGGGCTGGCACAGCGGGTAGAAAAGGAAAATATCTGAGACTAAGTGGCTGTGACACACACATACACACAC
>NW_023339751.1:5400580-5414089 GCF_004916995.1 Morone saxatilis
ACACACACACACACACATACGCTTACACACACTGATTCCTGTCCATACTTTGGGGGACAAATGAGATGGAGATAGTGAGGCTATTTATGGGGGTTGCATGTGTGTGTCACAGAAAGAGAGATCTTGACTGAGAGTCGTTTTTATTCAAAGTGGCCAAATCTGCTCAATCAGAGGGAAGAGGGAGGACGCTGGAGTAGCTATCACATATCTGATGCGCAGATCTGGTGTACGTGGACCAGACAGCTCACTTACCACCCCCCTAATTGCTATGTGAGATCCTATCCTACCTGACAGAGTTTCCCTTGTCAACTTCCATTCATGCCAGCTCCGTTAAGCCGCGTGCAAGGAGATAGCCACTGAATAATACATGGGGGGCATTAAGCCTGACTTCAGATGGCACAGAGCATGTACAGATGCACGATGACAAAGTAGACTGTGGCTCAAAACAAGAGCAAGAGCCAGATTTAGAGATGATATACTGCGAGGAATAGGAACAGTCAATATAAAATGGCAGAAGAAGGTAAAAAGATAAAGACATGAGTGTTAACTTAATATTTCTATCTACGCTGATACTGTCATAAGCAGAGGAGAGTCAGTGTGCTGTCGCCATGCCAACCGGTGGCAAAACTAGTGAGTCTTTTCGGGCGTGACAGATGAAAATAATCTTTTCTTTATAGAATGGGACAAGACATCAAGCAGCAGAGCCTCCTCCTGCGCTGAGTGGAACCAGAGCACTGGGTGATATTACCAATTCCTGTAAGTCTGCGGGAGGCTGCTGTCATTGGCAGGCCATGCGAATAAAATCGGCACTAAAAAGCTCATAAAGAAGAGAGCCACTCTGTTAGTCCCTGATACATGCGGCAGTATATTTGGTGTTGAAGGAACCTCACAAAGGCGTTCACAGAGCCGGCATTGGAAAATTCATGAGCTCAGCCTCCCGTGATCTCAGCAGGCGCTAAACATCACTGATTGCTGCCAAGGACTGCGGCCAAAATCGAAGTGGCCATTCATTCTTAATAAAAAGAACTGAGACACTATTGAAAGAGGATGAGAATGTGCTACTGGATGTTGCAAAGAGGCCATTTGCTTCATATAGGTCAAGATACTCATTCATTAGTCTAATGAGGAAATAATTACTTCAGCTAAATAGATGTAAAGTTGATAAAAATGATGAATCTGACGATTAGAATCAGTCGTGTAGAAGCAAACAGAGCAGACAGTTCCCTATGATGAAGTTATGGGCTTTAATGAGTCTGCAGAAGTTAACGATGGCAAGGTGTTTGGATTTGCTGCTGCATTATGAGCATTTGAGCAGCTCTCTAATTGAAAGTGAATAATGCAGTAATTTCTTCATTGCCTTGTAACAATAAAAGCACCCAACATCTGTGAGGCCTTCGTGTTGTCAAACCAATTAGAGGCGGCTCCGTGCTAACACAGCACCCCGGATATGCAAGCTATAAAAGCCTGTGCATAATAAGGCAGAAGAGAAATTGTGTGTCTTTGTAATTGAGTTGAAGGCACCGACTGTGATTAATGTGTTTAAGCTCAGCTCGGGCTGTTGAGTGCAACGGCACTGCAGGTACCATAAACACACAGTCAGCATATGTAGACACTCACATTGTATAAAAAGTGTGTGAACGTAACAGCAGCCCAGCAGCATAGCTAATGAAGGAAGGGAGACAGGCTGATATCTCAGACAGACACTCAATAACCCATGATGCTTTAAGGCTCTGGGATCACAAAGCATTGCAGTACACAGATTGCAGCTGGCACTGCGTAACATATTGTGGGGCTATGCAAGAATACCCAACAAAAGGAATCATTTGACAAAAAATTGTCTGTGTGTACAAAATCTGTGCTTGAGTGGATATATACATATTTCAGTTCTGGGTGCTGAATTGCCCTGACTGAAATGTTAGACATGCTCACAGTCGTTATGACTTAAGTCAAACTCAGTAAACAGAGTTTGTTTAGAGGAGACTCAAAACTGACCTTGTGCTGGCGTACAAAATAACATTTTTTTAGATGACTGAATCTGGGAAGCACTAAGAGGTCCAACAAAGAGGAACTCACCTAAAATGTGTGGCCATAAAAGCTCTACAACACCCTCAACAGCTCACCAGCTCACATTCCTGCTCAATTAAACTGGCATCTTATTATTTCCTCCGTATCCTTTGGGAAGCTCTATTAGCACCTGGCTAATACATTTTCCGAAAAACCCATTTCTGAATTTGTCACCTCCGTCCACGGAAGAGTTTTGCCATGCTGCTGCAGTAGACTCTTAGTCAAGAGCTAAGCTAAATGCTAATGTCAGCATGCTAACATGCTCAAATGAAATTATGAGCTAAGCAGGTATAACTATATCACGTTTACCCTTTAGCACTAAACTAAAGTACAGCTGAGGCTGATGGAAAGGCCATAGGTTTTGAAGATATTTGCAGGGGCGGATCTAGAGGGGTCAGTGGCCAACCCTAAAAAAACCCTGACCACCCCAATTTAGTGTCAAATGCTGTTACATTTTAACACACACACAATTTAGATACATTTTTAAAATAACATGTTAAAAAACTGAAATTATACCAATGCTATGACCCCTTCAAGTTAAATGAAAAAAAGAAAGAATGTCTGAAGATTTGGAAATAAAACCATGTTTTTGAGTTCAGATATGTTCATTTGGGGTCCAATATTGATATATGTGATTGTTTACAATGGTCAGCATATATTTATACCACCTCTTAACGTCTCCACGCCGCCCTTTTGCCAGCCCATGACTATTTCTCTAGATCCACCTCTGGATGATGGCACTAGATAAAAGTCAATCCATTCAGTAGTTGTTGAGCTATTTTAGTCTGGACCAAAGTGGTGGACTGACCATGCTATCCCTAGAGCCATGCTGCAGGATAGCTAAAAACAAACAGCTTCAAACAACATTTTTGAGCTTTACATTCTTTTCAGTGCACCTAGAGCTGATATAACCCATCCAGCTCTATTAACTCAAGCTCCTTTTGAGTGGATGGATTTAAAGGTCCAGTGTTTAACAATTAGGAGGCTCTATTGGCAGAAATGGAATATAATATTCATGTGTTTTATGTGTATAATCACCTGAATATAGAAATCATTATATTTTTATCTACAGAAGCCGCGGGTCGGTCTCCTTGGTTTCTACAGTAGCCCAGAATGGGCAAACCAAACACTAGCTCTAGATAGGACCTTTCACTTTTCACAGTTCACAGCCAACCATCATTCCCAGGTTATCAAATACAAACGTAAGCGGTGTACAATTAGTTGCAATCTGCAGCTTCACCGCTAGACGACACTAAATCCTCCACATTGGTCCTTCAAAGAAAGGAAATTGATTGATGAGTGGTGGGAGTTGTAGTGGTACCTCAATCAACTTCCCCTTTGTTTTTGCAGGAATTCTTATGGGTATGGACGCAATAATACTCCTGACAAACTAACAATGGAATGACATCCTCTGCTGAATCACAGGAAAAATGAATAATGCCAAAACTTCAGAGACAAAAACCAGGAAACATTCTCCCAGGCCCACTTAACCACTACACCACTCTCAATCATTCAGACACTCTTCAGGAGAAGAGCTGTCATACGTTCCATCATGTTCTCAACAGAAGCACCCTGAAAGAGGCAGAGTCATGAATAAATCATATATGTCCTGGCCTTTACTATTGGCACTCCATTATGTGGAAATTGCATTTGTTTAATAATACAGAGTGATGGTATTTTTGATATACACTTCAGATACTGGACTGGTATGCACAGTTAAAGCTTGGACTGGATGGGCTCCTAAATCCTGCCATGAGAAGGTGATGCTAGAGTATGAAGAAAAAAATATATGCTGGAGATCCTACAAACACACTAATTAAACATATTCCAGTGGAGGCCTGTGGAGAAGACAACCTACTATCTTTATCACAGAGAGCCAAATTACCTGACTGCTACAGAATATACCTCCTGCATACTAACAATAGCATTAAATAAGCATTACTCGAATTCTTGGATAAATCAAGAGGAACACACACTGACACTGCCACCACATTTGAATGTCCTCACTCCTGGGGGTCATTTACTCAGCTCTTCAATTATTTATTTGTAAATTTAGTATCACTCCAGATCTCTCTTGGGGACAAAATTATACTCTCAGCAGGGAATCAAACCTCCGGCTATAATGGGTTTGGTATTCATCAGCACTCGTGCCAATGGCAATTAGGAACGTAATGGCTCCCAGGCCTAAAAAAACCCCCACCACACCACAATGTACGCCGGGCGGAGACGCTCAACAAGCTGTGTAGCATATAGATTTTGTCAAGGTGTCAGCTGAACTATGCGTTGCTTTAAAGCTCATGCCACGACAATAGGCCTTTTCAAGAACAGGCCTATGGTTTTCCTGTTATAAGATGACACTAGTGTCATTAGCATGTGCTAGAAATGCTTCAGAAACCAAAAGGATGGCCATCTTGACTTTGAAGTAGACTGTAATTTTTAATCCCCTCCAGCTAAAGAAATGGTAATGTGCTGTTTGTGGGCTATCAGTTTCCAGCTAGCGTGTGCCAGCCCCTTATTACCAAATAGGATGACAGTTTAATGAGCCCCTTGCTTGGTGTCAGCAACACATTGTGAAATTGCGCCTGCTGCCATATTGTGTGCGCCCACTTGAGCATTTGAGCAAGCCGCACAACCAATCATTAACTTGCCGTCTCTTCCCACATTTGTGACGTGTTACTCACCTGATTCCCGTTCCTTTGTTTAGCCTGAGCATTTGCATGTCACTGGTTTCCCAGCCTCCGTGTCCCTAAGAGCTGCATTATTCTATGTGAGGAACGCAAGTGTATTTAGGATGCTGGGGTGAACTTGAACATGTCTTTGGTGGTTGTCAGGGGAGAGATTAATGCTATCCCTTGCTATTTAGCAAGTCAAGGTGTTTGGGGCTGTATTTCAGCAGCAAAAATCAGGCAGGTGACTGAGTTTCTTATTCTCATAGGTGAAAGGTAAAGGAAAATAATATATTTTGCAAGTAAAATAAATTGGTTTCTACAACAATAATATAAAATCATGGACCTTACAACAGAAATATCTATATAAGTCCATGTATTACCATAAACCCAATAACAGCTCAGCCTGACGGCAACAATGAAAGGGTGCCCCCTAGTGACAGCAGAGGGTGCATTCAAGACAAGACAATAGGTCGGCACTGATGGTGTTGCTGCAGCCACAGGCCTTAATGATATACATAACAGCGTATGTTAGACGGCTGATTGCACGCCTTGGGGTTGCAGCAGGAGCCCCGTCCAGAGCTCAAGTCTCTGGTCTTTCACTACCCGCTCTGCTCTCGTCACTTCACCGCTCCCCTTCCCTTTCTGCGCTCCCGTCTCAGTGCCTCAGAGAGTTAAGTAAGTGACCTTTTTTAGAATTCTCCCTGTGACTGATGGACTAGAGAGAGTAGCACTGCAGGTGGTGCTGTCAAAATCAAATCCATTTATCTCTCTGCCAGTGCCAGGAGGCCAAACCAATCTAACCCCCTCCGCCCCCAATAAAAAGCAAGCCCCTTCTTTAAGCAGAATTCAGATCTCTTCTAGTTGGAGAGCATGCAAGCGCTGATACATCATGTCCACACTGAGTGGATTGGAGGTAATTGGCTACTTCACACAATCCAAAGCTCATTTCCCCTGCACTCCCCACCCCATCACCCCTCACCCTCCTCTTAACAACTGCCAGTCCCGCTGGTAACTCATTTGATGCCAAGTCCCCACCGACAGCAGATCACTTCTCCTTCATTTGGGAGAAAAGTCATCGTCCATTGATGTCTTCCCAGCATGGAGCAACATCAAGAGAGCTCTCATGTTTCACATTTAAATTGATATTTGAAAGCTGTATTCAAAGAGTAAGAGAGGTACCTTTCAAAATTACAACAAACGTTTCCTGGTCTCAGATGGTAGGTGAGTGTTCTTTTAGATAACATAGATTTAATTAAATCTTTTTAACATAGTTATTCAAAGCTGGAGTAATCAATATTTTTATATTAAGAATGGCACAAATGACTATGTGCAAGGTGAAAGGGGTCACTCGTAGTGATGAATCCACAGAGAATTATTACTGCCTTAGCTCTACGAGAGAGCGTTGTAGCATCTTTCAGCTCATTGTTCTGGTTTTACAGCCAGCAACTTGATTTGCTTCACTCTTATTGCTCTCATCAGTGTTGTTTCCAGATGCAACAGGCAGCTGGAAACAAAAGCAAAAAAACACAGTGTACACTACTGGCCCAGCACCAAATGGCATACAGACACAGTAACTACTAGCTGGTGAATATAGTGGACTATTTAGTTGCTTAAGAGCCAGATGTTTCCCTCATGCAACCAAAAATAGAGCTAAAAGCAAAGTGAATATTGGAATTACATTCACAGGTGGCCAGAAACACGACTTCAAGTAAATGATAACACCATCGACATGTCAACTTAAAAGGTGTATATGTCAGTGTTGTGTTTACAGCTTGTTTGCCCCCAAATCAGTTCAATGAAGATTTAAAGGTGCAAAGATCAGTTATTGATTGCCCCAAAAACGGCTAGAAAGTTAGGCTGCTGTTTGGCATGGGCATATAAAACAGCACACCACTATCATTTTGACCATTTCTGTCATGATTCTCTGGGAAAGGGATCAACTATAGATAATTATGCTGAGAAGAATTATTACCTTAATTACATGTGTTAAAACAGCATAAAAGTATAAATCTGATAATGTAAACAAGCATAAAAAGTGTAAAAATAAATGATTAAAATGTAATTTTACGTGACCTCACCATAATGACTAGACTCGAGGAAGTTGCAGTACCAAATATAACGTCTCATAAAACTCCAAATGTGGGTTTTTGTATAGATTAAACAAACAAGATATAACTTCTTTATTTGTGAGCTTTAGAGGTGTCCGTGGGCAGATTTTGTTTTATTTGGACAGGCTAGCTGTTTCCAGTCTTTATTTTAAGGTAAGCTAACCTATTAGGGTGCTAGCGGTGGCTTCATATCTAACGGACCGATAAAGAGTGGTATCTATCTTCTCCTCAGCATGTCAAACTATCCATTTAAGTTATGTAAATGTAACTACAAATATCTTTAAAGCTGTTGATAGCCATTACTGAGAATAGTTTGTGCCCTTAGAAAGTCTTTATTACAATAATGGGGATGATTTGTTGCTTTCAGCTCTATCGTATTGCCCACAGCAGCCCAGCTTCTCCTCTGGGATGAAGGCAGTACATGTTATCTTGATGTAGACTGGCCTCAGTGACTCACCGTGCTGGGCCTCCTTCTGCTCCAGTTCCTGCCTGAGCTGCTGCCGCTGCTCCTTCATCCTGGCCAGCTCCTGGCTGCTCCCCGAGCTGAGGCTGTGGAGCCTCTTGGCCAGAGCCTCCAGCCGATCGCGCTCCAGGTACACCGCCTTCATCTCAGCCTTCAGCTCCTTGGCACTGCTGAAGTCATTACCTGCACCGGCGCACCACAGGAGGACATTAAGCCTTACACCACCCATTAATGAGCGCCTCGATCATTAATAGCGTCATTACGTGAGGCTAATGGTGGGCGATTCAAGTAAATGAGGTAAATAAAAGAAAAGTGAAGGAAGGGTTGTATTGGGGTGTGGTTGAGTTACCTGAGATGGCTGCCAGCTTGGCTTCATGCAGTGCCAAAAGCTGAGTTTCAGTCTCGCTGACTTTCCTCCTCAGGCTGCTGCCCAGCCTCTGACTCATGACCACCTGGGGAAAAGAAGGAGAAGAAGAAGAGGAGGAGAGAAAAGTGTGGGGGGAGGGAGGGTGGTAACTAACAAAACCTTTGCAGACACATGGATCCCACAGGATGCATAGCTCATTTCCAATTCCGCTTTCATTTTCTTTTTGACACTCATTCTTACAAGACCTTACAGATTCATTTCCGTCCTTCTGTGTTCGCCCTGCTTTGAATACACAGTAGAGCATCAACGCCGGTGTGTTACCTTGTCTATAACCTTTAGAAAGAAAGAGAGTGTGTCTCCTTTCACGTGGACAGACAGGGAAATGTGAAATCTCCATAAAAGATGCTATTAGAATGTCAGAGAGGAAAAAGGCCCTGAATGTCACAGACCTGATGGGGATTCAGCACCTCAGCTCTGAAGTATTCACAGAGGAGTTGATGGCTTCAGATACAGCCTGCCTGGCCCCCCTCTGCCCTCACTTTGCCCTTTAAACCTCTGTTCTTTCCAATGTATTCACTTTGAGTTACAGCCAGATACAATCCCCATCATGCGCTTCCTTCTTTTGAGGAACTATTTTCATCACTCAAAGGGATGTAGAGTCGGATTTTCTGACGCATTTTCTTCTTGAATCTGACACAGTTTTGTGCAACACTTTGAAAGGGCTGTCAAATAGGTTGGTATGTCTGAGGCAGAACATCTCCAGGGAGTTTTCTTCCAACAGAAAATGTAGAAAACAGTTTTTTGAAAACAGGCTTGCATAATTTTATTTCACACATTACATGAACTGGAAACTGCTCTGGAGTGCTTTTCAAACTGTAGAAATTCTGACATTGGTGATTAAATTTCAAACCATCGTGCTATTTGTCAATTTTGAAAAAGTCAATAGAGAAGTGAAAGTTACTTTCATGCCAGGCAATCATTTTGTCACAGCAGGTGTGCCATTTTCCACATGGTGGATACCTCACATAGGAACAAAACTTTTCATTCCAACTTAACAAACTTGTGATTGGGCTGAAAGTGTCTCTTTGTGGACAGCCTATATATTCCTTTGAGGTGCAGTTGCAGCATCAACCAACCAGTTAATGATAGCTTTCTAAAGGACACAGTAACATTAAAGAGGTCTTTTTCAAGCCTCTTGTCCCCTGCTGTGCCTCTCTCCCTCTATCCTTAAACCACTATTTCTTACAGATTTCTGCCGCTTCTGGCTTTTTTCCAGCAGCAGAGATCCACACATAGAGATCAGTGAGAGGGAACAGCAAACCTCTGAGAAGCAAGGGGGAACTCCAGAGACACACAGCACATACAAAGGGATGCAAGCAAAGCCTTTCACACATAGGAATACACCAGTGACACGCATAGAAAACCCACTAAAGCCATGCTAGCGAAACAGATATTTCACATACGTAGTACACATATATCTATGGATTTTACTGACCATTGTCAGCAAAATAACAACTACAACCATTAAATCACTCTAAATTCCAAACTTTACTTATTTAGTTGCTTATTTCTCATCAGAAACAGACACAAATATCCTACAGTTGTTTCAAAACGGCATTTCTTGCATGACTCAACTCGACTATGGAGAGTTCACTGCTATGTCAAATAGAAATAAGCACATGAATACAGACACTTACATTTTATATGCATATATAACACTCTGGAGCCTGTACACAGTACATACTTTCTATTTGGACTACTCATTAGATCTTCATATACATTTAGTTATTGTTGACATGCTGGGGGAGGCTGAGCTGTAATGGACTAAATCAGGGTCAGAGGAACAGTGGCTTACTTTAGCAGTAGCTTCCTTGATGGACAGATTCAGTGCCTGCGCCTGCTCCTGGAGTCTACAAAAAGGAAATGAAAATGTTAGTGCAGCACAGAAAGTAATTTTTTATTTTATTTTGAGGGCTTCAAGTGAAATCAATAAATGTCAAAGAGAGGGCGAGAGAGGGTTCACCAGTACTCATCTGGCTGCAAAAAAAAAGTGGTTAATAAGCTATCAAGAGACTGCATTTTTTATAATGTTTATAAAGGAATGCCTTAAAAGATCTTGTCCACTGGATAAGAGCAAAAAAGTCAGCACTAATTATTCACTGATAAGTCTACATCCTTCCACCCGCAGTGGATACTGTCTAGTAGGACATAAAAGGCTGATTTAGACTGATATTGTGTGCAAACATGAAAGCATGTGAGCTTTGTGGCCTTTGTGAGAACCAAAAGTCAAACCAGTGATGTTTAGGCATTTCTGATTAATTCAAAGGTCCAGTGTTTTTTAGGATTCCGGAGAATTTTTGCATTTTCGTTATCTTAGAATGAGCTGTTTTTTATCTTACTGCCTCCTTCAATGGAATGACAATCAAAAATGTTACAGATGTCAGCTAGAAATACATTATGTCTTGTTTGTTGGTACAAAATGGAAGAGTAAAAATTACAATCTGTAGTTTTATTAGGAGATAATTTCTTGGCTGGTTGCAGTGATCTCCTACCTGCTTTGTTTTGTATTGAACAAATTGAACTTTTCCAGTTCATACAGGTGTTAAGCACTGAGAAGTCCTGCCTGTTGTTCATTCTCCAGTAACTGTTCTTGCCTGTAATTAATAATTTCTAAATGCAAACTGAGATACTACTGTTTCTAAAAGCTCTTTTTAAAAATTATTTTTGTGTTCAAGAGGATAAAACTCTTGGGAAAGCATGAAAACTATTCTGTGAGAGGATTTGTTTCTTACATAAATCTGTCATTTCAAACTGATCTGTCAAATACAATATACAGCTGACCTAGATTTATATTGATCTTACAATGATGGCAACCTAAATTTTCATGATAACAAAAACAGAAAATATAGATTTAATTTATTAGTTGTCATTTACTGTCTAGGTGAATATCTCAGATATCAAGGGTAAACATATCATCAGTAATGTAATTACTGTGCATGTGTGTAAACATGCAAACAGGACGAACCATTAAGGTCACATTATTTGGTGACGGAGATATAAATCAATTAGTAGATGGAGAAAAAAATGAGCATAAAATCCATTATCCACAACACAGTCACCTTGAGACAGTCCCAATCGTCTCATATCACAAAAATCAGTATGCCCTTTTCATGTTATTCAAGCTGATATTCAGGGTGAGTCAGAGTAAAATGTTGTCTCTGAACATCAGTATAACGGCACCTTCTTTTTTTAGGGATGCAGCTACTCTGGATAGATTTCTTTAATCCAGTACCCGTAAGGAAACCTTGACACGAGAAATAAAATGCCCTGTGTTATTTGGAAAGGGAACTGCGACACAATGACCCAAAGCACGCCACCCGGAGATGTGCAGCTGAATATCCAATCTGAGGTTGCAATTTCAATCAGTAGCGGGTATAAACGCGTTCCAGTTGGGGTGAGAATATGTCAGATATCAAATTATGCCAGTGATGGTGGGTCACGCCATCGAGAAGGCGATAAGTACAATTTACATGTCTTTCTAACGAGTGGCAAGACAGAGAGGCTTTCCATAGTGCTCCCTCTCAAGCTATTAACTTCAGAGGATATGATGCAAAGTAATCATTTGCATCTGAGAAAAACCATTAAAATTCAAAGCAAGTTCAAGCAGGTGTGAGAGAAGAGGATTGAGGGCACAGGGGATGCGGGGAATAAAGAAAAAGTAGTTTGGCTGCTTGATAGATCCTCTCTGAAGCTGAAAATAAATAAATCATTCCTCATAAAGTGGTACAAATTATTGGATTGCATTACATTCATTTGGCAGGCTCTTTTGTCCAATTACAATAAGCGCATTCAACCTTCATAGTCACGAGAGCTATATTCTTGTATGTAAAAATACTACATCTCTATTTCTTTCTTCAGTTGTCAAGCTCTTCCGTGCAGTTATTGGAGATGTTAATTGGGTTGAAACACGATGGTACTCAGTTGTACTTTCTTGGCACGAGATAAGACGATCCTGCTGCCAGATTTATTCAAAATGCCACTTTGTTTGTCTGAGGAATGAATGAAGCTGGGAGGCAAAGATTTAGTGAAATAGAGAATCTGCACTGACACATTCTCTTCCAAACGAGCCAATTTAATGATAAGAAAATACGTGCCATGATACAGGGAAACATTCATGGACTGATGGTTGTTGTTGTGTCACTGCCACTCACGGCTCTCTAGCAGCCCCAACTGGTGACTGACAGCACTGCTGGGACTGTAAGAACGATCCACAGATTGCATGATAAGGTTTAGTGCTTGTTAACCTTATGCTAAGCTAATTTCTTATGTTAAATACACAAATGGATCAGAAAACTGCATTTTAAATGGAAACGTTTTTCTTTTACAGCTGTTCTCTGACACTGCTGCCACGATGATAAATGAACAGAGAGAGAGAGAGAGAGAGAGAGAGAGAGGGGGCAACCCACTAAAAACAAAACATGACTTTCAGTTGTTGTCCAGTTATTTGAGACATCTGATGCTTTGTATTCAACAGAGCTTTTTTTAAATTTACTGATAAATATTTCTAAATTCTTCTATATTATCATAATATTAAAAGTCTCTAATATGTCTCTCTTTTATGGTAAACTCAGGTAAAATCAGGAACATAAGAAGGGCAGCTATATCTTAAAAATTCTGATACCTGGTTGAAATGTAACCCTCCAAGTCTAGGACAGTGGCTGGACTTGTTGAGGGAATATATTCCATAGAAAAACATCTATAAACACTAGACCTATGTTATATATTTTGTCGGGTTGTGTACTTGTGTTCCAACAATGTTCAAACCCAGAGAAATCTGTCATTTTATTCCAGTAACAGTGCATTTTACCAGTCGCCCATCTATGGCGTAATATCTACTTTGTTCATGCATCAGCTTTGTGGTTGTCATACATTTATTTTTTATCCAGTTTTAAGCCATGTTTTTCCCATACACTTTTTAGATCTTGGTGGTTTTTAACTATATATTTTAATCCGATGAAGATTTTAGTCATCGGAAGTCCGGATCGTAAGTTATCTTGACAGAACACCCGGAACGCTAAACAGCCTTTTTAAGGTGAAACTGCTTTATTCAGTGTTGTGATGCAGTGATGCATGCAATGTTTAAAGAACTGGTCATTAATAATTGATAATACAAATGTTTGAGTTTCTTTTTCGCTGCACAAACAAATGCAGTGATAGAGGGAAAGTTGTCGTTGTTGATGCTTGTATAGTTGTTGCATTTGTTTGCTGTTTGATAAACGTAAAGATTTCTAAGTTTCCTGTCCGCTACAACCCATCAAAACCTCCCTGATCTAGACTGTGAGCGTATATGTGAGGATAGGAAGAACCATCACAACAAGGTGTAAGATGCAAACATCTAGGGTGTGAAAATGTTTCTTCACAGAACACTGTGTAGAAGTGTAATTTGACATTTACATACATTTGCACATTTTCTTAACTATGTTGATGTGTAGTGCAGAGGCACAAATGCCTTCTGGACAGCACAAGCTGTAATATGTCCAAAGATCTGCAGTAAATGTGTTTGTTTCCTCATTGACTGATCACATAAAAATGACATAAGTATATTTCCCTAAATTAAGTCCTGTGCCAAGGATCAGCCAGGTTGATTAACTCACAAGCAAGAGCTTTTATGAAGCCTAATACTTCATTAATAATGAGAAAAACAAAATAACCTGAATCTGAGAGTCTCATGCAATCATTCTAATGGGAATAAAGCATTTATATGAAATATGTTAAGAAAGAACAATAAGAAAATAAGAAAAAAACATTTGGTGAAATATTGTGCATGTGTGTGCCGCT
>NW_023339751.1:5414189-5432543 GCF_004916995.1 Morone saxatilis
ATCACTCCCCCATCTCTCCCCTTTGCATGTCCACATGTGCATGAAGTGTGCATTTCAGCCTGTGTGTGTGTGTGTGTGTGTGAAAAAAACAATTTCCCCTAGGGGGATCAATAAAGTATATCTTCTTCTTCTTCTTCTGGATGCTTAATGGACCATTACCACTAAAGTGTGTTTCCCCTTTTCTCACTTTTCCTCCAACTCACTGAAATAAATGGAAACACAATCTTTGGGGGCGTGTTTTTTCCTGTTTTTCAGCATGTTATAAACTGAGACTGAGATGTATGCATGGAAAACTCAGTAACACATTAACCCACTGCTGGTGCTGCATGAGCTTTAGGTTACATTTGTTCAGGATACCCTCTGGAGAGAGACGCCCCACCTGATTTCCTTCCTGCTACAAGAGCTATTTTTTGACATCCCTCCCTAACCGCTCTGTCCTACAACATTATAATGAAAGATAGAGCACGATCAGGAGCTAAGCAACCTGTCAACTTCAATTCTGCAAACCCAGTAGGGCTATGCTATTGTTAATCGCCAGTATCAGTATCAGATTGTGATTAAATTACAATACAATAAACAATTATGTTGTCTAAATAAATTACACAGTACTAATTAAAATCTCCCATAAAATTAAATCTAAAATAAAACTGAATTTAACCACATTACGTGTTACCTTTTTACCTCACTGCAATAAACATCCATTTAAACATTATTAAACATGTGATTCTCCAATGTCAATAAGGAGAAACATTATACTTCAGTGTCAAAACAGTAGCTTATGATTACTGTGATTAACTTATATAATATCAGAAAACTTAGCACAGGGTTTGGCTCATGAATTGACAATGTGTGTCTACACTAGTAATGCATCATGCTGTCATTCGCTGCCACTGTTGTGTGACTGACCTGTACTGACTGCAGTCTGCCCTCTGGAGGGCGCTGTGCACCACCTGTCTGAGCCGCTCCAGGAACAGAGCCACGCTGGGCTGTGTGGAGGGTAGACCGAGCTTCAGAGCGCCTCGCTCCCTGCACAGCTCCTCCAGCTTTTTCCCAAAACGCTCAGCTGAAAACACACATGCACACGTACTGAATAACACACAGCAACGTAATGCTAAACAAGTCTGGTTATTAGCAACTAGGTTCAAGTCAGAAAGTCAATGTAGAAACTTGTATTGTGATTGTACAGAAAGCAGATTACTCTCTAGGTAATAACGTCTATGTAGCTCCTTATTCAATTACCAAATTTCCCTTAACTAGAGGAGACTTAAAGGGAGCAAACTTCTGTCAATACAAAATGATTCTCAGCTCGATGTTTCCAAGAATTCCTATCCGTGAAATCTTAAAAATCCTTAATTTCTTGACCCTGTAAAGGCAAACATAAAGGATTTGGGATCAACCCTCTCGTTGGGTTCATGGTTAAGATAAAAATAATAACCGTCTAAGGGTAAAACATCTTTAAATCTTCATCAGTAAGAAAATCTAATCATCTGCCTTAGTTCTTGTTTACAGCATTTCATGGAAAACAGTTCTTAAGCTTTTCAGGAATCCTGCTGACAGATGAGCAGAAACTGAAGTCAGCAGGGGTGGAGAAGAGTTTTAAATGTCAGAGAGAGGTTTGTGATGCACAATATCAAAAGGCAAACAGAAAACTTGACAAGACACACTGACCTAAATAATCCTTTAATCGCTTATAAAGTTCAAGGTCTACAGGGAGCCGGCAGCAGATGTTGGTATTTATTTTTGTCACAAGGTCCAAGAAATGGGTCAAAATACAGACCTCTTCTGAAAATAAACTTTCCTCAGGACAGCAAGAAAAAATATTCAGGTCAAACAGGAACTTAAATGAATGTAGTTTCTTCTGGAGACAGATTCAAAACCAAGTCCAGATTAAATTTGAGGACTCGTTCCCACACAGTCTTCAAAGTCAAAACATCAAAAGCCAAACATGGATGACGAAACATGAGTTTGCGTTCACAAAGCCCCAGAAGAGCCCGGTTTCCCTTGTAAATAAATGTGGAATTTCACGAAGCTTTACCTACTCTCTGTGCTACTTTGAGTAGTTTCACAATGTCCCAGTTTTTAGTTTTACTTGGCTGGCGGATCTGATGTGCTGAGCACTCACGTGTACACATGAGGAAAACTAAGTAGTGGGAACTCAACTATAAAGTAGTCCTCAAAAACAAGAGAGGAATGGTATTATTTGTACTAATCTTCAAATAACAGACACTGAGCAGACACTGTACGGGTCATAAAACTTTTTCATCAATCACTGAAGAGTTTCAGTAAAAGTTCAACTCTCCAATAAGTTCAATGTGAAATGTATGTCAGTCAGTACACAACATACCATTTGTTCAGCTCTAATTAAAGTGTGTCCTTCTGCCCTCACATGCTTTATCATCTTAGTATGATTCACAACTAATTCAGTTACCAAGAAATCCAATAAAGGAAACTGGGTGACGTTCCATATCTTCTTAAACGTCAAACTGATCTGGATCCTGACTGAGCATGTCAGTCGATATAAATGGAAAATCCCACAGTTAGTTAGTTAGTGTTCACTGTCCACTGCCCTCTTTCCATTATACTAAATAAAGACAATGTTTTTCTTTAATATTCAATTTAGTTCAAGGTAAGCTCTCTGCATCAATCCACAACTGCAAAGCTGACCTACTTATTAAAGCATCGGCTCAACTGAAAGTCTTAGTTCACCTGCGTCATAGTCATCATCCAGAATGGCTTTCTGCTGGAGTCTCTGCAGCCTCAACATCATGGACTCGATCTGAGAGAGACACAATAGACAGGAGACAGAACAGATTACCCAACAGCGCAGAGGGCCATGCTCTTTAAACAGTCACAGGCCGGAAAAACGACATGTGGGTGCAATGACCGTCATTTCAAAGTGATACCGGGTCAGCAAGATAAAGACTGGCTATGAAACCTCATCATCACCTCTAAGTATTGCTGATCAGACTGTATCTCTTTAGGGAAGACTGATCAACCTAAAAGTTCAAGTTCAAAGTCTCAACATTTGTTACAATTTACAATTTAATGTATTCCACTTGTTTAGTACATAAACTATTGCATTAAAAACATTTGTGCTTCAAATTATATTTACTTTTGGAAACATTTCTCTATTTTTCGCTTCTGGGTAGTTTTTCCTCTTCTAGTCTGTAAGAATATTCAAATTCAAACAACTTGAGAAGGTCAAACTCACTCTTTTCTATGTAACTTTTTTCATTTTCTTAGTTTGCTCTTGGTCTTAAATAAAGTCTGACATTGTTGCATTGTTTAGATTCTGTAATGATGAAGAGGAAGACCAGTTGCATTTGTTTTTCTGTGGTCCAAATGTTATAAGTTTGTGGACTAATTAACTAAATTGAGCACACAACATTTATTTTGAACTTACACCTGTAGGCATTATGTTTCGGGTTATGGATGAAAAAACTGTGCTAAGATAATTAATTGAATTATTCTGCTAGGTAAAATACTCACATTTAATAATCATAGATAACTAATCTGAATTAAAGATTAAGTTTCACAACACAATACGAAATGGGAGAAAACTGCTCTAGTGAAGAGTGGGACTATATATTGCTCTAAATAAGATACCATGTCATATCTATATTTCAGTTCTCTAAGAGTTCTGGTACTGTCAATCTAATTATTTATAGAGGGGATCCAATTAACTTTGTCTTGTCTTTTTTGTTTACTCCTTTCCTGTCCAATTGTGTTGTGGGGTTACATTGTCTTGTGTGATACTTGTATTAGTATTATTTGCCTGTATTAAATATATTTAAAAAATACACTTATTTGCTTTTTTGCCAAGAGTTAGATGAGAAGATCAACACCACTCTCATGTCTGTAGGCTAAATATGAAGCTAGGGCAAGCAGCTAGTTAGGAGCAAAACTATGAATAGTTCAGCATATAATTATATAATTATGTGTTAATTTTCTCAAGTTAATTCATTAGCTGGAAAGCAGATAACACCTTTGGACAGAGCCAGGCTAGCACTTCCCCCTGTTTCCTTATGCTAAGCTAAGTTAACTAGCTGCTGCCTCTAGCTTTGTATTTAGGGTACAGACATCCCATCAATCTTCTCATGTAACTCTTGGCAGGGAAGTGTTTTTCCCAAAATGTCCAACTATTTCTATCCTGTGCTTTGGTTTCAGTCTTGACTCTGAACCTGGTGTTGGAATCGATTTAATCTCAATAGAGGAGTTTCATCATCACAATCAGCAGGAAACCACTGATGCCCACCTTAGTGTGAGTGCGGTTGTTTTGGAGGCAGTCTTGCAGCACACCCTCGTACTTCTTCACCAGGTTGTCCCAGGCCTGGTCGGAGGCAGGCGTGGCGCTCTCGTAGCCAGAGGTGACAGACGAGGCGGAGGCCGTGTCTGAGTCCACAGACAGCGAGGAGGTGATCTCTATATCCAGAGAGTCACAGTCAGGCAGGTCGGACGTAACCTCCCTGCCACCCCACAGACATTCCTGCCAAAACCTCCCATCTAATGACAGTTCCTCTCTGTCTGCCTGGCCGCCCGGGGCCGAGGAGGGCCGTGATTGGGCAGGAGTGGACTGCTTTAAGATATTGTGCTCAATGGACAAAGCTGCTGGTTTTGTTCGAGGCGAACTAGGTGCTTTAGTCGACTGATTTAGTGGTTCTGGTTCCCGGGACGGTGTGGTTGTGTCTGTCCTCTGGCTGCAGTTGAGAGACTGTTGGATGAAACTGAAGCTGGAGTTAAAGGAGTCCTGTGGTGAGGACTGGACGGCGAGTTCATTCTGTGGCAGAGAGGACGGATCCTGGGGACTGGATGCACCATTAATGGCACTGCAGTCCACAGGGGGAAGAGGAAGGGTAGCAGAGCAAAGAAAACTCTTACTCTTCCACGAGCTACATGTGAGTTTATCAGGCTGATTCTTTGAGGACACTTTGACAGCAGTTAGACTCATCCTCTGAGCGCTGGTTGCCTCAGTGATGTCAGTGTGACGTCCAGGTTTTCCATTCCTAACGCAAGTGGTCCTCCCTTCCTCCTCCTCCTCCTCCTCCTCCCCCTCCTCCTGCCCATGAGCAGTGCTCTGTAGTCTGGACTGCTCTCCTCTCATGTACCCTGGTCTTCGGTGGAGCCTCTTACGACCGGAGCTGCCAGCTGTCCCCGACACTCTGCCACCTGTCGATGCAGAGATTAACCATTAAGCTGGACAACACGGTCATGAGGAAGATAAAGAGTGAGCTCACAGGATTAACTGTGCAATCATGGAGTACATCAGGAAAATGTGACGCTAAATGGGCCGATCACACAAGCATGTTAAAACGTCATGGCGTTAATACTCCAAACCACAATGACTTTCACCCGGCCCCTTAAAGCTAGCATGGCTAACTGAATGAAAAACAACTTGGGCAGCTGTGTGACATTTCCCAGAGTTCTGCTCCAGCTGTTGGGAAATACCAAAGCTACACAGTCATTTTGAGTTAAGACACGCCTCTCGGTGGAGGAGTCGCAGGCATGAACAATGTTTCCTGAAGCTGAATTTGTTGATCTTTGAAAACACAGCCATGTTGCTCGAAACCCGAGGTTTTCAGACTGTGGGTGTACAGGCATTGCAGGGGTGGAGTGGAAGCAAAGCTGAATGAATCTGATTCACGTCGGAACAACAAACAAACAAAACTGCTCTGATGCTAGCGAGGATGTTAAGATGTGAGATAGAAAGATTTATTTAAGCTGCAAAATGACCAGTTTCTGAAAGGGCACTAAAGCATGTTAAATACAGGTTGGACATATTCCTGGCAGGGAAGGAAAAAAGTGAATCATAGAAAATCAATATGATTAAAGCAGCACTATTTGTTTTTGCCAAATTGGGGCAGTGGAACAAGTCTTAAACAACATTTTCATGTGTTTTATACTTTTATATACTGGAGCTTCCCTTTAGCTTGAATAATTAAATAATGGCTGGGGCATTATGTGCTTGTTTTATCATTTAATTACAATTTAATTCATCAGTATTTCTTAATGCATAAATCGACCAAAATATATTTTATCCAAATTGTTTTTTTTCAACTTTTTGTTAGCTTTCACCCAACAAGCTAGTCATTTAAAAAAAAAAAAAAAAGGGTTATTTCGGTAACCCAACCCTGCTGGGTTATAATAACCCGTGGCTGGGTCGGCCCCTTTTTGACCCAGCACTGGGTTACCGAAATAACCCAAATTGTGTTGTGTTTTTGATTATTAGCAACTCCTTTCACATAGGTACATATAGTCATTTGAGTCATGAATTCATTAATACATAGTTTTGATTGGTGCAGCTTTAAATACAAGATGGATAGAATTTCTGATAGGGAAGGAAGACCGATCAAGTTAATCTAAACAAACACATTTAGAATCAATATATGATGAAGATGAAGCCTGTCTTGCTTTTAGGTTTTGCAGTTTGGGAATAGTTTAATAATTTCCACAGCAGAAAAGTGCATAGAAACAGTTCATGGTCTTAACAATGTTACTAATCCCTATAAAGTTACTGGGTAAATAAGATTTAATAGCTTTATATGGCAGTAAGAGAAGCACTGCAGACAAACGTGGCCAACCCAAGCAATGAGAAGTGATAAAAACATCAGTGTATTTGGAGCAGGATGATAAAGACCAGTTTGTGTTCAGAGCGGGACACCTGCTGCAGCTTCACGTGATTAATACATATAATGTGTAGGATTCAGAGAGACAGGCAGGCTGGTAATGTGGGGTATCAACAGCCCCTTTGTGTACAGCTGTGCTGCTCTCTCTCCCACTTCTGCCTCTCAATTTTCTCTTCCCACTCACACACACACTCAAGACACACAGAGACACACAGACTTTTGTGCTGGGAACAGTGGGAGCATTCATCCTACAGTCATTGTAAAACCATGTTACACTTTTTTAAAGTGTCATTACTAGTAACAATCAAACATATCTGTAGCCTAATGAGTACCTCATACTGCATTATTATCAGTTTTATTATATATTAAAAATGTATTAATCAAATTTTTTCTACAAATTCAGTGTCTGTAGCTGTACGTGAAGCCAGTTTGAGGAGCACGAAATAAACCATGACCACCACAAAGCAACCACAGCTCTCTGTTCAACTCCCATGACCTCCAGTGATGTCACTCCTAAACCATCCCATGTGACCGGAGAGGAAGAGACACCAAAAAAAAAAAAAAACACCACTTAAGGGAGAGCTGGGATGGTCCACTGATGGGAAGGCAGGATTTGTAGTGAGAGTAACACAGGGGTGTACCCAGACTGTTGTTGTGTGTGACTCAATAAGAGTCTCCTGTCCACTGGGACCACCGCACTAAAGCTCAGGTTACATACAGCTCCATTAGTGTTTCTTTGCAGACGTGGCCACTGTTCCATAACCAATTTAAGAAACCCAACACTCACGGTAGGCACCGAACACAACCGCACACCACCCACCATCTGGTGTGGTCAACATGTAACACAGAGCCCACTCCAAAGAGTCAAAGAGCTCAGGAGCCGAAAGGGGAAGGAGTTGCTGATGGAAAGCGTTACTGTATCCTCGCCATGCTTCGATTACACAAAGACGGCTCTTCCCTGCAAAGGGGAAGGAAATGCCTCAGGGCCCATTGTGTGTGTCTGTGTGTGTTGGGTGGCATCTACGTCTCAGTTGAAGCCCCTACAGAGGTATGTCATTTGCTGCTTCCTGCCAGGCTTTGTCCTAAAATAGTTTGCCAGGAATTCCGGCAGAAATGGTAAATAAGCGAAAGGGAGACTTCAGCACTGAGGACCAAATGATTCCCGCTCTCATTTCTCACTGCAACTTGTCGATGAAGTTAAAGGCAGTCCGCACAGAGTCTGAGAAGCATCTCAACCAGAGGAGGCAAGATTATTTACCTTCGGAGATTAAAGAGGCCCTCCTCAGAGCCCTTAGGTTAAACACTGCGTCCCATTGGTTGTCTGAAAGTGCTTCAGCCAAAGAGCGGAGGAATGCGGAGGATCTCATAAAAACACAAACGTTTGAGGAACAAACTCAGCACCCTCACACACACACACACCAGCAGATCTGCATGTCAGCAGCCTCCTGAGAAGCAGCACTTCACCACTTGTGACCAACCAAAGCAACAGAAAAAGGGAAGTGAAAGTCACAGATGAGTTCTAAAAAGTGGCGGTGACAAAGCCTAGAAGCGAATCTATCTCTCTGAATTGAATCTCTGCTCTGGTGAGACTCTTATAGCACCGCACTTCCTGTACGGTCACATGGGGATCATAAACCAGCTGAATATGGTTGAGCTGAGTGAAGATACAACAGTGAGCTACTGACATTGTGAGAATGCACAAACCACAAAAACCTACAGTACTATTTAATTTGTTCATGCAGTTAAATGCCAAAAACTGTTACTGTTGCTAAAAACTGTACCAACTACTTTGACGTCGCTTCAGATGGCCTGATCACTACTGTACAGATGAGTTTTAAACATTTGATATATGGATTAATCACCTTTATTTGGAATAGACGTTTATTTCCTTTTGCACAAAACTCTTCCTCAGCAAAGATGTTAATTACTATTAAATTGTTTATTTAAACCAGTATTAACAGTACTTCATGAGACTAACTAATGTCCACATTGACAAAAGTTTAAACATCTGTGTATGCGATATAAGCAGCTTAGAACTCGCTCAAGAGTGCTTTACGTGGTTTTATACATCCAAAGACTTTCTATTTAATCCAGACCAGGTGTGTTATTCAGATCTGCATTTGTTTGTGAAAACATGCAGCTAGTAAAGGGGGACCTGCATCTAAATGGGACACTGCTTATAACTTAAAAGTTATAAAGTTTTATGGTAAATTACAACAATCTTACGTTACCTGTTATCTAATATTATTACTTTTGGAAGATTTTAAACTAAAATAGTAAAGAATCAAACACACTAATGTGGTAACCTGATTATAGACAGTTTAAGTTTGCCCTTATTTGAATGAGCAGAAATATGTCCCCCACAGGAGCCTGTATGCAAAATATGCAAGTAAGTTATGCAGGATAGATAATGTACAAGGGAGAGCCATCATAAGTCTCCACGCTGTCTACATATTCAGAGGAATAAAAGCATTCACTTTAACCATCACCTATCATCACTCATGTAGGGAGCCTTTGACCTCTTTGACCTGAATGGTGCAGACAGCTCACAGCAGTGCCGAGAACCAGCTGGAGGACTCAAAAACACACAGATCCTCCTCTTCCTTCAGCCAGACACTGATTATTTAGAGTCACTGAGCACCACAGTGCAGGTTTAGGATGAGTTTAGACTCTGTGCCCTCTAAATAGAGTTTATTATCCTCTCCAGTGACTTACCTCTTACTTTCTTGTACATTATTTTAAAGTAATGTGAAGCTCAACACAGTGATCAGCATTAATGCACTTTCTAGGGAAGACACACTGATTATTATTTGTTTAACAGACAGTTAACAGTTAACAAGGGGATGTATGTTTACCTTCCATGGCTTCGCGGTGGTGAAGCAGAGAGTTACTGTGACATTCAAGCCCCATCAGTCCAGCAAACATCTTTCCATTAACAACAAGCAGTTTTGAGTCAGATCCCGGTTCTACATGGACTCACATCGACCATGTTTTAGAAGAAGTGGAGCCAGGCAATGGGTCTGATCTCATTTCCGTTGTGGAAAAGTGAAGCCAGGCTGTTATTTTTTTCCCTCGCTTCGGACTAACGTGTGAAACCGGCTTTTTACACGCGCTCCTTTGTCCATAATGAACATTTCCTGACACAAAGTATTGACGCTTGTGCTCCAGATTCTCACACTTCTCCTCTGCGGCAAACAAGTGGGTCCAGATGCGCACGAACAGGCGGCGGAATGGAGAGAAAAGATGAAGTCTTCATGTCATGTTTCTGGTGGTGGTGTGGTGGGGGGAGAGTAAAAAATGGAAGAAAAACACCCGATGATGATGTGCTGTAATGGCAGAAGTGATAGCCGGGATAAATCTGTGTGTCATCGATCAGTTGATCAGCGGTCCGTTACTTGCTGCGCCCGTGCGTCCGTGCGTCGTGTTGGAGCAACGTGAGGAGCTCCTACGTGTTCAGGAATTTGACTCCAGACTCTGTCAGACCGCCTCATAACCTCAGCAGCTCTGCAGCCTATGAGTGCTGCAGCGGACACATCACATCGCTCCAGCCCTGCACTTTTATTTTAGCAGCATCAGAGCTGCAGCTGGTGCAGGGAAGGAAGAATACCAGCACCTTCAACTCTGTTAAAGTCACAAAAACAATACTACAAGTTCAAATGCATGTATTAATGATGTAGTAATGACCATTATTAGTATAATTATTGTCGTTACTGGGTTTTGTATAGCATTTTTAAAGGTAACTACATTTAAATTATTTTATTTTTGAAAAACTTTTGTAGACTATGATAATAAATATGTTTTATGTTATTTAATTTTTTCAAAGAGAGCCATTATAAAACTGTTTTACTCTTTATTGTAATATTTTCTTGTCAGAGCGGATCTAGAGAAATATTCATGGGGTGGCAGGGAGACTTTAAGGTGTGCTAGAAATATATGTTGATCACTCAAAACACAAACAATCTGTATTTCCTGTAAAAGTCCCCAAATTAATATTTGACTCAAAAATATTACATTAGTGTGGGACACTAGTAAAGCATTGAATATAAATATCTAAAAGTGGAGTTAGAAATCAATAAACTGTTTTATTTCCAAATCTAAATACATGTATTTTTTCATTGAACTTTAAGTTTGCCACAAGTTATTTTTTAAATTAATCTAAATTAAACGTGTTAAACTGGGGTTGCCACACATTTTGTACCCCATCCCACCCTATACCCCCCTCTAGCTTTGTTGTCTGAAATATAGACTGACATTTGTATTTTCTAAACTTAATAAATAAACATATACTTAGACACATACAGTATGTCCCTGATATCCAGGTGTTAATTTGGCCATAAAATAAGTAGGTCAAATGGTTGTTTGTGTGCAAAACTGCACAAAAAAATATGTTATTTTTGCATATTTTTAGACAGCCCAAACACATCCTGGTGTAAGCACAAAAGTGTTCCCTTTGTTGATGCAGTGGGGGGAATGAATGAGAAGAGACCCCACACAGAGCTGGGTCTATTCATCCTCCCTCCCACACATCCGAATGGTCCTTTCATTCAGCTCGGCTGGCTGATGGACAAGACTCAGTGATGAAGAGCTCAGTTCAGCCCACACAACAACAACAACAACAACAACCACAACAACAGAGAGCAGCCTTTACTTAGATAGGCCACACACTATAATCCACTGCCATGCATGTGCTGTAGAGTGAGATCAGCTGTCCGGTAATAAAGATTAGAGGAACCTAATGTCTCTGGACAACAACTCATGACTCATCAAACAACTCAGTGTTTCCTCGTGCTTAATAATTAACACTGGTGGCCTCCAGCAGAGGCTTCTCTCTGCTCTCTATTCATCTAACGAAGACAGGCATGTTGTCAATTGTTTAAACAAGAATACGTTTTTTCCTTCTGTGACATACATGTCTCCTATGTCACTGGAGTGAATGTGCCACCATGACTGTATTCCTCATGCATCCAAAGCTGTGCTTCATAGATAGTGTACCCAGCTTTCACCAGTAGATGTCAGCCTTCACACAGATTTAGGTATGGGGTTTACTTCCACACACAGCTTTCATTTAGTTACTTGTAAAGATTATAGTGGTTTGTTTGGTTGTCTGAGTTAACTATCCCCTTTACATTAATCCTGCTAAAATGTGAACCTTGACCTTCAGAAGAGACCATTTGCTGCAAATATCTGTTTAAAACAATAAAAGCTGTTTTGTTTTTCTTTTGTTTGAGAGATTTTATTGCAATAACCTGATCCACGCTCTTGTTGCAGCTCCCGACTGATTGCTACAACTCAATTGTGATTTAACCTCTGTAGGTCATGAGAACTTCTTATTATATTATTATTCTTTTAATACAGTCTGTGTTAAACACACGGTTGTCTCTCTCCTGCTACATAGAAAGTGATGTTTCATATTCGTACTTTGAGGGAAATCAACATGAAAACTTGATGATACAGAACCTTACTATAATAAGGATGATTTAACTTATTTAAATATAACATTACATATATACAGTATGTAATACCAAATCTATGCATTCATTGATTGAATTGCTTGATTGATTTACATACCAAACCAAAAAAACAGCAAAACCAGTTTTCTTTCTGTCTCTCAGACTCCCTCAATAAAACTCACTAAAACAAAACAAACAAATAAAATGACTGAAGACTGAAAAAAAATACCCAGCTCTGTTGTTTCATTCATTTAGATCTCGTCCAAATTATATTTTAGTGGTTTTCAACCTGTGGGACACCAAAGCTTCAAAGCGGCTCACAATGGGGTGAGAGAAAAATAATTTTTTAATTTTAATCAATTTCTGTTAAGAAAACTAAATAAAGTTGTTCTTTATAAAGTTTGAATTATTGTGAGGCTAAACAGCCTCATCCTGCATTAGAAAAGTATTAAGCTAACAGAATAATGGCCAAGTGTCAGGGAGAAGTAAACACTGAACTGGTCAACATAGAAACCTGTTAATTACATATGATTGTTAAAAATAAAGAAACACAAACAGGGAATTGTATGAAATGTTTCTAAAAATCCCTAATACAAACTTCCTCCAGTTATTGCATCCACTATTTGGGTTCATTGTACAGTTTATCAGTTGTTCTGTACTGTTATTGTTATGTGCTGAATATAAAATGAAATATCCATAAAGTATATCAGGGGTCGTCATTTACTCAATGACAGAGAAGGGATCCCTTAAGGAAAACACTGTCTGAGCAGACAGCATTCAGGTTGTCCTTTGGTAGTGATATCGACCAACAGGTGGCAGATTTCTATTACATTCAAACCCTTTCTATCACATAAAGAACATAACAAGGAATTAAATCATAGATTATCTCATTTGTGGCTATACAAATCTGTTAGCCAACAAAATACCAAATGTCTTACATTTTTATACACAAAGTAGAACTGATCAGAAACAAACATTTGACCCTAAAGCTGCAGACGAGGCTGTCAGAGAGGAGAAACTGCAGGCTGTGAAGGACAACAGCTGCTGTAGGACAGAAAACCAACACAGAGGCAGTGTTGTTGTTTTGGTTCGAACCATTACACTCACAAGTAACCATTTCTCTTACGATAAATCTTGTTTCCTCAAACAGGAATAAGAGCCCCCCGTTACTGATTATAGATTACGCAGACGTTACTCTGTGACCGTCCACGAGCACAGCTCAACTGTTTCTCACTGCCTCAAATATCCATCTGGAGAGCAATAATTGACACCATCAGGTGATCAGGGATCAGCAATATAAAATCAGTTCTCTGCCAGGAATATGTCTCAGCACACTCCAGAAGCTTATTTTCAATTAATGTCGCGGTGAGGATTGTTTAAAGATTGTAGAATGAGGAGGCAAGGGGGTGTGTGTGTGCCAGCAGGCCTACCAGAGAATAGGCACGTACAATGTACAAAGGTCACATGTTCCTCCTCCACACAGTATGCAGTGAGTGCAGGCAGCCAATGGTTTTACCTTAGATTATCTGTGCGTGATAGAGAGAGGGAGGGAAGGGCAGAGAGACGAAAATAAAATAAACACACACACACATTATCAAAGCAGCTTAAAAAGACTCGCATGGCATATTTGGCACAGAACTTTTATTCATGCAAAACAAATGAAGTCATCAGATCTTTATCAAAGAAAAAAAAAAACAGTGTCTATTGTAAACCTGTTTTTATTACAACAATAACAAACAGCATGAAACATTTTAAACATCTGTCAAATTCCATTAAAAATTCAGACAACCATCAAACTGGAGAAAAAACTCCAAGCAGACAATGACACCCTAGGGAACATAATGTAAGCTGTGCAGGATTTAAACCACTCCTTCCTCCGGGTCGAGGAGCGTGGTCCTACTGGAGAACACGTCGGCCAGCATGTGTTTGGGGATCTCTGAGCCGCGGACGCGCAGGGCGTAGCAGGCGTCCTCCACTTTGCCCAGGCTCTGTCGCAGCGTGTGCAGCTTCTTGGACACCTCGTACGGGCCCGTGTTCCCGATGTAGGAGAAACCGTCGTGGATCTGCCGCAGGAACTGGCTCAGCTGGAACGGCGTGTCAATGTCGCCGTTGCCCACGCTGCTGATGCACATCCGCATCAGCTCTCCGGTCAGGTCAGCCACGCCGAGCAGGTAGTCTGAGGGCGTCACCTGGAAGGTCAGGACCTGAGCTCCCAGTGGCAGGGCTTCGTCCGAGCCCTGGGGTGAAAACAGGATGAGAAAGAACAGAAAAATCACACATGAATGTCAACAAAAGACACGGCTTATGAGCACTTTTGGAACAGACTGTGCACAGAAACCCTCTGGGCACAAGATATATACAGAAGACTGATGGTGGCAACAATGTTTACAAGATGTCATTGTTGTTGTGCAGCTGTGCTTGTCGTAAAAGCCCTGGGCCACAAATAAGCAAAGTCCAATTTTCCTCAAGCTTTTACCAAAAAATATTGAGATTCAAGCAATTTTGTGTGCATCAACAGGCGCCCATCATCTTTGACAATAACAGGCAGAGTGCCTAAAATGACATAATGACACATAATGCTTATAAATGCGGAACATAGTAACTGTCATTGTTGCCTCTGTGTGCCATTACCACTGCTTTAAGAGGAAAATATGCTTAATTGCTTTCTTGCTGAGAGTTAGATGAGGATATTGATACAACTCTCATGTCTGTACGGTGAATAAAAACACAGATTTTACATCACGGCAAGGAGGCGAATAAGTGTATTTCCCAAAATACATATTGTTAAATTTGTCTATTGAAAAAATGGAGAACATTATAGGAGATGACAAAATAACTTTACCTTACCTTCGGATCGACCTTCTCCGTTCTCATGAACACCAGTCTGGCGTTGATTTCCTCCAGGCTGATAAGGCTGCGGTGACGGATATAGTGCAGGAAAGAGACGGCCTCCACATACTCCTGGATCCCTAATGCATGAAATTACATACAAATGGATCACCACAAGACATTGGGAAGCACAAATCCAAATGTTTCACTGCTCTAACTGTTAAATATGACTTGAGGATTGTGCCTTTATTTTCTCCATTTATTTGCATTTGTGATTTACCAAAAAAAATACTACTATTACTGGAAAGAAGCTCAACTATGAATCAAATGAGCACAGCACGCAGAGTGTGTATAAACACTACATGGTATCTGCTCGGTTTAGATCACAGATGTAGATAATGATTCACATAAAACCTGTTTCCTGTCGCTGTCTTTTGATTTAACAACAGTTGCCGTTTTTTGTGGCGGGCTGAGATGACCCATTTGTTTTCTGGCCCTGTGTAAACAACAATCAAATAATCACAGGACGGAAGACTTTGTGTCTGAAGTTTACTTTTGGAGCGGCAATTGAACTTCAAAGGGCCTCCTATCTCCACGTAGCTAACCACAGCGTGCTACAGAGAACTGGGAGGAGAACGCGGTTCATCTTCACTTCACTGGGATTTACTTTCACTGCTCCTGTTTGGTTTTTAGTCCAAACTGCAGCAGCGTTTACATGCACCAGAGCCAGCGGAGCGAGCAGCTGCACTGCGTTCAGAATAGTTGGCACAGGAGAGAAATATTACAGCTTGCATACACATTTTTCCAAACATCACATAAAGTGGTAAACATATTATTAAATTTTAACCTTGATTTGACTTTAATAGTGTATGAATTATTATCACTGCCCTGAAAAGATATGTTTAGACCCATAGTTTGGTTATTTCAGATGAGGGATTACTGTAGTTGTAATTCCACATCGCGTGGATCGTGTTTACATTCTTACAATCTGTGAGCTGTTCGCAGCTTTCCTGTGCTATTTTCAGCTCGGAGGGAGAAGTGCGTTTTTGTTTTTAAGCGAACAGCACTGCACTCGTGGTAAACAGAGAGAGGTATGTAATATTTGGTGCAGTAAACACATAAAGCAGCCTACATTTGGAAAATGTTTGCTTGGTCACGCTATTACATGTTTAGCAAATGTTTCATATTCTAACTGAACAGCACTAAGTTATTCATTAGTCATTTAAGTCATTTAAATTGCAGCGTATGGGTGGTGTAAATGCTTAGTATTGTTCAAATTTAGATGATCCGTCTATAACTCACTGTTCTGTGTAAAGGAAAAGCCTAATAAGCATCCAAATTAACTGCTTAATTTCCAGTTTACGCTGTAATACTGATGTAAAATTCCAGAGGAATAAAGCGACTGCACCTGTCAGACTGATGAGAGCTTTTAAACTCTTCTATTCTCATTATTGTTAATTTAGTCAGGAATATTTAATGTTACAGGATAAAAATAAATATGTTTACATTTTCAGGGGCTTTAAACTCACTGCTTATTAAAGGGGGCTTATTCTCATGTATTAAGTACTAGTAGTCATACAAATTAGACCCAGCCCCCCAGCCTTTATTTGGCAGATTTTTCATAACCTTTATCAAAACAAACAAAACAAAAAACATCTAAACATCTAAATATTGCCAGTGGCCCCGCAGCTGTGACACTGGCTTAGAGAGAATTCAACACAATCCGAGGCGGACAGGATATGACATGAAAAGGTTACACAGGCTTTGAGGCAGGCAGGCGGAGTTCAGTTCCTGAGTTTACTGCCAGGAGCTGTTCGTGTTATTTACTCTGAAGCAGCAGTCACCTTTGGTCACTGAGACCCAGAAAAAAAACAAAATATTACTGGAGATGATGTCAAAACAATGACTCAAGGAAAACCAGCTGTAGATTAGAGCGCTTTTACTGGCACGGCAGCTGGAAAAGTTGGAAAAGGGTCAGTAGTTTTAATGGGTTTAATCAGAAATTCAACAAACATGTATGCATGTCCATGGATGATTTACAGATGAATTGAGCTTAATGTTTGACCACAGAGCGGTTCACTCAGTTGCAGGTGAACCCTGGGAAATTCCCCACCCAGTTCGCTTGTGTTTGCACTGTCACATAGCTTCTGGCTGGGTCAAACTAAAGAGCTTATCAAAGAGCCGCTCTGCCCTGTTATCAGCTGCAATTATGTTCAGATTTAGCCCACAATATCTTTAATGGTCCTTATATAAAAAGTGCAGACCCATTACACATGCCTGGAGACTTCACGTCCAGCCAACATTATCTGGAGAGCCCGTGCAGCGAGCCCAGTCTCAATCTAATAAAGACGATAAAAATGGAAAAAAAAATGAAGCGTCTAATTGGTGGGAACTGCCACTGGTCACGTCGCGGAGGATGCAGCAGTGATTCCTGAGTGACCACAATCTAAAAATGACTTCCCCAGCTGCTAGATAACAGCAAACCCCTTGCTCTCAGTAATGTTTTCCTCCAAACTCTGCAGACATTTTGGCTACGCTGACAAAAACTGATATTGATACTACTGGGATAACAAGTTTATCAGAGGGTGTGTCTATCAAATCCAGGCGTGTATCAAAGTCACGCTCTCACACTATCAGCGACTTTACAATAAATCTAAAGCAAAAATAGGAAGATTGAGGCGATAGCAGCACAGCAAAGATCGTTTTTAGGGAAAACTCCAGCGTAATTACTTTTTTAAACTCCTGCACTTTGCTTGAGTTTGTTTCACAATTCAGGATTTTATTATTATACTGAAAGAAATTACTCCCAGACTATATTTATTAGACTATTATAATATTAGGTAGACAGATTTTATTGCGGGGCAGGATGATTCCAGTGGAAATAAATGATCATGAACGGATTACTCAGCTTAGCAAGGTGGCCTCGTTTGAGAAAATCTCATTCAGAATGAGAGATAGAGTTGATTAGTGTGTGATCAAATGAGCTTCTGAAGTTTATTATTGTAATGAAACTCTGGACTCTTTATGCATCACACAGAAGGTAAATAAAATGAGAATTACTATATAATATTGAAATACAGATTTAGGGAGAGCAAGATATATTTGTCATATGTAATAATGTATATGAGCACATATTGAAATATATTTATCTGGGTAGGTACGTATGTATTTTATATTATTATAATATACAATACAATTTTTACTAGAAAATGTTTCTGCTTCTTCATACAGTAGAAAGGAATTCCCCTTTAAAGCTCATTCGTACATCTCTCTGTTATGTTCCAAAAATACACTGTAAACCTGACTATCAATAAACAATAGCAATCAATAACCTACCTTGTTGCTTATACGATATAGTTTAACTAATTACATATATTGTGAAGTATATATATATATATATATATATATATACACACACACACACACACACATATACATATATATATATATAT
>NW_023339751.1:5432643-5437977 GCF_004916995.1 Morone saxatilis
AATTATCGGCTGATAATGGGAAATTTATATTATTAGTTATCAGGATAATTCAATCACAGCTGATAAAATAGAATTTTTTGGAATTCTTGTGTATAATGATTGACAGAGTTTTTGTGCAATTAAAGCCAAAGTAGTTGTGAAGTTTTTAAATGAACATTACTAGAAAGAGTCAGAACTGTTGTTCTTTCTTACCCTCAGGTGTGTAAAACTACAGGTTTTGTAATGTTTCACTAACTTGCCATCAATTTCTTTCCCATAATAAAGCCTACGTTAAATGAATCGGTAGCTATCAACACGTAACTACAGCACGTCTTAATCCAAGAATACCCACCTAAAATATTCATGTTTCTCATTAACTGGATATAAACCTCAAATATTTCTTTGAAGGACACAAGTTTATTTAAACAGTATGACTGAGCTGAGTATATCAAACCATGTTTAAAGTTTAGTTAAATGCAAACACAGTCAGCTGGATATTCAATGGCGTATGAGATTGAATGATTACACTTAATTAAGTCACACAATTTGATTAAGTCAGTACTATTTTAAATGTTATAAAGGATCACGACGTAATCCATGTCTCTGAGGTGTTTAATGTAATAAATCAAGATCATTAAAACAGCCTTTGACCTATTTTTAAGATGGAAGAAAATACAGCTTGACACAAATTCTCTCATATCTACAGTAACATTTTTTACAGGCACTGATCTGGGAAATTAAAAGTGTCCAATTTGTAATTAAATGCCTCTTGCTTTGTTTAATAAATGAGCCAAAGAAAAAGGATTTTCTGTGTTTGCTTTTATATACTGATGGATATCTTTGAATAACTATTTTCCTGAACCTCTAATGCAACTACTTACAGTTCATTTACAGGAAAATGGGTCTCCAGAAACTGACCTGCTGTGAAAGCTCTGTGAAACTGATAGATGTCCTCTCCTCTGAGCTCTTCAGCAATTAGACCGATTTTCTGCCTGACTGCATCCAGCTTTACGTCTGCTTCATTCAGAATATCCTCTGCGTTTGGCACACTTCCGATCCAGAGACGACACACAGAATACGAGTTAGAAACAACTTACACGCTACATTAAAATCCTCTCTAAAAATCTACAACTTCCCTTCTACAGCATTACGCCACAAGAACAAGTATTGGGTACTTGCAGATACGTACTAGCATTACTAGTAGTCACCATAAAGGGGTATCAGAGTAGTATTATGATTACAAATTTGAGTACATGAGCACAGTATCAGACAGTGCATTCCTAATAAAAACTGAAGCCAGTGTTAGAACATGTAAATCTTCAAGTTAAGCAGCTGAATTAAATGAAGAAATCTACTATCCTTCCCAAACTAAAGTGCACAGATTATACCTGGTCACTCTGTGTAACAGAAAAATTGTCCTCTTGCTCTCAATGGTGACGTCTCGACTGATCTTAACAAGCCGCTCATATTTGTCGTGTTTGGTGTCGAGCTCCTGCTGGAAAACTTTAAAACATAAAACAGACATTTAAGGTTACAGGTTTGAATGCAGACGTCTGAACACGCGTGTGGGTGACAAAATGTCATTAAAATGCCGAGGATGTGGTTACCTTTGAACACAGCGACGATAGGGGAGGACGGGTTGGCGCTCGCGTCACGATCCTGCACTGCATCAGCATTTTTCCGGGGACATCCTTCACCTGACGGAGGCAGAAAAAGTCTGGTAATACAGCAGTTTGTGTTCAGTAATAAACGTCTCTGGTTGCTGTCATTTTCTGTTAAACTGGGTTAGTCAAATCCAACGATTCTGCACATGAAGATTTAATTGCTTAACCTGATGTCATTGAGATTATTATCACTTGGGTTTAAGACTTCTATTGTTTGGAAAGTCTGAGTTACAAAGAGTGGATATTGAGCTTAAAGGACATGGACGTTTACACAAAATGGGAAACTAACAAAAGACGCTCTAGAGAAGTGTTTTGGATTTGGCATTTTTGGGGGTTTTACCTTATTTTGGTGATTGATTTTATCATTTTATCATTAAAAAAATATAAATCTGATTTGAAAAGTGCTGTATAAATAAAATGTATTATTATTAAGTTTTTCATCCTAAGAACATGTTAAGGATCTTCATGTTTTATATAAAAAAAAATGCTCCTGTTGTTCTTAATGTGCCTGCCTCGTCCTTCCTTGTGTTATGTTGTCTTTATGTTTTGTACAAGAAAGTTGATTTTACGTGTTTAAATATTTACACTTTTTATTGTATAACAGATCTGATGTATTCTCAGGGCACGAGAATTATAATAGTTGTGTATTTTCCATTCGTTTTTATTTAATTTTTAGTGTTTGTTTTGAATCCAGTTTAGTTTCTATTAGGATTTACTTGTTTCAGTCTAGTTTTTAATTGCTTAAAAATGATTAATATATGAGGGTGTTTGTCAGTGGTAAGACTGAACAAATTCAGAATAGGCATTACAATACAAACACATCATGTAGACCTCCCAGTCTCAATAAACATGTGCACCAAAGCCTCCTCATGTTGTGTTTAACCTTTCCTCTCTATTTTTATTTTATTTTAGTAAGTTTTGTGAGTGCACAACATTTTTTCAGTTAGCTGTGGTTTTGTTTTTCTAAAGTCTGCTTTCTAATTGGTGTTTAGTGGCTCAGATTAAGGTTATATATATCTTACATATAGTTTAATAAACACACAACTAGCTGAGTGAAAACAGCAAACAACACAACCTGCACAGAAACGCTGCCAGTCTCCAAAGCTCCGACTTACCTTCTCGCTTATTCATGCCTTCACTGTTGCAATTTACTCTGTTAACAATCAAACAATACAATAATACAACCACACTTTATATTAAACTCGGCTCGGATTATATCTGACCCGTTTCAGGCCGCAGACCAAATGTAACGACGGCAGAGTAACGTTAACTCACTTCAGGGATCAACAGACTAAAACACAGCCGCGTTTACACATAAAAGTCCCCATCTTTAAATGATAATAACCCCGCTGGATGAAGTCGAAATGTCGCACGAAGCGAAAGAAATCGTGTTTACTTGTTTTTAATAACAGGCATTCGTCTGGTCCTCACCCGTCGCGGGGCTTTTGCGCCATTTACCCGCGTAGCAAGAAACGGTGCATCGTGGGAGATGTAGTAACATGACCATGTGTTTTATTTCAGCATTTTATTTGTTTTTTGTTGATTTTTATATATTTATATGTTCTAAAATAATTAAACTCAGTTGCAAATAATTGTAGAAACCGGACACAAATGTTTATTTCAAGAGCTCATCCTGTAATGTAACTAATTAACCTTAATATTTCTACTTGTAGTTCATTTATTTTGTCATTTTTTTTATGAAGCATTTAGTGTCATGCATGGTTGTACACACTGTTTTTACTTTACAGGCACAATCCTGTGTTAAATCTATTATAGTGGGGAGTGACAAAGGCGCGCCCTTGCAAACAAAAACACTTTCTGTTTCAAGTGAAAAACCCAGACTGAGCAACCACTCATCTCCAGACTGCCATCCTAGATTGGCCTCGTGTTATTTGTTGCTATTAAAGTATGTTTCATGCAACCTTTCTTGATCAGATTACTCGCTCCTCTCCAGTAACCCCTCCTCCAGGGACTCCTGCAGACTGTGTACGTGCCACACGACGGGTGCCAACTTGAGCTTGCGCTTTGCCTCTGCACAGCACACTCCCTGTCACTGAATCACCCGCTGCACTCACTTGCATAAAGAGTGATATACCCCAGTAATATATACATAATGACACATCCATCTGCACATAAGTTTATGTTTCATAAAAAAAACAAAACAACAAAACACATTGCAATATGCATTCCGATAGTTGCTTTAAACCCCTCTCAACCGCAGTCATGAACTTTATAAACCGACCTGTGAATAACTAATTGGAAACCTTAAAAGCACCAACATCTTTATGCAAAATATTCTTTTGTTGTGTGAGAGGAATTTCACACATGCATTCAGGAATGAGGGCATAACACACTCACGGTGACGTAGAGTGGTGGTGCCTTCAGGGGCTCCTTTCGAGCTCCGACATTCGAGGCTTCAAACCTGCTGGGTTTTCCAATGGCTTATGTTACGGATGGATGGATGGATGGAGTGGATAGATAGATAGATAGATAGATAGATAGATAATATGAAGATACGATAGATAGATAGAAGATAGATATGATAGATAGATAGATAATACGATAGATAGATAGACTTATTTATCCCGAGGGAAATTCAAGCATCCAGTAGCATACAAAATACAAACATACATTAAACATACATTAAACTAAAATTAAAAACCCTGACCTTAAGAACAGAATCAAAAATAAGATTAGATATAAAGTATTATGTATGTATATAATATATAAAATTAACTACATACATAATGCTTTATATTTTATCTTTTATAGGTCATAAAAGAGCCACAAAATACAATATATTTAACAGAAGCTTTAATTTAGGGGGGGGGTTTATGAAGTATGAGTGTGAGTATACGTGGATTTGTTTAATTCACCTCTAAATGTAAGTTTCTTTACACCTTGTCTTTATTCTATTATTGTTTTTACTTTATATTTTGACTTTAAACCCAGTATGAATTGTGCTTTCTTTCTTTTTTTTTAAACTTTCAGCTACACAAACACAGGCTTTAATTCGATTTGTGACCAGTTCAATAATGTTGTAGCCCTTAGAATATTTCCTGTATGGTCTGTTTTCTTTGTCTGTGATTTAATCTTATTGGTCAGTGTTTCATAGGCTACCCCCCCTTCCTGACATCAGTTCAATATACAAAACTTTGCTCTTGTGTAAGGGGTTACATAACAGCGTTAGTTGCCTCCTACAGTGTTGCGTAGCTGATTTAGGTGCTCCTTTTCAGCCATGCCAGTGATAAAATAACATATTTTAAGTCCAGAATAGACATATTTTGGTTTTGTAAGGTGAGTGTCATTGTGTTGGTCTTTTATGGCGGTATAGACGATCTGGACTGGCCTACTCGGCCAACAAACCGTCTGTTTCTCAAAGAAAAACATACCTAACAAATCTAAAACCCTGAAGAGATTGAATGTCATATAAACTGGGGATGTGTGGGTTCGTGTTGAGGCAAAAAATACCAGAGCTGAGCTTGTACCATACCCCCTTTTTTGTTCACCCTGAAAGGAAGAAGAGGAAACAGCAGGGGAAACAACAATTAGTTTAAACAAAACCTGCTGATAAAAACCTTCCCACAGCTGACTCCACTTTCACGAGATGATCGTGAAGATAGCCCCCGACATTAACGTAACCAGCACACCACACTGTGTTGCCTGTGACCTGCACATTGTGCTGCAAGAC
>NW_023339751.1:5438077-5451339 GCF_004916995.1 Morone saxatilis
GCACCACAATAGGTTCAGTCTGAGTAGCGAAAGATTTTATTAGTCCATTACACTAAAATCCCTATTACTCTTCTTCATTTTCATTCAACTCTGGTCCCCTGGTATCTCATCAGTGACAACTCCAGAGAGGGAGGATATATTTGGTGGTTAACACACAGGGCAAAAATCACCATACTACATCCCCCATCCACGACATTCCGAGAGCGGGTGCAGCGAGAGAGCACAGGCCGCTCTTTCTATTCAACCTCCTCTATTTGCATGAACCTACACACAACTACGCCCCACTAGTTGTCCACAAAGCAAGCGCACTTGGATTGTGAATTCATTAGACTAATATAATTAATCAATAAAATATTATTATTTATTCAATATATATTTGATATAACAATATTTACTAATCAACCCGTTGTGCCAACCTATAGGGATACTAAATATGTGTTCTGGAGTCAAACTTCCATGAACTATGATTGACTCAATCACAATCAACAATCAAAGTCAATAATAGTAATTAATTACAATCAATCAATCAGTTTGTGTCAACTAAAAATGTCATTAAAACAGTAAGTGTGTGTTAGAAAAAAGAAAGTGTCTCTGTCTCTCCGCTCTCCGACAGCTCCGTGAAGGCAGCACGAGTAGGGGCGGGGTCTTGTGTGCGTACGTCAGAGAGAGAGAGAGAGGGAGAGAGAGCGAGAGCGAGGCTGAGCACACACACATACACACACACACACACACAGAGTGAGCGGCGCCATGCACTGCCGTCGCACCGACAGCTAGCCGAGCAGAAATGCCACCTGAAGACGCGGCCGCGAAATGCTCGACCGAGGCGGGCAAACGTTTGTTGTTTCGCCGCTCCGCGATGTGAAGAAGAGAGTACGTGTGATTTAAAGATGGCGATGTGTTGAGTCGAACCGTTACCGTCTCGCTCGGGTTGTAGCGTGGCAACGGCAGTGGAACGTTCCAAAGTTGTCGGTTAGCAGGGCGCGTGTGAAGGATCGGACTTAAAGGGCCAGCGCAGCCGTTGGAGCCGCAAACATGGAGAAGCAGCAGCAGCAGAGCGACCTGGAGCGAGAGCGGCAGTACTGTGAACTTTGTGGGAAAATGGAGAACCTCCTCAAGTGCGGTAGGTGCCGGAGCTCCTTCTACTGCAGCAAGGAGCACCAGAAGCAGCACTGGAAGAAACACAAGCTCATTTGTAAGGAGGCGGACAAGCCGCAGCTTCCCAAACAGAAGCCCGAGGAGACGACCCCGCCGCCGCCGCCTCAACCGCCTCAACCGCCGCCGCCTCAACCGCCTCAACCGCCGCCACCGGGGGACGACAAGGCGCCGGAGAAAGCCCCGGAGCAGGCGGACAGCGCAGCTTTACCACAAACCACAGTCGCGTCTGGGCTCGGCGACAGACGGGGAGAGGACGGGTCCTCCAACGACACCGCCACACCTAACGGACAAACTAGCTCATCCCCTCAGAAACTCGCCACGGAGTACATAGTCCCGTGCATGAACAAGCATGGCATCTGCGTGGTGGACAACTTTCTAGGAGCCGAGACCGGGCTGGGCATTTTGGGCAACGTGAAAGCCCTGCACAAGACCGGCAAGTTCACGGACGGACAGCTGGTCAGTCAGAAAAGTGACTCCACTAAAGACATCCGAGGGGACAAAATCACGTGGATCGAGGGGAAGGAGCCCGGCTGCGAGAAGATCCGCTTTCTAATGAGTCGCATGGACGACCTGATTAGACATTGTAATGGCAAACTGGGAAACTACACAATAAATGGAAGGACAAAAGTAAGTATGGCAGCAGGTGGAGACACAAGCAAGTATACTTTATATATAAGTGGGTGGTTTCAGTTTCTGGGGGGGGAAAAATGTCGATTATCGCCTCAAAAAAAGGGGGAAATGTTTGAATAAGTGTGTGAAAGAAGGTGGGGAATGCATATAATTGTCCAGATATATGCAGTTTTACATTCAAACTTACATAAAACAGCATTAAATGATAAAAAAAAATCGATTAACCTGTTAGATAAAACACCTGAAGATGTCACAGACTTGCAGCTGCCATGTAAGTTATTTAAATTATGAATAAGTTGCAGGTATTTAAGTGGTCTTTAAGTATCTTAGTCCTGTTTGCTAATTAGACCTGACTTTAAGTGTAAGAGGCTAAAGCCCTGAGTCAGAAAGGTGGATTATTTCTTCAATACGCGGCTTTCACAACTCCTCCTCAAACATTTATAACATTTTCCATTTAAATGAGTCATTGTTTTCATGTTAAAACACTTAAACTGAATCAATATGCACCAGAATAAGATATAACTGGATGCACATGCTCAATGGTTTGACTCAATATGCTCATTTTAGAGGGTTTAGTTTGATTTTCTAACGTTTATCTACCCGATACATTGACTGGACACCTGTCTGAGTGCTGTAACGTTCATAAAGGTTGGATTTAATGCCGGGTTGTTTGTTTGCAAGCGCTGATTATTTTCTCAATGAACTACCTGCTCTATAAAAGGACAGAAAATAGTGGAAAATACCTTTCACAAAGACCGAAACAGACTGCGACCTTTGACCCAGCGGTGTAAAGGCGCAGAGCTAAAAGAGTTCAGTATTTCACAGTTGGTAAGACGGAGAGGAAGACCGACACGTTTCAGATTTGGAGGAAACTGTGGGCAGCTTCTGTGTCACGGAGGTGCGTTTTCTAAGAAAAGAGGTGATGGGTAACGACTCAAACATCTCTCACTGTTACCGTTCTCCAGTTGCGGTGTGCTGTGTTTATAAATGCAGCCTAACGTCAGCCCAAAGCAATGTCTGCTGGTGGGTTGCGTGTGATCTGCGAGTCCTCTTTTTAACCAGATCTGGTCGCCGCCACGACCTTGTGATATGAGACGGACCCAGGAGAAACGCTCTCTTACGCCCCTCCTGGGGGGAAATACTCTGGAGTGGACTGACACACAGAGAGAAGTTAATCTGAATCCCCCTCCAGTGCTGTTATTTAAGAAATGCAAACGTCTATGAGGTACGTCTGAACGACACTGAAGCAGCCCTGCCTTTGTGAATTTAGTTTTTGAATGTTAAATAAGCTTTATGCTCATTTTGGAGGCCACAGTTTCAGACGTGCGTTTGTTTTTCGGCCACATTTATCAAAAAGTTATTGGTTAAATAGTAGAAACGTGAGTCAGTGTAACACAATTAAATGAAACAGCACCGCAAACTGCAGCCGTTATATTAACTAACACCTCTTTAGATATAAAACCTGAACAGTATAACCTTCACTAATCTGACACACGCTGTCTTATCTTATGTTAATGCATCACGAGCTCTTTTCTTTCCATTTTTCGAGGAATTTTACAACACATTTAGTTTTATCTGCTGACTCACTTCTGTGTTTCAGTTCTCCTTGCAAAGACGTTTTAAAAAGTTAAACATTTGTAGACACTGGAAGAGCCCCGATCGCCCGCCCGCTGTTATTCTTAAGCTGCTGCTCCTGGCCGGTTCTGAGCAGACGTGAAAGCACATTATTTCAGCGAGCGGTTGTGATCCACGCCGCCTGAGTCAAACTCCGCGGAGAACTTCCTCACCTACTGCCCCAGTTGCTTTGGCAAACCACACGCCTGGACCGCGACCAGCGCAAATCAGCATGACTTGCACGAATGGACGGCCGCCGGTATCAATGGCTCAAAGGGATACAGCACAATGTAAGCACAATTCACGTCGGGGGGGAAGATAGAGGGGGAAAGATTCTGCCAAAAACTGTTATTTAATGTCATTGTTTCCATTTCCCCCACTTGATAACATTGTGGGAAGTCGCAGGCAGCGGGGCGTGTTTGTTTCTCTGCAGCTCCAGCACGCCGAAGCCTCGCGGACGCCACTACAGCGTCGTCAGGGAACGTATAGAGAAGTCCCATCGCTGACTCGCTGCTGCCGGCTGCAGTGTCGGTATGTTCAGACTGCAGCTTGATAAGACGAGGCTGCATTACAAACAGTCTTACTGCTGCTGGACAAAGCTCGAACTTACATCTTTATGTTGGACACGAAACACGACCTCTCGGTTTAGGTGACAGGTGCAGTAGCCAACTTACAGTATACTCACTCTGATGTTGTCAGATCTCTTCATAGGCGAAAAAAGTAATTAATAACTAATAATGTACTTCATGGTTTAGAATAATGTATCTGACAATCATTAGAATCAATGAATGAAACACAACTAAAGCTGAAACGATAAGTTCATTAATCCATTAGTCAACGAAAACTAATCACGTTTTGTGTTGCAGAGTCTTAAAAACTCTAAAACTAAAAAAATATTCAATTAAAAAGTTAATGTTATTTGTATAAAGTTGCATTTTTCAGTCCTGATTTTAAAAATATGTATTGATCACGCTGTAACAACTACAAAACCAAACAATCACAGAATCAATACGGATACAGATTCCTTCTTATTTACCGGTATGGACCTGAAAAAGGTCTTAAATTGGCTCATAACGGACTCAGAAGTCTTAAATGTGGTTGAAACTCACAGAATAAACATTTTAAGATGTCGCCTTGCACTTTAGGATTGTGCAAGTGTTGACATTTTATGAACCAAATGATTAATTGATTTAAGAAACTAGTCAACAGATTAATCGTTAACGAAAATAACTGTTTGTTCTCGAATTTCCATTAAAAAACCAGATAAAAGACAAAAACAGTTTATTGGGTTAATGTTGAATCCGTAACAGTATTTCATCGTTTCCACTGAAAACTGCTGACAGACGCAGTTTAATCTAAACAGTGTTGTGTTTGATAACGAGAGTTTTTATATTGTTGAGCAACCGTGGACGTGTGTGCTTTCATAAGGAAGTTGACCGTTGACCTAAATCTCACAGCTCTATAGAATAAGTAGACCAGAGGAAGTCATGTGGCGGCTGTACGTTACCCTATAGGCCGCGTTTGAGCCGCATGCCACCTTTTTCCTGCTGATTGTTTCACCATCATACAGTAAAACAGTAATGCTTCTTCAGTAAGACGGGCTCTGAACGCGTGCTCAGTAGCAGACGTCAAGCATTGTGACTTTAATTCACTCAGATCCTCGTTGTCCTAACTTTGGGCCCACGCTTATCTCTCGGTTTACTGTGCCGTGACTGTCTAAGCAGGAGCTGGCCGCGGTCCAAGTGGAGCTTTGAGTCTGCGGAGGTGAAGACGAGGGTGATTTATGGCGTTAAAGAAATCAGCATTTTAAAAAAAGCTATTTGTAAAGTGATAACGTGCACTACATCAGTTCAATATATATATATGAACCTGTTTGATAAGTTTAAGGTTGATTTTAGAGCTCGTATCACCGTCTCTACTCCTTTTCTTCAAAGCAGCCGAAGCACTTTGACTTTGTATTCAGCTCTTCTGATATTTCTACCTCTGGCAACAAGAAAGTATCAGTGACTGATCCAATTACAGAATGAGCTCCCTTGGCTCCCACACAGGCACGATGGAGCCGTACGGTCCAACCGAGCAGCGCCACTGCTGCATACGTCCCTCTATTGTTCACAGCCTACTAAAGAAGGACAGAATAAACTGGGTCATTACTTTAAACAGGGATTTCCTCTGGAGGCCGCACCACTGTCCCACAGATAAACCAGCGCTGGGGCCCACACTGTCTTGGTTCCCACACTCCCCGGCTCTACAAGGTCTCCATCAGCTCGTGTTTGGACAAGCATCTCTTCTGTGAAGTGAGCAGACCCCTCGCAGCTTTTTCCTTTCGTGCTCCGCCCCGGTTCACTGATGGCAGCGCAGTCCGCCCAGGTGATCGGGTTAACTCAGGGTGAGATTTAGGTTTATTATTAATTAGTTTCTGGTGATGGATCGAGTGGTTTGATGAAGTGTAAGTAAGGCTTGTCAAATTAATCGAAAAAATTTGATCGTGAAATTTACCGAATTTTTGGGGCCAAAAACGATTCTCAAAAAACTTAATAAAAAATTCGGGGGAAACCGATTTTATGTTATTTTTCATTTTCTTGTTGTTAAACGTTGTTTAGCAGTGCTGCGTAATTTCCTTGTCCGGCACTGCACAACGAAGTCCTGCGCTCGGTAATACATCGCCGTAAACTATTCTACTTGTCGCTTGGCGGTCGCGAAAACACTCGCTTGCAAGTCGTCCCCTGTTCGCGTTGTTTTTCCTTTGAACAAGGGTAACGAGGAAGACTACAATATGTTTAGGGGGGAAAGCGAAAGTTGTCCAACTGAGGACTTTCCTTGCAAAAAGTTGGTTTCTGACCAAAATCAATAAGTTCTGAAAGTTTAAAAAAAAATAAATCGTTTTTTGATAATCGTGATTTAAAATTTTGACCCCAAAATAATCGTGATTTAGGTTTTTTCCATCATCGAGCAGCCCGAGTTTCTGGTGATGGATTGAGTGGTTTGATGAAGCATTGAGGTGTTATAAATAATAAAGTATAAACTGTAATGTAGTATGTGTTGTATACGCAGTGAGAACAGATTGTTGGCAGGTACGCATACAAATGTATACAGCTTATTAACAGGTAGTAAAATAAATATACATACTGATGTGTACAGATATAAATGAGTGCTAATAAACATATATCGTCGTATTGACGAGCTCGACGGTCCTGCTGGATGACGCTGTCTTTTCTCAGTGAAGTTCTGGTATGTGTGCTCCTTTTCTCTTGCTGCATTTGAGGAAATTGCCTCCAGTTTAAGTTGTGTAGCTCATACATAAATAAAGCTGTGTCTTAGGACTGTCTTGTCATGTTTTATGGAACAGCGTACAAGGTATTTGGGTATAATTAGGCATGTCCCGATTCGATCTCAGCGATCGGTATCGGCACCGATCAAGGCATTTTTTAACTGATCGGTATCGGCTCTATTGAACTCTCTCTGCTGTCTCTGTCCTCCTCGCTGAGCTCTGTTTGTGTGAGAGCAGAGGCAGCCTCGCCCGCTGCGAACAAGTAGCCAATAAGCGTAATTAAAGAAAGCAATCCGCGCAAAATACGTAGAGACGACAGAAATAAACACTCAGCAGAATACAGACAGTTTATTCAGGTAACTCAGATAAAGACTTTATTGTGTAAAGAAAAACGCTTAACTTAACTTTTCTTAACGCAGTGCAGAGCTCTTTAATCGTGAAGCACATACATTGGATTGATTTTAATAACTTTAATGTACTTGAAGTGTGCACTGTGCTCTGTTTTATCTAAAAAATTAAATATTTATATTATATTATAAGTATTTTGACTAACTGCTCACTCCACTTGATGATGGCTGGAGTGAGTGCTACTGGGCGGCAGTCATTCAGGCAGACAGCTTTGGCCTTTTTTGGGGACAGAGACGATTGAGGTCTTTTGGAAACATAAGATACGTTCAGATATATTACCGGAGTGTAACATTTAGGAGGATCCATTGGCAGAAATACGCTCATTAGTGTATAATCATTATAGTATAATCACCTGTAAATAAGAATCATGTCTTCAAGCATCGTAGGTTCTCTGAGTGAGTTGATAGATGGCACTAAATCCAACACTGGAGCTTTTTTTTAAGTCACTGAACAGAAAATAAATTAAAACCAGCCGCGGCTTTCTGGAGAACATTGTGGAATATTCTTGATTTTCTCTAACATACATACTCACGATGATAACGTACCGTAATAGGTTTAAGAAAAGCATTCTGTACAAGAGAAAGCTGATTAATAATAATTTAAATAAATTAAAATAATTAAAATAAAATGATCGCCAGTTCTTGAGTGAGTTACTGAAAAGCCTTTCTACCTTTAACCACTCACTTCCTTTCAGATATAGACCTTGAGAACTGGTTTTGAAGCACGCTGCTTCTGTCTGGTCAGATTCCTCTCCACCCACATGAGCCACAGTAGGGCTGTTTCTTCACTTGGCACAGCTTTATATATCCATTTGATTTCTTAATGGAATTTGTATTATTTATGATTCTGTGGCAGTCGGGACAAAACTGCAGGCGTACCACAAATGGCCCCACGAAGCAGAGACGCTGAGGTTTTCTCCCGGCATTCACACGAATTACTTTTTGTTCTACGAGAAACTGTCAGCGTATGGTATAAGTTTACATTCTGGGCAAGGGAAGGAAATTCTTCGCTGACAGCCGTAGTTGACATCAAACACACTAATTGTGTAAAAAGCATCATTATCCAAAGGTATGGGAGCTGGCCTGGAGTTGCACGCCTGCTGAGCAGCGTTTCAGGCAGCTTTTTCCACTGGCTGCACTGAAGTAATGTCAATTCAAGCTTTTCCCACTTTAACCGGCAGTATTGTGTTGTTTTGTTCTTATAATACAGACTGATTATTTAAATAAAGTCTGAGGTTAAGTTGATTAACCAGTGAAGGGTTTTCACCGCCAACATTGTCACCTGTTTACGATTAACGTGGTAACATTGGAGGTATGGAGAAATCACTGTAATAGCAGCTTGTATTATTGAATTCAATCAAATGTAAGCTTTTGGTTCACCCTAATATTACTGAACACAGTTGTATCCCTAAACTGAACTGGGAGTACGTGAAGACATTTAGAAGAGCTGTTTTTAGTTTACAGTGAATCTGTGGGTTTAGCCTCGAATAAATAAAGTCAGTCTTGCTGGTGCTCGTCATGTCCCGTCCAGTTCAAGCTTGATTTATTTGAGGTTTGAGTTGCAGATGTCTGAGACAAATATGATAATGAGGAAGAAAAATAAACAGTAGCACACAACTTGCATGGAACAGATTAGGGACTCCCGCACAGAGGGATCTTCTCTCTATAATATCCAGCTCACATATAAAGGGATTATACATTTATTGATCTGTTGTAGATGCCCAACAAAAACTGATTATGATAAATAACTGTATAAACACCAACACCTGCAGTGAACAGGCTTAAAGCAGAGCTGTAGTGCCGGTATTTCTCCTTTTATTACCTACATTAATGCCACTGAAACGGTTCTTTAACGTGACCCTTGACTGCTGGTGTTTATGATGCTCACATGTATTTGTATCTGTGGCATAACGTTTGCCTTTAATTTGCCCTCAGTGATCTAGTTTTCGTCTCTTTGCCTGTAAATGCCAGTCGGCCTCCGAAGCTGTGGAATGTAAATAAAACGGCATGACGAGCGAGGTCAACCTCCTAATGAGGGCCACCGAAGAATGCGGAAGAATAAGTGGCGGAGAAGAAAGGAAGCTCAAACAGAGAGAAAGGACAGAGGTGAAGATGGCAAGGAAGGAAACCCTGCTGCAGTGTAAACCAGGCTATATTAAAATATTGAATTACAGCATTTAGTTTACTTACACTGAGTTTGTAGTGGTGCAGTCAGAGAAAGGGAAAACTGCGTGAACATATACAGTAGTAATACATGTCTTTTATTGTGGAGGATCGTTGATTTTCCTCCACATCTTCCCCGTTAAAAGTTTCTTTTTCCGTCGGGGTTTTAGCTCCGAGCCATCTGTGGATCTGCGACCGAGGAATTGATCAAAAGTGGCGTCTCCTCTCCTGGTTCTTCATCTTGCTGGTTCCTCATGATCAGATCACATGAAAGGCAAACTGGAGTTAAACACCTACACACAAGGTTGACATTTACAGCAGATCTACATATCATTTACATGTATTTTCTGCACACAGTTTGTGTCCACATGTGCTTGTGTGCTACGTTATTCAAGCTTTTATTATTGTTTTACTTTTCTTGAAGTTTTGAGAAGTGCAAATCATTTATTAACAACCCTCGCCGACATGCTCACAGGTGCATAATTGAGCTTGTGCTGGAGTTAAGCTTTCCTGCCGTAGTTGGAGCTCTACAGAGTTTCACCAGCTGTCCAGCCTGAGGAAACGAAAGGCGAAACTGCTGTGTCCGATTTCTCACCTTCAGTCAAGCCCACACACACTGAATCTCCACAAACACACTCCTCCTAGCAGAGAGCGTTTACCCATCTCGAGCCTTGCAGCGTGAGCCAAGCAGTTAAGGGTGGGAGGGGTGACATAGCCGAGGATCAGCCAACCCTCCTCACGCTCTGCACGTAGCACAACCATTAAAATACTGCTCCCGCTGGAGGGAGGCCAGGAGTCAAAGTTTACAGCCGTTCACTCTTCTCTTCAGCTCCGGTCCCACCCCTCTTCTTTCTCTGTCTGTGCCTCTTTCCCTCTGTCTTTTACACACACACAGAAAAGCTTACTGTATTGCCTTTTAGTGACAGGAAGCCCTTTGTCAGTTTGCGTGCCCCTTACCCGCCTCTATTCCCAGCAGCCGTTTCTTCTGAGCCCCACCCTTGTTTCGTTTTTTTTTGTTTTTTTTTAAATCGATAAAGCAGTTCGTCAGCTCTGTGCAGCCGCAGCAAGACTCCCCACCTCCCCTTGTCTTTATGTTGTTCTTTTGGCTTTGAAGGCCCTGATATTGTGCATTCCAGTGGTAACCTGCATCGCTCAAAAGATGTGAGCACAATGTGGACTGACGCAGGCAACTACGGACAGATGCGCAGGAAAATAAGATTCAGACGTATGTGTGATGTAAATGATTTAATTAGTTTTTTTTTTGCTCTCAATGAGCCTTGCAAGATTCTGCACGCACAGATTTTGCAATACAGTTATATAGAACAATGACACAAACCTTTCAGACGTAGTTTTAATTAGTTGATTCTGTCCAAATATCCTATCATATCTCTGTGGTAGGGATAACTTATCAACATTTAACTTTATTTTGCTTGGCATGCGACCAAGTGAAGGAGTTTAGTCTGCTGTGAGTGTTTATAATAATGTTGCTATGGTTTATGTTGATCCAAGTGCGAGGAAGAATGTGGAGGAACTTGCCTTTTGTTTGTCATATCACTGCTTAGACACGGTGCATGAGGGCTGAATCTGCCCTCTGCATTTGTGCACGTTCGCTGCACGCCTCCTCCTCCACGTCAGAAAAGATGCACAGTGTGGTGGTGTTGGTTGTAATCTCCAGTGCTTGTGGTCTAATATCTGATATACTACATGCAGTCTGATATCACAGGCCCTGTAGGAACTGAATGATTGAAGATTATGAAGACTTTTTTTCACTCTTCAAAATGTATGTCTTATGTCTTTTCATGTCTGCCATGGAAGTCTTATTTCTGAAGAAAAGACAGACTGCGTCCTCCCGGCATTATGCGAGTCACCACTCGTGTGAGTGTCTTATTCCCAGGGGAACTTGCAGCGCTGTACGAGTGCGTTCGCTCGCTGTTTACACCAAGAAGTTTACAAGAGCTCATAGGGGTTCACTGCCAACACCCAAGCAGATCATGCAAGTCTTAATAGAGCAGGAAAAGGCAAGGGGAAGTTGACGTGCAGCGCGATATCTCCGGTTTATTTCCTCGCTAGTTTAAAGTTTATAATGAGGCAGCTGTGTTGTGTCAGTGTCTGCTTGTGTCAGTCTTAGTGCAGGTGAGGCGAGAACAATGCAATCTGACTGTGCCAAGACCGTCTGCTGCATCCACATCACGGGCAAACGAAGGCAAATCTGAGCTGCTTCGGCTCTAAATCACTGGATACACGCCGGCAGTTGCATTTGCACCAATGTGCACAATCTGAAAGTGACCTCGACGGTTCCTTCTTTATGTTCCTGCTGTACTGTACTGATCTGTTCAACGACACGTGGGAGATTGTATGCGTACGTTTGTGCTTTCGTCACAACGTATCTGCTTTTTTTTTAACTAATCATGCTTTTTCATCTTCCTGTCTTCAGGCAATGGTGGCATGTTACCCTGGAAACGGGACAGGATACGTGCGCCATGTGGATAACCCCAATGGCGACGGGCGGTGTGTGACATGCATATATTACCTTAATAAAGACTGGACTGCCAAGGTATGTGAGCGATATGTGGAGGAAATAATGTTCATCAGTGTTTATTGATTTGAATTTTAACTTTTTATTTTATTTTGTTGTTTCTAATTTAGCTGGATTCAATTGTGATTTCACTAAACCATCACTGACCATCAAAACAAAATCATTTGCAGAAAGGCCTTGTGTCTGGTCTTCATATTCCACCTGGATTTCCTGTCAGAAACACATGACCGTTCCTGTCACTGTGGAGTCCGTGTTATAGGTTACGTGCCGGTACGTGCTGCTCGGCCACTCTCCCCGTTTATTATCCCATTAAAACTCAGAGAATCCCGCTAATCCAGCCACACCCAGTCAGGGAGCAGAGCTGACCCCAGTGCTGTCTTTCACACATCCATTGTTCCTCCTGCAGGAAAGTGGATTCACAGGAAGACATTGATCTCTTACAATGGTAGTTTCACTTTAATCACTGTAAAATTACTATTTATCAAATAATTATGGTGTTTTGATGAACTCGCCTGTGTTTTGCAGAAGAAATATTGATATAAAGGTAAAAAAAAAAATCAAATACAGGCATGCAACATTCATGCATTCAGATTAATAGAACAGCTCAGCATTGTACCTTATATGTAAAGGGCCAATGTGTACGTTTTCAGGATGTATTGGTAGAAATCAAGGCATAAATGGGATATAATATTTCCCTTCCACAGTGCCACGTTGCACCGCCATGTTTCTACAGTAGCCCAGAACGCACAAACCAAACACCGGCTCTAAATGGGGCCTTTTGCGAGTGGTATTCAGTTGGTAGCAGTCTGGCAACCTAACTACTAGATGTCACTAAATCCTACACAGTGGAGCTTTTTTAAGGGTTGTCAAAGATGAGACAATTTTAAGCAATAAAATACTAAAATCAACATCAAAACAAAACTGCATTTAATCCAAGCACCTCATAAAGCAGATAGATAAACCCTCACAGCTCTCTTTTTTCTTCCTCTATATTCATATATTGTCCTATATATCCCCAGTATCGCCAGGTTTCCAGTTTTTGTCATAGAGGAAAATGCTGGCTCCACTGTAACCGCTATAAGTGTTTAGCGGTTACTGTTATTGGACAAGTAGTTAAGGAATCACCTCTTGAATATGAGACAGATAAGCAGGACGATAAAGGCCAGTAAGTAATGATATAATGTCTTTATAATAGAAAGTAACAACTGTAGGACAGAATGGTGGTTTTCCGAGGACTTTACAAGACTCATAAGTAGAGATTGTCTCCCAGATTTCCTCAAATAGTTGACCTCCAGACCTGCATATGAAAATTACGTAATTACAGGAAACTCTGCTTTGCCTCTGGATACTAGTTTGTGGTCGAATACAGCCCATGCATCCTACCACAAACATGCATAAGTCTGCTTTCTGAGAACTAAACCCAGTATGACCATTATTAGCTGTCATCACACAAGCAATGGGCAGTTTGAATGCAGTGATATTGGGGACC
>NW_023339751.1:5451358-5463520 GCF_004916995.1 Morone saxatilis
CAATGGAGTTCACTGATGCTGCATTTCCATTAAGGATGCACAGTAATTATCAGGGCAGATACATTAGTGGCTGATGATGGGAAATGTATATTTGTAAGAATTACAGCTGAACAGATTATTGGTCCATATTAATAATAATTTATTACTTCAGATTTTATGCTCTATAAACGTTTGTGAAGTTTTTTGATACTACGTTTGAACAAAGCTGTCATTTGTTTTTGTTGTCAGTTAGATTTGGTGAGAACATCTATCTTACCATCTCGCATGCATAAACTACAGGTTATGAAACTCTTTTTAAAATACGGAAACGTGAAATTATCAGTTATCTTATCGGTATCGGTCATGAGAAGCAGGTAATTATTGGTTATTTTATCGGCTGAAAAAAATCAAATACGCATCCCTAATTTCCCTCACGTTCTGGTTCCCTAGTTTCACCCCGTGACTGCTGTTCCTCTCTGTTGATGCGCATTGTTTTGCATTTGTTATCATGATTTCGTTTCGCATAACCCGCAGGCACAGTAAGCTTCTTCTTTAACCAGTGTACCTGCAAATAACGCACACCACACCTCTTTATAGCCAACAGCACTCACCTCAACCGGTGTTTTAAATTACATTATATTATCCCGGTGTATACCTTAGCACTTTCTCAACAAACACTTATTTTTTTTTTTAGCTCTTCTAACAAAAAGCCTCAGGTGGGTCACACTGCCCTGTTGCATGCTTTCTGCTGTTTTTTTTTTTTTTTGTTAGTTTTTTTCCATGCGCATGCTTCAGTTATTCAAATGAGCCATGTTATGGACAGTAATTCCAATCTGGCCTCTGATTGGCTGTTTCATTAGGCGTGTGATGAAATAGAATGCGGTTGCCTGGATACCGGGGTTCCGTGAGAGAATGACATGGCTTTGGAATGTTCAAGTTCAGTTGTTCCAGTTCTTTATCCCCTGATTTTCACCAACATGTCCCTCGAACTGCGTCAGTACTGTACAACGTATAGGTTGTTGAGTTAGCTGCGTGTGTTCTGTGGACCGTAAATGTAGTATTTCAGCTCAGATCACGCAGCAGGTTCCATACAGTTCATTGTATATGATTGTGTATAGTGCTTTCAATGCTTAATAGTCATAGAAGTGTGGAGCGTTATTTGTTATATTCCCAAGTCTGCTCCCAAAGTGTGTTACATGGTGAACTTCACTTATGCATGACCAGTCACAACTTTTGAATGTTCCCCGGTGCACCCATGTGACAGAAATAAAAGAAACAAGCCGCCCCGGTGGGAGGGAAAAGATACAGGCAAGCAAAAATAAGAAGTGGAGGGAAATGAGTCAGCCACTGGAGATACTTTCCTTTCTGCAACAAGTACAGATTCTGTGCAAAATATGCTTTCGGGTTTAAACTGCACAAAAAAAAATGCTATTCAGTATTTAAATTTGATAAGATAGCAACTACTGCAATTCTGAGAAACGGTGCACTTAAATAAAGTGGAATAAAATGCTGTGTGTTAAGATGCCAAAGTGCCATACAGTAATGTTTTTGCTGCAGCGAGATAAAAAAAAATGTCCATTAATTATCTAAACTGCTTACCTTGCTCAGGGTTGCAGGGGGTGGGAGCGTTTCCCAGCATACATTGTGCCAGAGACAAGGACAGGTCATCGGTCTGTTACAGCTGGCAGGCACCGTGGAGACATACGGACACATTTACACTCTCACTGCTCAACAATCAGGAGACATCATTCCTGCCATAACTATACAGCCTTAACACTCACACATCACATGAATCAGATTGAAGATAGGAACATTTTTCAGTCACACCAACACCTTAGCAGTGTGAGCAAGTTGCCTCCAATTCACCAACAGTTAAACACTAAAGAGAGTCAAACAAAAGGGACACCAGTATGGGGCCTGATTATTGATAAACATTCATACTGGTATCTGTGGGTACACCATGTGACTTCCTTTTGTGCTTTTAAAAGTGCTCTCAGCGGCCACGTGGGTGTCAGGTTTGGCTGGATTTCATTTAGCTTGGACAAGGTGTCGTACATAAAAAAAAAAAAAAACGCTTTGTTCCTCTACCCACTACAAAACAAACGTTCAGAAATAACCTCAGTGTTGGTATTTTCATAACCATCCACTGTTCTGTGTGTGGGCAGAGGTTTCACAGTCCACTGAAGTACAGTTACATGAATATGAACATGAGATATATATTTATATGTGTGTCTAGATGAGATTTTTTTTTTTATTTAGCCCAAAATTACAAATGTGAACAGCGTAAAAAGATGAGACGGTTACAATACACAGCTGAATATTGAATTAAAACCCTTAAATAATGCCGTCTCCACAGTGTTGTTAGACTGCTGATGGCCGATATATCATCTCGATATCAAAACAAAGAAATTATGTATAATCTTATTCTGTTCTGTAGGAAATCCAGGCGTGTGTTTACAGCAGGACGCATGAGAGTTACAGTACACGGCTCGACACGCTGTTCCACAGTGACGAGGCTGCCTGAAGATGTGTTCGAAGACATTTTTCGTTTATCAGTAATCCTTAAGATTCACTCCTGGTTGATTTGGTGACAGTCAACAGAAATGACACCAGTATGAGGCCTGATTAAACAGGAGTCTTTGTTACTGATAAACATTCATACTGGTGTCTGTTGTGAGAGAATGAACGTGAGGCTGATTTCAATAAGGTAATACATTTAAAGAAGCCATTTAAATCCAGCGCAGGAATGGAGAGCTGTACATTAAAAGTTCAGTGTTTTAGGGTTTAGTGACATCGAGCAGTGTAATTGCAGATTGCTTCACGTTCCCCTCTAAAGCGTGAAGGAGAAACTACGGTGGCTGTGAAACGTGAAAAACGTGGACGTCTGTAGATACAAACGTCTCTTTGTAACAAAAACATAATGATTCTTATATTCAACTTTATGTTAATGTGCTCTTTAGAATATGAGAAGTATTCTGCTAAAATAAAACCTGCTGTGTCCAAACCAGTTCCCACCGAAATGATACAGACAGCAGAAAACCAGAGAATTATTCTATTCTAAGGAGTATTTTCTTTTATTTATAAAACCTAAAAAATGTCAAAGGTCGGTCCAGTTTGGGTCACGGCGTAGTTTGACTCCAGAGTCACTGAATGGTTTGAATGAATCATTTGAACACCAGGGAGCTTTGTGTTGGTTTTGCCCTTAAGTCCCTGACACACCAGTTCGACGGTGAGTGTCTGTAACTTTTTCTGGCCGTGTGTAATCGGCGGTGGAGGCCGTTGGTGTTAGATATCACTCTCATTGGCCGTCTGACTGAAGCAAATCAGTGCAAGAGAAGAGCAACAAAAGTGAGCAAAGCAGAAAACACACCAAAAAAAGGATGGTTTCATTTTTCAACTTCAACTAATTGGATTAACTTATCAGACATTTTCTTTGTCTTCCATATTCTTCTTTTTTGAACTTGAATCACAAATGCAGACTACCGCCCTCTTCTGGTATGGAGAGTTATCACCTCTCACGCAGGCGGAGAACGTACGCGCTACTTGGCCGTTCGCTGTAGTCCGTGCAGCGTGTTCCTAAACGCAACGTGAGGCCACAGTCGGCTTTTGTCAGCGCCAGTCGTTGCCGTCGCCTCAGTGCCTCTAAATTGTCCATCCATAGGTCAGAAGGTCACGTCCTGCAGCCGAAGGTGTTCGCTCAAATCCATCTACAGGCCCGGCACTCTGATCGTGCAAACAGTTGTTAGAATCAGTGCTCACGTGTTTCTCCTGTCTTCTTTGACCCTATTGTGCCTTATTTAGTTTGGTCACACCACCGGCATTCCCCCTCATTCAAAGTAGTATAACTGGAAATAGCATTACTCCTCCAACAAAGGGTGTGAACTCTTTTCTGCTAGTTTGCGTGTGAAGAGAGGGGCCTATCATATCAGCTGTGTGAGAGTTTAAACGGCACGCTTACAGCAATCTGCTTTTTCACTCTCCAGGTCCTTTATCCAGCCAGAGCAGTTTTCCTGTGAGTTATTCTTCCTATCCCTCCACAGGAAAGCCGCCCCCCGCTGCTGCTTCCGATCCTGAGCTTTCCTCCTAGCCCTTGGAGTCGGACAACCCTTTTCCTTAACATTGTCGTCCTATCTTGATCATTTAAAAAGTCTGACATATGAGGTGTATTTTAAAAATCTTTATTATGTGTAAAAAAATGCAGTTTTTAAGAGACTTCCCCTCTCCCTGAATGTTTAATGTGGATGAACAGGACGGGAATCGAACCCACAAGCGTGATCACTGCAGAGGCTTCACTTAGTGTTGGCCTCCAACCGTCTCTTTTTACCTTCCTGCTATTGCTTTGTCCTGATTTGTATACATGACGGGGTTGTTTCTTCTGGTTCTGCTCTTCCAGGAACACGGTGGCCTTCTTCGAATCTTCCCAGAAGGAAAAGCCCAGTTTGCCGACATAGAGCCCAAATTCGACCGTCTGCTGCTCTTCTGGTCAGACAGGAGGAACCCTCACGAGGTTCAGCCCGCCTTCGCCACCAGGTCGGCATTCGAGTCTCTCCGCTGCACGCGCTCAGATCATCCGGGTCTGTTTCGCGGTGACTCATTGTTCTAATTCTCTCCGCAGGTATGCCATCACGGTGTGGTATTTTGACGCAGACGAGCGAGCCAGAGCTAAAGAAAAGTACTTAACGGGTAGGATTTTATGTGCAAAACTCCACAATCCTGTTTCTATTGTTTCAGTGTTTTGGGGTTTTTTTTACGCTCTTTGACGTCATCTCTCTTGTTTGTCTTTCCTTTGTGTGCAGGTGCAGGAGAAAAAGGAGTAAAGGTTGAACTCGGCAAATCATCGGATCCCAGCTAATGGGAAGCCTGCGTCCCCCCCCTTCTCCCTCCAAACAGCCATTAAGTGCTCTGTCCTAAGAAAGTGGCCTATAGAGAGCATGTGTGTGTGTTTTACATGGCAAAACAGCTGACTTTTGCTTGAGTGGGTGGATGATCCATGCTTATGGAGACAAAACAAACAAATACAAAGTGATTTCTGTTCATTTTCAGCAGACCTGGGCAACCCAGCGGACCTTGAATGTCATGACATTGTACTGAAAGGGATTGTGTGGATTTTTTTTATTTTATTTTTTCCTTTCACCTCTTCGGTGGAACGCTTACGTTACAGCCGACGTTTTCAGAAAATCAATTCAAACAGGAATTAAGCTCAGAGAGAATCTTCATCTTTTGCATATTTTTGTTTTTGCAGTTAATTTCTTAAAAGGTACAGTGTTCTGCATATGCTTAACGTGTTATGCTTTTCACATGGAATCAGCTGTTATAAGCTACTGTATGGCAAAATGTGCTTGAGTTTGCAATAATACGAGGAATGATCTGAATTAAAAACAACACCATTTTTCTGACAGAAATCCGTTGGTCTTAGTTTGAATTCATTCATCTGCGGCACAGTTGACCCTCACTGTCATTTATGATGTTGTTCCACCTGCTTTCTCTAAAGACAACATCTTATTTGAATTTAAGAAGAAACACACATACAGTACATCTCCCTGTGGTTTAAGGACACTTACACTTACACTGCTGTGGTCCTGTTTGCACTATGTGCAGTGTTGTGCTGCCCTCTGCAGGTCGACATCAGATTGCATCTGTTAGTTTTTTTTCTCATTTTCTGGACTGAAAATGGAAAAGAAATTCTTTACACTTAAGAAATACTTCACTCAACAGCAAATTTAACTTATTTTTTCACCCAATCAATATTATCTGTACTGTTGTCTTTGCTGCTGGGAAAACTACAGCGACAGGAAATCAGATAATGTGATCAAAATATTACAGTATTACATATTTCAGTGATGAGGTTATTTAATGTCCTGCACTGTGTACCAGAGTTAGTTTTCAGTCTCTCAGCTTTATATTTACACTTTCTGCATTAGATGACAAATCAGTGCTCTAATAAAATGACTTACTAATCTAATGTGTATCATTTTAAAACCTACAGACCGCCTCTAAACTTCAGCCTCACAAGTACATTCACAATCAGCTACTTGTTAAATTTAAAAGTGTTAACTTGTGTCCGTTTCCATTGCTGCATCGTGTATTAAGTGCTTTTAGAACGCAACCATCTTTGAAAACAGCTCGTCAATAAAATGGGGTGAAAGTACAAAAACACGTCCAGCCTGCTGATCCGTTTGTTCCGACACTGTAATTCTAATAAATGTTCTTTTAATGTCCCAACTCTGAACCACAGTGTCAGCTGTCCTCAATTTCAACCAGTGGTTTAACTCAGTGAAACACTGCTTTATTATTCTTCCAGTGCTTGTTTCCTATCTAACCGGAGCAAAGCAAATGGTTTCCACCCAGCTCCCCACTGGAATGGAAAGTATATCTTTTTCAGCTGCTCCGTTCATCTGGTTGTGTTCAGAGAAGCTTTCCTGTATGTCCATTAGTCATTATTACCAGTCAGTAAGCATTTTATTATAGAGTGATTATGTAAGATAGTTTTATGTAACCTATTTGTGATGTGATTCAGGATTCGAGATGTATTTGTTACATAAACAAGAAAGGCAATGTGGCATGCTCCTAAAGGGGAACATATCAAGATAAAAAAAACTATTATTTTCATGATTCATGCAGGAAAGACTCACTGAAAACTGCCTCAAATTCAAAGAACAGTTAACTTGTCAGCTATGGTATTAATACATTTTCCTGTGTCACTCTCCCGTTCTCAGAATGAGACAGTTTTATTAGATCTAACATCATAAGAAAAACCTTATTTGGTAAAAAAAAAAAAAGGTCTTCTTTATAATCAGAACAGTTGAGGGCGCTGCAGTTTACTAAAAAGTCACCATCATAGTCTGTACTCGAACACTCCAGAGACTTACAAATATTACATAAAAGAACTGTAAACACTTTGACTGACTAATATTCACTTGTTCCACTAGCTACAAATCAGGGACTTTGTACTATTCATCCAACTAGCCCCCCTTTATCTCGCCTTGATTCTTCGTTAAAGGTCAATATGAATAAATAAGGGCAGGCTCTCAATGATTTATTCTGAGATCGTGGATAGAGATAATCCATCTATATCTCACATTAGAGAACAACGTGAAGATGATGTAGGGGTACCGTTGTCAGATGAAGAATGGGACATTGCTCTTCTTAGGAATCATTAATCTTCTCTGTGTTCAAAGCCTCAGTGCAGTTTAAAGTGCAACATCGGCTACACAGATTTAAGTCCTATACGGTATGTAACAGATACAAACTGACCCCAGTGACCATCCTTTTTCTGACACCATTTCAGAGGCATGACGCTGTAATATTGTGCCGTCTCCTACTATTGCTATTTTTGGTTGAATTCTCAGTTCCAGATGATTTGATTCGCCCTGCTCACTTGCAGAAGGTCACTGCCTTTCCCTCTCTAGTAGCTGCACGCTCAATAATATTTAAATAGAAAGATGTAATCCCTCCATCACACACAACCAGCGGATTAAAGATCTGATGCAGACCATCAAGCTGGAATAAATCAGATGCGCCCTTGATGGCTCTATTAAGAGATTTTATAAAACTGAGACCCATTAATAAACTATGTGAATAGGTTACCTGGCCTGGAACAATACAAACTTATAGCTCTATAGATAGCTAAACCTCAATACACTATAATGTTCAGCTTTTGTTTTTTGTTTCTTGTCTTGTCTGGTATTCCAGATATGTTAGGTTATATATAAATTATATATTATAATAAGTGTGAAAAAGAACTGTGATCAGTCAATTATCCTTTTAGAAATCTACGTTTCTACGACACAACACGATTTATCAATAAAGTATTGGTATGATATTAAAAAATGAACTGCATTTCTCACAGCATTTTAACCTTTTTAATATGAATTAAATGAATATCTCTTCTATATACAACATCTGTATGAAAAAGAACAAAAGACAGTACATAAAATAGTAATACAGTACATATTACAAGAGTCAGGAAATATATTACGCAGTATTCAATATAAACTATACAATGAAAAAGTTTAAGAGCAGTTAAAATTAGATCATACTTTATACAAGGAGTGTGCAAAATTAATGTCCCATTAGTGGACCTTCATATACTGGCAGAGAGAAAGGTCTGTTAGTTCTTCTCCTCTAGACAAAGTAGAAAACTGAATGTATCGAGTAGAGGGCGACTTCTCGGCCTCATGTGCCTCTGTCACTACGAGAGACTGTGCAAAAAATATACAAATACAAAAACAATGCCACAGGTCAGCGGGAGTCACTGGGAGCTCCAGTCAGTAATGGCTGAGCTCCTCTGGAGGAGGTGGGAGGTGGTAACTGTCGTCCCCTCCGATGTAGGCACCGATGCCGCTGCTTTGGCTCCCCCACTCGTAGCTGTCAGCAGCCAGACTGGACAATCAAATAAAACAAGCGTTTTGAACTCTGTTCCCTTTAGCCACATTCCTGCTTCACATACAGTGCTTTGGTGGTTTTAAATCGTGGCGTTTTTACCTGGCTTGGATGTTCTGAGGCATGACGCTCCACGCCAGGTCGTCGTCACTGTCGTAACGCCGCGGGTTGTCGAAGAAATAAGACCTGGAGGAGAAGACGTGACCAGGAAGCCCAGAGACGCTCTGCAGGACGAGAAACAAGACAACAAACATAAGATGGAGTGAATTTCTTACGACATAAAACCTTTATACCTATAGATGGACAGATTAAGGTCCACTTTGTACTATTAACTCTCACGCATGCAGCTGTTCATTCATAAAAACCCATCTAAAACAACACACTACTGTCTGAAATAACAATGTGTATTAGATTGTAATGCGCATGGAATAAAGGAATTACATATAAATATCGGCATCAACCAATGAAAGACTCACATCAGTCAACCACTACTTTAGACTGTATTTCACTTCATTTCCCAACCTGCCTCATGGCCCCTTAAAATAAAGCAATATCTACTTGCAACCCCTCATCCCACGTTGTATTTGTCTATGACTTGTGAGCAGTTTTAGCAAGGAGTAAGACTACATTTTAAAGGCCTGAAGAAATACAGGACAGAAAGGAGAGATTATGTGTAGCTGAACTACAGTATTTTATCTGCTTTCCTATAAATCTTCTCCCGACCCCTCAGATTTATCTCGCAACCCCCTGGGAAGATTCCTGACTCCCAGGTTAATTGCTGACTCACCCTGTCTTGGTTGGGCTGCCGAACTCTGAAGAAGAAAACGACGAGGGAAGTGGGGAGCAGCTCCCATACAAACAAGACCACTCCAAAGACGATGTAGCCGGCGTCGCCCAGAGTCGACTGTAAATCCGCCTGAAAAACAAAGAAAAAAATCTATCTCATTCATTATTTCAACAACAATGCACCTGGTCAATAGTCAATCACTGCTGAATAAAATACTTCAGGGAATAGTTGGACATTTTGTGAAATGCACTCATTCGCTGTCTTGCTGAGACTTAATGAAAATACTGATATTAATCTCATGTCTGTAAATAAGAAGCTACAGCCAGCAGCCAATAAGCTTACCTTAGTCCTAAAAAGACTGCAGGAAGTTGCTATGCCCGGCCAACATTAATACAGCATGTACAACCAGTGATTGCCTACCAGGGGTACTTGGACGTGATAAGATTGCTTGACTATATATCAACTAATTGAGTCAGCTCTACCTGAACAACAGGATTGTACGATTGATGAAAACTAGTTAGTAAGCGAGCAGAGAACTCTAAATAATTAGCTAAAAGTAATAAACACATTGTTGAAAAAGTGCTAAAAATTTAGAAATTATTTAAAAAATCATCGTAAAAAGGTCCAGTGTGTAACATTTAGGAGGATCTAGTGGCAGACATGGAATATAATATTTTCATTTGTGTATAATCACCTAAAAAATAAGCATCATTTTGTCTTTACCTTAAGAGGAGCAAACACAAACCAAACATTGGCTGTAGACAAAGACGCATTACTACACACTTCACACCAAATCCAACACACTGATCCTTTAAAGTCTCCATGCAACCCTCTTGCCACCAAATGAGATGTAACATGTTAATTAGTGGACTATTTCCAGTCTTTATGCTAAGCTCAGATAATCAGCTGCTGGCTGTAACTTGGTATTTTACATATAGAGCACGGTTATCAATGTTCTCATCTAACAATCACTCATGTGCTTATGTGCCGTCTAACAATCAGCTAAACGGCACATAAGGGTATTTCCAAAAATGTCCAACTGTTTCCTGAAAGGCATCGTGACTTCTGGTGGTTCACCTGGTCTGAAACGTTGTACCAGTCGTAGTCAAAGGAGTTGATACTCTTGTTAGAGAGTCCCAGTACGACCAGATTGTAGCAGGCCCTGGATGCGTACAGGAGGATGACGATGGCTCCTATGACGGTCACCTGGCACACTGACGTCCCCTGCACAGTTTGAAGAGTTGCGTTAGGAAATGGCAAATCTACTTTTAGAGGAAATGAGACATAATCTGGTTGAAACCAACCCTGCTGTACTTGTGAACGCAACACAGTACAACCAGTCACACATAAGGACGACGCTGTGTTGCTAGGAAACAATCGCTATGTACAAAGCATGAATTACATGGAGAAGTGCATCTTCACACGAGGGGTGTGCTATATGCAGCGCACAATTCCTTTTAATAAAACAAAAACCCAAGCCACTCTGATCCCAGAGGGTGTAACTACTCAGAGATTACTCTTAAGGGGAAGTGTGTGTTACCTTGGATTCCAGGTAAATGTTGGCCAGAGACATCTTGGCGATCTTGTAAAGACACAGGGAGAGCGAGATGGCACACAGGACAAAGAGTGTGTCGTTGATTGCGACTCTCACTAGCACAATGGTGTGGGCTTCTTCAGAGGACATCCTCACCAGCAGGGCACACACTAAATTCACCACTAAAAACACCAGGCTGATGAACAGGAAGAGCAGGTAGAGCGGCAGCCTGTGGGTGAAAATGGAAAACATATTAACGCCAAAGGTTGCCAATAATTCACATATCTTTTACTACATTAACAGAAAATGTGTGAAAGTGTGAAAACTGATCTTACCTGTATCTCAAAAGCTCCGGTGCATATTTCGACTTTGCCTTGAAAACAACCTGTGAAAAGCAAAGAAATCCTGTATGATGCAAATGCGTCATGCTTGTCTAGCGAGCCCATTTTCACTTCTGTATTCTTGCTCTTTTCTGAGAAATCCTTTTAAAACAGGAACATCGCAGCTGAGTTTCTGAACTCTACATGCACAGTAGTCACACAGAACAGGGCCGCATGCAATGCTTTGTATCAACTGTGACTCACAGCAGCACAAGAGGATTATGCTAAAAATAAACTTTACGTAGAGGCCAGAGAAGCTATTATTTGATATTTGGATCAAGTAAGCAGATGAAGGAATAATTCACTGCATTGCACTTTGTAGAGGATGTGAATGAGAGTGTGTTACACTGATAGCAACAGGTTATATTTACTGGACAGTCTGTTAATATCAGTGACTATTAGAGCGTCATACAGTATCAAGTGTGTTTTATTATGTGCCTGGGTGATAATTTAGAGTTGATATCTATAGTATTATATCATGTTATTGAATTATAAAATTCTTTAAATTCAAAATGAAGGCAAGTTTCAATCAAAAGTTCACAAAATCTGATGTTATTTGTTTGGTTTCAAGCTTCTTTCAGATGTAAAGCAAACATCTATATACATAATATACATATCTTGATATGTGCTGGCATTGGAAAAACATATTTGGACCTAAAAATAATAGATATTCAATTAATCTCAAGCTCTCTCAGGCACACATTTGCTGGTTTGCTGGTAAATAACAGGCTGGTAGAACAAAGGTATAAAAAACCCACATTGAGATCAGGGAAGTTGTGACGTGTTGTCTTGTGACATTTTACATTCATTTTTTATCAACATACTGACAGTGACCACTCATTTATTGAAAAAGACTACCGACAGATCAATAATGGGAAATGATCATTAGACAGACTATGTCTAAATGATGCTACTGTACGATTACTGGAAGCCATTTTATATTCTGTTCGAAGGCCAAAAAGGCTTCATCCCCCAGGTCACAAGAGGTCAGTGTACGATTAAAGATCCACTCCAGACATGTTTTATGACCTTTTTTAAAAGTTTTTTGCACATTTAAATGTCTATTACCTTGTTGAAAACCCAGAAACTATTATTAATAT
>NW_023339751.1:5463620-5485639 GCF_004916995.1 Morone saxatilis
GTAACACAAAGTTTTAAAGTTTTGAATAGGGGGGGGGGGGTTAAAATCTCTTTAGACAACAGGTGCAGACTACACTAAAAACCCCTGTTAACAACACCTGCTGCTCACTCACCTGTGCAAAGTAAAGGTTCATGAGGCTGAGTGTGAAGAACTGGAGGCAGACAGGGAAGCAGTAGAGCAGCCAGAAGGGAAAGGGCCCCAGATTGTTGGCTGTGACAAAGTTCTTGAAGTAGAAGGAGAAGAGCACGGTGCGCAGGGCCGACCACAGCAGGCACAGGGACAGGAACACGGTCTGGTAGCTGAAGCGCTTGTGTCGGTACCGCAGGACCAGCCAGAGCTGCACGTAGATGAAGATGAAGAGGAGGGAGTAGAAGACGGTGTAGACCACAGTCAGGCCCAAAGTGACATAAGGGGGCACGGCCGGGCTCAAGGTAGGCAGGGGAAAGGACTTATCCATCGGCGACGGCTCCTTCTCCTCCGCCGGGGCCTCCATGAACTGCTGGCCGGGGAGGGGGGGAGGAAGGACCGGTGTTCGCCGCCCCGGTCTGTCTCTCGCTCTCTCTCTCTCTCTCTCTGTCCGCGGCACAGAGAGGGAGGAAGCAGGCTGTGAATGTCGGCTGTCAGGAGGAGGGAGAAAACGCGAGCAGGGGGAAGAAAACAAGGCTCACTTCCTGCTGCAGAGACAACCAGAGCGCACAGAGGCACATGATCAGTGATGAGAATGAGCCGTTTGTCAGGAGCCAACAGCGGGCAGGAAGCTGCAGCTTGGAGCTCAGAGCGAGAGGACCAGCCTCCTCCCTCCTCCCTCCTCTCTCCTCCCCTCCTGCACTCCTTACGTGACGTTACGCATCAGCTGACGCACGCTGCTGTACCTTTAACCCTGTGATGGGGCTTCCCACAGCAGCACCGATCCCTAGAGAGCAGCACAGAGCTGTGACTTGTGTTTACTTTCATTTTTATTAAAGGTGCATTAACAATCTGAACACATGCAGGTACTGAAGCTACAGCGTGCAGGGGTGGATCTGGAAAACCAGGTCTGCTGTCAAATGCTGTCAAATCTAAAACTTCATTTAGATTTAGTCAAATAAAGTGATATTAATTCACTTATAATAAACTGATCTTTATGTGTAAAATCACTGGAGTCACTCACAATCAAAGTACCTGACTATCTTTTTCAGACTTGAGGTCTGTCTCTGGTGTGTTATTAGATATATTATTATTTATTAATTACTTATTTATATTTTGATGCCTCGTGTCTAATTCCAAATGTGTTTAATGTTGCTTTGAATGAGGTCAAATTTAATGATCTTTTATGGCCACATTTTATTCTAAGTTCAATAAAAAAAGCAATGTATTTGGAAAAATGTCTGTAGATTTGGAGAAAAAACAACAACTGATTGACTTCTATATATTTCTATTCAAGGCACTAATGTGCTATAATAATAGAATCTAAAATACCTTCAGTTGGAGGCTTTTTCCAAGCAAATATTCATATATGTGATTGTTTGCGATTAAAGGACCAGTGTGTACGTTTTAGTGGCAACCAACTGATCACCACTCGTGTCTGTGTTTGCCGACCTGTGAATGAGAATAGGCTGTGAAGTCGGTGGGAGAAACTACGGTGGCCGTGAAACTCACGAAAAACACAAAAAGGCTCTAAAGAGTGTTTGGTTTGTTCATTCTGGGCTACCGTAGAAACATGGTGGTTTAACATGGTGGACTCCGTGGAAGACGACCCGCGGCGTCTGTAGATAAAAACATCTCATTGCAAGGTAACAAAAACACAACAGTTCTTATTTTCAGGTGATTAAACCCGAATGAAAACATACCTATGAATATTACATTAGTTAGGAGATGTTACACCATATTCAAACATTACATTTTAGAGTTATGGCATGTTATGTAAATTCTATTATAAATAATGGTTAAAATTATACTGCACTTGTTTAATATTGTACTTAAATAAAGTTTTGAGACAAGGTTGGGCTTCATGGGTAGCAAACAACAGATTTTATTCTTCAGAATATGAGTCAAGCTACAAAAATACTGGATCCTACATATTTTTTAATTAATCCCTCTCTGCCTGGGAACGCCTACATATTTCAAACTCTGCACATAGCCTTTCCATTAAAAATCTGAGGTCTCGAGCTCAAGCTGAGATAGAGAGAGGGTTGTTTACTTGGACTTAACAAACTCCTTAGGGGCCAATGAATACATTATTCATTAGAGGCGGTGTAGTTCTCCCCATAACAAATACACTGATATTCACAAACACTTATAATAAACAGATCTTTATGTGTAAAATCACTGGAGTCACTCTGTTAGTTACGATCCAGAGTAGCCGACGATGTTTTTCAGACTTGAGGTCTGTCCCTGGTGTGTTATTAGCAATATTATTATTCATTGATTATTCATAAATATGTTGATGCCTCATGTCTAACTCCAAATATGTTTAATATTGCTTTAAATGAGGTCAAATTCTGGTAACAGGTTGGTGTGGGGCCCTAAAATTGTCAACAATAAGTGTCTGTCTTATGTGGAATATGAGTCAGAGTGCTTCCCTCGTACCTGTTCTCCAGAGTTAGGGTACCCTTTCTGCCCACAGCTTTAAAATAAACTTTTTTTTTATTGATAAGGAGTCTTGGATTTGGCCAAATGCTAGAAGATGGGATCAGTTTATTTGTAAAAGAAAATTTCTTCCAAACCCTTCGCTGGTGAATAAAAGAAGATACGTATTTAATCTGCACACAAACCTGGGTGAAGTTTGTTATGGTCAGTTGTAGAAGGGGTTTTTTGTTTCACAGGACTGGGGCATGTGAACACGAGGAAGGCCAAGGATGGAGGTCACTCTAGCTCACCTTTGACTGCTGTGATACATTAATCTTTTCACACACAGGGACTCTACCACCCAGGCACCGCACCAAACAGGATGCTGTCAGCTAGCAGTGCTTCCCTCTTGGCTGATATAAAATACCAGAGAACTAGCAGAGAGACTTTTAGAAATGAAGCAAAAGATTTAGACAAATAATGATTTAATTAATGTGATGCAAAATATCTTATGCCTAGTTTGTTCCCAGAGTTCCTTCAGTCCGGCTCCAGGCCTTTGACTTACCCAGTCTCCAGTTTTCTCTGTGAATAAAAAAGAATAATAAAAGCAGTGGTGTAGTAGTGCCTGGAGAAGTGGGTACATTCTTAATTCATACCCTAAATTTAGTTTTTAAAGCGGCCAGTCCAGGGGAGGATAAACACCCTGTATTATAAACAGTGACATGTATGGTGACTCTTATAGTTATAATTATACATGTGGAGTGTAGTATTCCTTATTCAATCCCCATATGAAAACTGGAAAACTATGTCATGCCTTCGCCATCATAGGAAAAAGATTCAGCGTGCAGAACACTACTGAATGACACACACACATCAGAGGGGATTCAGAAGTGAATGCTGACTGAAAAATAAGTGCACTACACCACTGAATAATAAAGTGGCGCCCACTGTTCGCTGGTGGTTCCCAGTCAACACCGTCAGACAAAACAGACAAACAAAAACAAGTCACTGGCCCCAGGGTAAATATCAGCCATCGAGAGTCCAACAAGAGCCTAATGTGTATCACAGTGCACTGAATATGTGAAATGTATAAAGACAAGTATTGTACTTGGGTGAACTACTTTTAGTTTCATACACAGAAAGTCCTGCTGTCATCATAAATATATTTTCTTTCTATTTAACATGCTTGAAAAAGTATTTTTCTAAACAATAAAATGAACAAATACATATTCATCAATGATATTAATATACCTACTGTATGTATATCAATATATATATAGAATATATTCAGAAACCACAGTCGCAAACTTCCTCAAAACGACCAGAAGGTGGCACCTTCCAACTGCATAAAGCTGGAAAGGCAGAGAGGAATAACATTCATAAAACATAAGGTACTAAAATCCATCTGTGGTATCCAGAAAACTGTTGTTGTGGGGTATAGTTTAAATATTATCTGACTGACAATCAAAATCTGCAAAGAAAAGAATCATCTTTACACACAGTGACTAAAATCTTACATTTTAATCTGTCACATATTGTCTGTTTATTTTAAAATCTTAACATGAAACATATTAGAATAAAAAAAAAACACCTTATTGGCTGTCAGTGTGTTTCATCAGAACATATAATAGCTAAAGCTAAAGCTCCACTGGATGTTGAAATGATCATTACATCACACTATTGTTGAAGAAAAAGCCATCTTAAAGCCCTGCCAGTAGAGGGGCTGAAAATGGAAAGTTTGCCCTGAGGGTGATGCTGAACAAAAGGCCATAGAATCATTAGAATCACAAGGATTTATCCCCTTAAAAGCATAAATGTGCCCTTTAAATTTCACACAAGTCTGGCCATTATTTCTTGTGTTAATAAAAGCAAGCTGAAGTTCTGGCCTGAGGGTGGTGCAAGAGGATTTGAAAAGAAGAAGAGAAGAATCTGAAGAAATGAACATGATTTTGTGCAATTAGACACCTTTACAAGGAGCATGGCACCAATTTCACACAAGAAGATCAATTTACTCCTCATGTCCTGTTATGTAGGTGTATACCAGACATAGAGGAAAACACTGGAGAAGCAATTCAGACAATACAGTGATAGAAGAAGTATTCAGATCCTTTACTTAAGTAAAAGTACTAAAAACATACAGTGGAAATACTCCACCACAAGTAAAAGTCTCACATTTAAAACCTTATGTAAAAGTATGTGTTATCAGTGAAATGTACTTAGTCCTGTCTGTGTTTTACTATTATATCTGATGTTTATAGATGAAATACTGCTGCATTAATGTGTATGTTACATTTTACTGCTGCTGTAGATGTTTAAGATTGAGCTCATTTTAATAACTTTATCCACCGATAGGTAGTTTAATCTACAACAATGTGTCATATTCTATAAAACTATATGTAAGTAATGTAGCTCTCCTGTGAGAACCACATACCTCTAATAAATCAGAAAAACAGCAATTTTTTCTACTAATCCAAGGGGGTTTTTAAATAGTTTATTCAACCTAAGAAGTTTATTTAGCTTAAGAGGAAGACAATTTCCTTAACCCACTAAGGAACACTTAATTCTGCAGTTTATCAGAAAAATTCACATTCAAAATCACCATATTTGGAAGTACACTGTTTTCACTGGACAGGAAGGGTATAAAAAACTGTAATCTAAAAAGTAAATAGAAATTAAAGTTGTCAGATAAATATAGTGGAGTGAAAAGTACAACATTTGCCTCTGAGACGCAGTTAAGTGGAAGTATAAAATTGCATATGTGGTATCTGAAGGTCTATACAACACATAAAAATGAAAATACTCTCGACTTTATTTTTGTCCCCGGAGAACAATTGGTTTTACAACGAGGTGCAAAGCGATACATAGAACAGCAAAGACAGTCAGGAGGAGTGTGGGAGACCCAAATACAGTGAGGTCCAACAGCAGTAGTGACTGGTGTCCAACCTACACAGGGTACTAAACCACAGTAGAAACAACAGTACAAAACAAATTAAACTGCATACACACACAAAGAAGGGTACAATGTTGATTACAGGATCTCTGTCATCATAACAAAATCACCATCATCTACGGCATAGACATCATAAAGTACCTCAAATTTGTACTTAGGAACTTGATTAGATGTACTTCCACCACTGGGGAAATGTAGGATCTGTGATATATAATCTGTACTTTCAGTTTTGATATTCCCTGTGTGGTGAAATCTTGGCCTGGCAGTGGACTGGAAAAGGTCAGAGGGTCACCGAAAATGTTATTAATCATCATTTGTGGATCACGCCAGATCTAATGGAAATCTTGGCTTTAATTTGGAGGTCATTTGTCATCTAATTTTCACCTTTAATATCACTTAATTACGGACCAAAGTGTTGGCCAAAAATAACATTTTAAGGCGAAGTTAGCGTTAAAAAAAGTCAGAGGTTACCAAAAACCATTAAGGGGACCATGAATACCCACATTAAAATGTCATGGCCAAAAGTTGCTCAGATAAGTGGACCAAAGTGTTGGATGGATGACTGACCATCAGTTAGCGGCGCAGAAACAGCCCCGCGTTGAACCATATTACCAGCATGCCCCTCATTATCCCAGCTGGAGTCGAGTCTGATAGCCACAGCGGCATGCCTCAAATGATTAGTGTATGGTACAGTGCTCTGTGATATTGTCCTTTACATAATGTTTCAATCAAACCGGCCATGGGGCTCTGTTGATGGTAACTGGCCCATGCTCTGATGTCTATGCTCTGATGGGCCCTTGGCCTGTTTCCAAACCTGCCAGCACAGCTCCAGTGTTGTCCCTCCGGAGACACTTGGAGCTCACACAGTGGACTCCTGTAGTAGAGTTACCTTATCATCCCAATGGAGATGACTACTTTTTACTGTTTTGGTAACACTGGAACAATGAGTTGCAAGTTAGAGTTTAAATCAAGGGGTATGATGTGAAATTGACCTCAGTGCTTCTCACTTCTGTCCTCAACCAACCCTTTATAACTCCTGCCATGCTGTGTTTTTGTTTTCCAAAGTGGGCCAAACGCCATCACTCCAGATGTCCAGTATCAGGAGTTTGTTTCAGGAGCAGCATGAAAAGAAAAGTATAGGCTACCTCTCATTCCTCTCTCCAGTCTTCTGGTGGTTTTATGAGAGCTCAACTCCGCCCCTCCCAAACTCTGCCTGAACTTTCTTTAGAAGAGCCTGTGCGTCACTCTCCTCTAACCTGGCTTGGACAGACCACAGGACTGCTCAACTGCTCCTGAAACACGAACAATGGGCTGGCAGGAGCAAGGATGGCTCGTCTGTGCGAGTTTTCTCGGATTTGTGGCGACGGCGCAGAGCATAACGCGGGGAGAGTTTTTCCCCTTCGGTCCAAGCGCAAGAGACCAGTTACTAGAAGGAGGGAATGACCAGACGCACCGACTCGAACTGGACAAGCCAGTGTTGTTTTATGATGGCACTTTCAACCACATCTTTGTAAGTTAACCCATAACTTGGTACAATATCGTAGCCATTTATTGGTCAGGGTGGACTGTCCATCGATCTTGCGCAATTGCGCGTAACCCATAAGCCCCTCGCGCAGTTATACGTAAAAAAGGGGTCAGTAGTTCCAACTTTAAACAATACCTGGAAGTTGCTGAATGTATCTGGGGCACGGTATGATTTTTTCTGCCTCTCTGCAGTATCTGTAAATATTGATTTACTTATCACAGAGTCTGCTTGAGGAATGTATGTGTCCACGCATTCTTACAGCTTCCCCTGAGGTTATCATTTTACTGTTGACACAGAGACCAGTGTACTCCAGGAACCTAAGTTTGAAATCCATCCCATCCATGTCACATAACTGTGGGGTCAATGAGAGAGGCTCATGAACCAGATATAAAAAATTTAAAATGCCCACATCCTGTAATATCTACACATACAGTATGTCAGGAATGCAAAATATTGGCTTTGGAGGTTTTATCTGTAACAAAATAAATTCTTTTAGACTTTATGTGTGCTGTTAGCAGTTATGTGGAACTTTTAATTGACTTGGGGGAAAAAGGCAATAGCAACATGTAGCTGGGAGCTGCACCATGGTGTCAGACAGACAAACAGCCCTTTATGCCCTGTGATTCTCCTTTTCAAAGAAAACTGCTGTGTCTCTGTTTTAATTGTGCTGCATGTGGATAATATGCTATCAGAGAGTGATTATATACAAAAGGTATTAACATTTGCCTAAGCTTCCTCCATAATCTATTAAAGAAAAAGTCATTATTCTTAACTTAAAGATATATTCTTGAAGCAGGAAGCTTTAGTTTCTTAAAGGTATGACCAATCATGTTGATTGATAACTCTGTTTAAAGAAACTTCATCTTTATTAATGAGTTTTAATTGGTTATTTATGGAGCAGTTACATGCTCAATCTCACCCAAGGAGCAGATTTATCTGAGGAGATGTGTAGAGGCAAAAAGCCGTGATTAACAAATTAGCCTGAGGTTGAGAATAAATATTTCACTGCTTGTTATATCAGTCTACTGGGGTTTCCCCAACTGCTGACTACCTCCATCATTCACCACAAACACATTTCTATACTAAGATTTTTGTTTTTCATCTATGAGACAGTCTACCTTGAGCTGTCTGTGCCCTGTAGGCAAACAGTAATGCTTTTTCATGACAGACATGATTATAGAAAAAAACTGTTTATTTAATTATTAGGAGGTTTTATCATATGTGTGTGATTCATGTTCCACAAAGCCCCGGTATGTTTGGGTAGCCACAAACCTTAAAGATCTCTCTGTGCACTACATCTGCAATATCGCAATCGCTGATCATTTTTCCAGCTTTATTTTCAATTTTGGCAGGAAGTTTCTGTAATGAAGATTAGTGTGCAATAGCCAGACTCTCTGGGGCTGCTCGTCAGGGGCAAATACAGGAAACAGAGTGGCCTGGGCCGGGAGTCGTGTTCTTGTTTTCCCCTGGTCAGGAAGTGAAGGAGCCCCGTGTGCGCACTGTTTTTGAAATGAGACCATCTTTTTCTTTGTTTTTTTTTTTTACAAGCCCACCATGTGTTCACGTTAAACCTCAAGTGTGTAAAATCTGTGTTAAATGGCATCTTGTTTGTTCGTTAGCGCTTTTGTAGGACATGGCAGCTGACTCGGATCATTAGTCTAATGAGTTTGGAATAAAGATCAAAGTGGGTCAGACCGGACTGGGTTTGCCTCTGCTGTGAAACAGTACCTCATGTGTTGTTATCCCAGTTATTATGAAGAGTCATACGGCGTTACAATCATCTCATTTCTTGTTATCCCCATTACTTTAACTTTTAATTTCAGATCAACACCAATGGTTTTGTTGCCACAGCAGAGCCAGCGAGCGAGTCGACATATCTTGGCAACATGCCCCCAAAATTCGGCATGATTGCAGCTCTGCAGGGAGACCTGGACACAAGTGACGGTGTGGGCAAAGTTTTCTTCCGTCAAGACTCCAGTCCTGATGCCCTACGTCGGGCAGCCGAGCATATCAACAGGGCTTTCCCCGAGGACGATGAAGTGAACCCCAGCAATGCTGTGGTGGTCACCTGGGTTGATGTCGCCACCCATGAACCTCAAAGCAGAGGAGATGCCGCTGGCAAGAATGTGAGCATCACATGGTTATTCAAGTGATCTGTGTGGTGGAACTGGTCATTTACAATGTCTCTAATGTTTTATTCCACAGAGAAACACCTTCCAGCTGGTTATTGCATCCCTGGAGACTGCTTCGTATGCTATTCTCCTGTATGCAAGGGATGGGATTCAGTTCTCCTCCACGCCTGTAAAACACAGTAGTGTGGTCATGCATGCTGGCTTCAGTAAGGGTTTTATCCGACGTTTCCTGTTCTCCAGTCAAGGACTATACTACCGCACCACCACTGATGACGAGGCATCCGTCAGGGCTTTAGCAGAGTAAGTCAGCCAGTGAATGCCAGCATAGGTACACCATTTCCTGATTAGTGTTGTTGTTTGGATGATGTTTCAAGAACAGTGGCTGTAAAACTCTCTTTTCTCCTTATAGGGAGACCAACTCTGGCCTGCGGGGTGTATGGGTGTACGAGATCGGAACTTCCCCATATTTTTCCAACGTGGCTCCAGGTGAGGTCACTGACCTTCCCACTGAGTCCACGCCACGGGAGAGCCCTGAACGCTTTGATGATACAAGGGGACCTGTGTATGCCGATGGACAGCAACTGGTGTACCCTCCTTATGAGTCAGAAGGGGAGCAGATTGAAGTCCACCCAATTCAGTATCAGCCACATCAGCCAGGGAACCCAGAAGTGGTGGTGGTGGACGACACAGATATAAATGTGGATGGTGAGTCCACAGCTCAAACTGAGTAATACCAGTTTAATATGTACACTCATGTTATGTTCTGACTGTGATTTTACATATTTTCAGTGTTCTCATACAACCTCGGGTCATGTGCGAACAATAGACATAAATGTTCCCAGTTTGCTGACTGCAAGGACTACTCCAGCGGATACTGCTGCCACTGCAGACCTGGCTACTATGGAAATGGGATACAGTGTGTTTCAGAGGGTAATGTCACATTTCTGTTTTAAGTCATCACTTTTAATCTTGAAAGATTGAAACTATGTATGTGAATTTTATCATTTTCACTGCTTCAGGAAAATGGAGAGGGGATGATTTGCACAGTTTCCTGTTGTATTATATGAGATCTGAGCTAATATTATGAATTTTGAGCTTTTATGATAACAGTAAACACAAAAGACGGACATACAGTCATTATGCTGCATTAATCTCTAAGCTCAGTAATGCTGCAGTGTTTTTCCGCTGTAGACTAGTTACCAGTTTAAATTTGTAGCTTAGCTTAGTTTATCAAAGATACTGGCATCCCTTGTTAATTTAAAGGCAAAAAATCAAAACATATCTAAAAATGTTACGGGAATGCCACGGTTTTGACAGTGTAGCCTTATATCAAGATTTTTTAATTAATATCATTACACTTCAGAAAACACTGTAACGTTACTGTAGCTTAATGTAAAGACTTGATTATCCAGACATCAATGTGTAAATTGTTCTTATTAGTGGCAGATGTGGAGACGTTGGGGAAAATCTTTTAGCAGTTTCAGTTCTTGTGTTCATTAATATTGACCATTAGCATACTGAAATTATGTGACCAAATCTATGAGCTCAGCTCTGGTGTTTGGTTGCTCTTCTCTGTGTCTGACTTTGATGGTTTTGGTTTGTTTTTGCAGGAAAGCCACAGAGGATAAATGGTAAAGTGAACGGAAAACTGTATGTGGGCAACTCTCCTTCTCCAGTGGAGTTTAGCAGCAACGATCTCCACTCATACGTTGTGGTAAACGATGGCCGTTCCTACGTGGCCATCAGTGACATCCCTTACACCATTGGACCCTCACTGCAGCCCCTGTCAGCCCTTGGTGGCGTGATTGGGTGGGCGTTTGCTCTGGAGCAGCCTGGATTCAAGAATGGCTTCAGTATCATCGGTGAGGGAAAGATTTCTACAACTACACTAACAATATCTGATAATGTGACACCCAGCAGCTTCTTGCGATTTTCTCATGCTTCACTTGGTTAGAAAATGACAGTAATGAAGATAAGCACACATCTCTGTACACAGTTGCTAATGCTCCTGCAAGCAGTTTGCCATACAGCTGCAGTTTTACAACACTCTGTCCAGCTGAATTCCCCTCGCATTACCTCAGCTGAGACAGAAGGCAGAAAGCCAAAGTTCATCCAGGGCCAGGGTCTTAAAGTTAACCTCCTCTTCTCTGTCCTCTGCAGGGGGGGAGTTCACACGGCAAGCCGAGGTGACCTTTCTGCCAGGGAATGAGAGGCTGACTATCACCCAGGAGTTCAAAGGTATTGACGAGCACGACCACCTGGCGATGAGCACCACCCTGGAAGGCCGGGTCCCCGAGGTGCCTCGCGGCTCCACCGTGCAGATCGACCGTTACTCTGAGATCTACCAGTACAGCAACAACTGTAAGAAACAGCTTGTACAGAGAATGTCATTTGGTTGTTTCTCCTGTTTTTTACCACTTGACTGAACCTCTTTATCCAAAAGAAGAAGCCCTTTTCTGCCTTTGTTGTAACTAATTGCTTAAGTACTTGTTTCTTACGTGCCTATCGTACCTTCCAGTGATCACCTCATCCTCCACTCGGGAGTACGTAGTGAGTTTGCCCGATGGCTCGACTGAAACCAGGTCGTACCAGTGGCGTCAGACCATCACCTTCCAGAGCTGCCAGCATGACGAGTCTTTGAGGGAGGTGAACCCAACTCAGATGCTCAGTGTAGACCAGGTGTTTGTCATGTACGATGCAAATAATGAACTCATCCGGTTCGCCATGAGCAACAAGATCGGGGACGTCAATGGTGAGGTCATGGAGACTATTTTTGTCTTCCTGTTTTGGTCTGTGCTCTCTTCCTTCCTCAAGTATAACATATGACATCCTGACCAAGGATAGTTTTACTAAAAGTTGGGGCTATTGTTGAATGTTTAAATATGTTTTTCTCATCAAATCACATGAATTGATATGATAGTTGTAACATTGTTTTTAAAATACACCCTTAATTCTCAGGAGGGCAGCCAGAGGAGAACCCGTGTTTCACTGGAAGACACGGATGTGACACCAACGCTGTGTGCCGACCTGGACAGGGAACTCAGTTCACGTGCGAGTGTGCTACTGGCTTCAACGGTGATGGCCGCACATGTTATGGTACGAATGACATAATACAGAAAGGTTTCAATTGTTTAAGGCAGTGAAGAGGGTGTAGTAGCCGTTTGATTCTCAGTACTACGTATTTTCTGCTTTCAACTAAAGCAAACCATTTCCGCATCTGTTAAGAGCCATCATTTAATTAACCCTGACTTTTTAAAACCTTCCTTCCTGGGGAACTGGGCAATTAGCGGAGAGAGTCCAATATGGAAAACAAAAAAAAATTCTCACAGACAAGGTTCACATGTCCAGTGGGGTCTCCAGCTCAAGCTCTATACAACCAAGAGTCTTTTGCATTCACAACCAGACAGGAAGAGCTCTGAGGCACATACAGTACAAAAAGGAAGGAAGTGTTTGAGACAGATGCTATCTTGAAACATTTGTAATTAAGACATCTATTTAAACTCTCTCCTCTGATCTCCCGGCATCTGATAATAGGGACACTGATTTTACAAATCTTCAGACTTCAGAGCTCCAAACTCAAACATGGGCCTAATGTGGGAGTTATTAGCATATGATAATTGCCTCTTCTCTTCATCAGACATTGATGAATGCAGAGAGGATCCTCAGATCTGTGGCTCCCACGCTATCTGCAACAACCAGCCTGGGACCTTCCGCTGTGAATGTGAAGATGGATATCTGTTCGGCAGTGATGGGCAGACCTGCATTGGTAAGTGGTGCATATGGATACCTACTAACTATAAGTACACACATAAAACTTTGACCTGCTGCAGTAACATTATGATTTCAGAGAATATAAGTAAAAAGCGTGATTTGGTTTTAGGTCCACATTGCATCCATTTAAATTTGTCTCGTAATATCACTTAATGCCACAATAAGAGTCAATAGTGAGTCACTGTAGTGTCCAGTCTGCCCTCAGTCCAACGACACAAAGGTGGTTCTTGCCGGGTTAGGCTCCTGGTGTATCTGCCATGACCCCATGGATGTATAAAGAGAACTGGATACAGCGTTGGAGGCAGCACTCACTCCCTGCTGTAAAGAAATGACACAGATGAACACATACATATTGGCCACAGTCGCTCAGTAAAGCTGGCTAACGTCTGGTTTAACTTTAATTGGATAAAATTATATAATCCTGCAGCTCAAGGGGGTCAAATTATATTGAAAATGGTTCATTTTGCAGGGGTTGCAATGCTCCTAAAACATTTAACCACCGTTTTACAACCGCTTTTTTCACAATGTAACCATATTTAGTTACTTAGTACTGTATTCCCTGTCTTCAAACTGGCCTCTGTCGGTCTCAGAGGCTTCTAACTCTCGCCAAGAAAGTGAATAAACATATTTCCCAAAATGTTTTAAGACAAAAAATAACAAAAATCTTTGTAATAAATGTTAAACTGTTTAAAATAATGTGATGTCTGATCATTTTAAGATGCTCTAACGTATCTCGTAACGTAACGGATCTCATTTTATTCGCTCCTTTCTAAAATAAATTAACAGTATTTCCCTGGTATTCTTCTCCTCAGAGGCTAATCGACCTGTGGACGCATGTGAAGAAGGCACCCATACCTGTGACATTCCTGAGCGTGCTCAGTGCAGCTACACTGGCGGCTCGTCCTACATCTGCTCGTGCCTGCCAGGGTTCATAGGAGACGGTAGAATCTGCCAAGGTACTGTGTAGAACACAAATATATGCTTGTGCTAAAGAATGATCACAGGAGTTTGTAGCTGACAGAATATCTACAAAATGACTACATTAAATACATTAATGAGTAGTTATTGCATCTAATTCAGTAAAATACAGTACTTATAGTATATATTTACATTTGTGTTCATAGCTTTACTGTAACATTAGACTTTGATTAATGGTTTTGTATATTTTAGTCCATTATAAATCAATAAATGTTTATACTTCATATTACTGCTAGCTATTTAAACTACAGTAGGTATGTGTTAAGACAGATCCAGTCAACCAATGGCTTCCATTCATTTCAGTGCAATATAAAAATCAACTTACAGACTTGAAACTTGCTTTAGATAGGTAGTTTTCACCTTTGTTTTGTTTGTCCAATTTAAATGATTATCCTGTTATAATGCTTTTGCAGGCAGGGATTTATGTAGCCTGGAGTGTGCCATTGGAATAATTACAGACTTCTATGTTGTTAATCAGTTTATACAATGACACATTACACGCAAGCTATTAGAGATGGATGATTTCCTATGATGAGTTAATAGTTGAATTTGTGATGTTTTTGGTATTCCTTTCACTTATTGTCTTATTTGTGTCTGTAACATTTCCATGTTTTGATTTAATTTAAAGATAGCTTGTTTAATCACAGACGTGTAAGCAGTGCGCCCAAAAATGTAATTACTCATTGATTATAATTAAACATTGTTGATGTGTGCAAGAAAAATGAGTAAACGGCAAGAAAGGAAGGCAAGAAAAATAAGCTGACATTATAAAAATTATTGGATTTCAGCAGCTTCAGGCAATGAAAATGTTGTTGGAAATTCATCGTTATATCTCGAGTGTTTTCACATTTACAAGGAGAGTTTTCAAAACTGTCCCTCTTGCAAAATACCTTCATCATGTGATGACAATTAAACTAATGACAGCCTGCCTGTGGTTCAATCCAAAATAATATGACATGTTTTGAAAATGGTTGGCAGCAATGTAGCATCAACAGGCTACATATAAAATCAGCAGGATAGTCTTTTAACCAGTAGTCCAGATTTCAAATGCATTACATGGACTTTAGAGCTATAATTGTTCAACCATATGCTCAGGACCGGGGGAGGTGAGATTACATAATACATCTGCAGTGAAACCTGAAAAGCAGATGTAGTCTTTTTTGGCTGGTCCTCAGTAGCGCTCCATCCATAGTTTCCATTCTTTCCACTCCTCTGCTCGATGTTCTGCGCAGTGCTGGGCAGAGGCTGACCCAGATCATAGTGTAGATCCCTAAAAGGACAAGACAAAACATTCAGACATACAGAAAACATTTTAACTGTGGATGACTGATTCTTCTTTGTACTTGCTCGCCCTTTTCAATTCTGCCTGAAGACATTGATGAGTGCCAGCCAGGCAGGTGCCATCAGGAGGCTGTGTGTTATAACACCGAGGGATCATTTACCTGCCAGTGCAGGGCAGGTTATTATGGCGACGGCTTCTACTGCTCTCCAGGTAAGTCTTTTGAACAGGCAGACCCAAGATCTTACTTAAACAATGCATAGTGGTCTGGATTTTATATTCAGTCTGTGCTACTACAGGTTTATTTTGGGTGACTGTGTTAGGAGTTTAGATTAGTTTTGGTCATAGCTTCCTTTGATTTAGTTGCAGACTCAATAATAGAAAAATGTAAAATCCTTTTTATTCTCACCATTGTTTATTCCACCCATTTGGACGAGAGGAGTGTTTGGAAATGAGTTCCTCGCCAGAGTATTTTGTTGCCAGCTGGAACCAGTTATTCATTTTCTTCTGGAGAGCAAAAGGAATTTGTCATGTCTCACGAAGAATGTGGGAGTTTCTGTGTAGCTGAATTTAAAGCAGGAGACAAAAGGAGATATAAATGACTAAGTTTGTGACATTGCGGCTGTGTCCACTCTGTGGCTTATTTTTCATTGTTCTCCTCAGAGAGGACAAAAACACAGTGTGAGAATCACAGAGACAGCCTCCTGGCTGTGGGAACCGGTCCCCGAGGCCCCCGACCTCCCATTGGACAGTACATCCCTACATGTGACGAGAACGGTGCCTATGAACCTATGCAGTGCCACGGCAGCTCGGGACACTGCTGGTGCGTGGACCGTAACGGACAGGAGATCCCTGGGACTCGCTCTGGGCCTGGCAGCAGACCATCGTGTGAGTAAATCATATGTGTTTAAGGCTGGACAACAAGAGACCACAGTGTCTGTCACTGTGTATTTAAATACCAGGTATGCATGACCAATGGAGGCTTTGAAGAAGTTGCTGAACTGAACTGAGGTTGGTTCCTCCACAAGACCCCTCATTTTTTACGTATTTTTCTCCGGTAGGTATCGACCACGGTGGTGTGCCACCACCTATTGGACCCACCCCTCGACCCGATGTCCACCCCCTGCCTCCAGGAACACACCTGTTGTTCGCCCAGAGCGGCAGGATAGAGCACGTCCCGCTGGAAGGTTATAACATGAAAAAGGATGATGCCAAGCCTGTCCTCCATCTCCCTGTAAGTTTCTCTCTTGTAGGGAGGAGGTCCCACAAGCCGTGGATCCATTTTTATTTGATTTTAGTTGTAGGTTCTTGTGGTTTAAATCACTTGCCAGGAAGTTTAAAGCGATATTGTTGTCTACAAACTGTATTTCTGAGAGATTTTAAAGGTCCAGTGTGTAACATTTAGGAGAATCTATTTGCAGAAATATAATATAATACTTATAGGTATGTTTTCATTAGTGTCTAATCACTTGAATATAGGAATCGTGTATTCACTACATTATAATGAGCTGTTTTTATCTACAGACGCCGTGAGTAGCCTTCCATGCAGTCCACCATGTTGAACCATCATGTTTCTATAGTAGCACAAACACTGGCTGTAGATGGAGCCTTTTGCCTTTTTCATGAGTTTCATGGCCACCGTAGTTTCTCCTACACACGTCACAATCGGTTCTCATTCCCAGGTCGTCAATAACAGACAAACTGGTCCTTTAACAGGCTTTCCTGCTTATGAATAGAGTCATAAAAAGGAATAATGTACTGGATCTTAAGAGGTCATAAAGGTACAATAAGCACCTCTGAGGAAAGAAATCATTCACAGTGCAGATGTGTTTAAGTAACAACTCTAAATTCAACTCAGGCACAATGTCAAGTCTTTCTGGTATGTGTAATCATTCCGATTACACTAGAGGAAACAATCACAAAAAGCTACAGTATGTTTGTATTTGTCATTCGCGTATACAACTTTAGCCCAGCCTCTTACACAAGTCGCTCCCTTGCTGCTAATAACACTTTCATTCTAGCTCTGCGATTTCCTCCATCTGCTTCATACATTCAAGGCCTGCACTTTATTGGAGGCACATGGTGACATTCACACTAATTGCTAACATCAGTCCGACATCTTTAGAATTGCAATCTGCATTTCTTGTTACGCTGATTTCCTAACCAGCTGGTCTGAAGTCTGGCTAGCGCTCAGTGTGTGGCTCTGTTTGTTTGGATTTATGTCTAGACTTTAATGTCAAAAACACATGTGCGCTACATTTTTATCTCTTGTTTGAGCGAAGTGCACGACAAAGATTGTTTGTTGTCGACCCCTCCGCAGGAGAAGGTAATCATTGGAGTTGCCTATGATTGTGTGGAGAAAATGGTCTACTGGACTGAAATCACATCTCCCTCAATCAGCAAAGCCAGCATCCAGGGGGGAGAGCCCACTGCAGTCATTACATCAGGTAGCGTTACTGTTTATCTTTCGCTCTACCGGTTCTCCTTCATCTTTCTCCGGTTGTGAGTCAAGAGACAAAAAGCGATAAAACTGTAACCTCTCAACAGATCTGGATAGCCCTGAAGGTATCGCCATCGACCACTTGGGGAGAACAATGTTCTGGACGGACTCTGTGAAGGATCGCATCGAGGTGGCCTCTTTGGACGGGTCTCAGCGTCGTGTCATTATAGACTCTGACCTTGTCAACCCCCGTGCCATCATCACTGACCCTCCCAACGGGTGTGTATTGTTTCACTAGCTTTTCACTTAGCCAATTAAGGAACTTTTTTAAGTTCGTCCCCTCTCAGTTCTTGGTAGTACACATTCAAAGCAATATTCCAATGTATTTTTCACCAGATTAGTTCCCACCAAAGAAACCTTGGTGCTATCTACCAAACCAGCTTGCTTTTCCACTAGTTTTGAGTGTAACCATAGAAAACATATGCTTCATCAACAGGTAGGGCGTTGCACAATGCACAGTGAATGTAGAATATGACACGGCCACTTTGGTTCCCAAAGAAAACCTGCTATTGTTTTGGTTCCAGCTGGGAACCAACTTTTCAAGTTCCAACTCAAAATGTATTTTTGGTCCAAATGCTCAGAATGGTTCAGAACTAGGTGCCTGAACTTTAACAAAGTTGGTTCCCTGTTGGTGAAAAAGGCTCAGCTGATAATTAGATGAGAAGATCAATGACAAATATCTGTGTGTTTAATATGAAGCTGTAGCCAGCAGCCTCACTGTGACAACAAGACTCCAGATAAATAGTAATCAGGGAGCTTTAGACATGCTGGTAGGTAGATTTGATTACCTTAGTTTACACAAAGCCAGGCTGGTTGCTTACCTCTCCTTCTAGTCTTTATTCTAAACTAAGCTAACCAGCTGCTGGCTGTAGCTTTATATTGGAAACACATGATTTTCTCTATCTATCCCAGCAAGAAAACAGTTAAGCTTCATCCTGAAATGTCAAACTATTCCTTTAAATCGGGATACAACAAACAGTTTGTGTGAACATTATTATATGAATCAAAAATTGTCAAGAGGTTTAGCAACAAGTTTATTAACTCAGATTTAAAAGCAGAAGAATAACATATATGATTTGATTAATATTGTGTTGAAATCTGCCAGAAGATTTGTTCTAAAACTCTGTTCAGTTCGATACTTAACTGACTAACTTGTTCTCACAACAGTAATCTATACTGGGCCGACTGGAACCGCGATGCTCCCAAGATTGAGACCTCTTACATGGATGGATCCAACAGGAGGGTGCTGGTTAAAGACGATCTCGGCCTGCCAAACGGCTTGACTTACGACTTTCAGAGCTCTCTGCTGTGTTGGGCAGATGCAGGTACTTGAGATTTCAGACAGATGACTCATTCATGAAATTATGTCTGCCCTGTGATCAGCAATGAACGCAATCTCTCGCCTGCAGGCACACATAAAATGGAGTGCATGCATCCTGGCCGGGGTGACCGCAGAAAGGTTATGGAGGGTATTCAGTACCCTTTTGGAATCACGTCTTTCGGGAAGAACATCTACTACACTGACTGGCAGAGGTTTGACTTTTTGTATTGTTTTTTTTATCATATTACAACATATGTGGTTTAAGTAAAAGAACTACTACTTTTAGTATTCCAGTGGATGAAATCCTAGTTTGCTTTAGGTTTGTATGTATTACGTTTACATAATTATAAAGGTGGTCTAAAGGGGTTTAGTTCCTGTGTACCTTGATGTAAATTGGTTTTAAATTACTACACATTGGAATTTATAGCATCAAAGACATAATGCAGGCTTTATCCACGGTCCACCGTGCCATGTAAGAACCCAGATCTGTCAAGGTAGAGGAAGGAGAGGTTAGGTCAGAGGTCAAAAAGCTCCCAAGACTTCAAGCATATGCCCTTGATGTCCCTCCAGGCTCGGACACTCCCACTCTTGAAGACTGTGGAGCTTTCTTCCCACGCGGGCCGATTCTGTATGTTAGCCACGGCAAAATAAGGCGGGGGTTGGGGCTGTCTATTTGTGTGTGGAAGCATCTTAAAAAGTGGCAGCTGCTTGCAATTTCTCAGCCTCAGCGTCTGTGAGTGACCTGCCCAGGGCCTCCCTCTGATCTTGCCTGTGCTGTAGCCTTGTTGCTGGAGAAGGTTGAGAGGTGGTGGTGGGGGAGGCGCACAAACTATGTCAGTAATGGATAAGAAAACCTACCCTAACCCTTACTCATTCTTGACACAGACTTTATACAAAACACAGGCAGGCAGGATGCTTATATTTTCTCAAGCAGGGATAGTCCTGGATTGCTAAACTCTTGCGTGTGTACAACAGGGATGCGGTGGTTGCCGTGGACCACTATACTGGAAAGGAGTCAGACGAGTTCCAGCCTCAGAAACGGACCAAGCTATATGGGATCACCACAGCCTATGCCCAGTGTCCTTCAGGTTAGTATACCAGTGCAACAGGGCCACATATTCTCCATAAAAACCCCTTTAAAATGTTTGATTTTTAAGTGTTTTTCTTTTTATATACTCCACAGTTGGTCATAAAACACTCTTTTCATGCCTGGAGTATTGCCTCTAGCCCCTCTAAAGAGCAATTCCTAGAAATGGCTTGACCCTTGTACGTTTTAGGGGGCTACCTTTAAGTCAGGCTCATTATCCATTCCCTTTGCTCTTCGGGACCTAGTGGCCCAGTTCGTTGACCTCTTGTGCCCCTCTGTGTGAATAATTCGAGTAAAGACTGTGAACAAGAAAAGAAACTGCAGGTTCACTCATTCGTACCTAAAAACAACAGAACCCTGCAGCTAGTATTTAGCACTAACTGAAGGGATTACGGATGTTACCGTGCAGCACAAGGCCTCATCCTCCCCTCTAGATAAGGCTGCATGCATTATGCAAGCCAGGGAATGCGGAGCCAAGGGAGCAGGGGGGCCTCCAACATCTGGAGTTTGCTTGGTGTTTCCTTTAAGTATGTATATATCTGCTGCACAAACAGTGAAGGAACTGCTTCCTGGTGCTCCCTGCCATGGTGGCGTATGATTTATACAAGTGTCCTGGAATGTCCCCTAGTAATGAGAGTTTGTATGTTCTATTCCTCCCACCAGGACAAAACTACTGTGCTGTGAACAACGGGGGCTGCACTCACCTCTGTTTAGCAACCCCTAACGGCCGCTCATGCAAATGCCCCGACAACGCGGCGAGTGTGGGCTGCGTGGAGAGAGACGGCGGGTACTGAGAGAAGACGGCTGTGCTCTGAGAGTTGACACTGTTTGTGGATGTTTGAGCGTAAAGAAACAATTAGGAGCCACTCAGCATTACTAAACTATAGCTGCTGAAAATGCCACTGAAAACCAGAGGTGAACTTACTGTGCCTTTTATTGCTCAGTGTTATGCTTATCTACAATTTTACATTTCCCATTGCCTAAAAAAAACAAAAAACAACAACACAAAATTGCCTTTGAGAATTGTAAATATAAACACTATTATTTTGTCTTTTCCTGAGTGCACATAAACTGAGAATAAAGCTCAAGGGATACGTAATTTAATGTGAAATTCATCACAGCAATGCATGACATCATCTCTCATGTGGGTTGTGTTACACTGTGGCATGTTCGGATCAGCTTATCTCATGGAAGCATTACTGTGGAGTGTGACTAGTACAAGCTTTGTGGGATGAGTTTACATGCTGGGCAACAAAAAGAATAAACATTTTTTTTCTAACATGTTGGTGTGCTGGTGTCTTGTGGCTTTAGTATAACACTGCCATCCTGTGTTAGGGAGAGTTTATTACAAATCCATGCTTGGTGTTGCGTTGCGGTGCTGTAGGTGCCGCCAAAGTACCTTGCAAATAAGGAATAGGTTGTTATGTACAGTACAAACAGTGGTTGGACAAATTACCTTTGTAAGGCACATTTATATGTAAAAACATAGAATATCAAAATGTTTGTAAGGTCATATTCATGGACCCTACTTCTATAGGAGAGATTTATCAATAATTACTATTAAAATTAAAGTATTTTTCATCTCCTTTGTTATATATTGAATATTAATGTAGGATTTCTCTCCACATTATCATTCATTTCCAATTAATTAAATAGAGGTTTTCCTAAATAACTGAATCAGCCACTTGAAGAAGTGGTGAAACATTACTGGGGTGGATTTAATGACCAGCAATATCATGTTGCCTAAGAGGTAATCCTGTAATTTGTAAGCTGCCTTTGAGTGCAGAAAAATGAGCCATTTGCTTTGTTGTTCTTGCATGGCCTATTTCCAAAATATAATGTGTCAATGCGATGACGTCTCTGCTTTGTTAATGTGCAGGAAACCAAATGCTGCCACCCCCACACAGCCTGTACCAGAGCCTGTACCAG
>NW_023339751.1:5485739-5490610 GCF_004916995.1 Morone saxatilis
GGTCGAACGGCGAGAGAGAGATGAGAGTGTGGATGTGTGTGTGTGTGGAGAGTGAGAGAGAGAGAGAGAGAGAGAGAGTGTGTGTGTGTGTGTGTGTGTTACAGTGTGTGTGGTGAGTTCCCTCTCAGCCTGCAGGTCCGATGCCTAATCCAGAGTCTCTGTGATCTGGCTTGCTGTTAGTTCTCTGACAGCAGAGGAGAGAGGGAGAGAGGGAGGGGGGGGGAGAGAAGAGAGCTGCAGCCTGATTTCAGAACCACCGCCACTCACTCAACACACTCACTCACACAAAAGTGCACTTGCGCAACACTCATAATAAGCAATCTGTGGTTTACACCTGCCTCCACCTCAGTGCAGTGACTCACTGCCGGTCCCGCTCCTGCTTCTGCTCTGCCTCACTTACATTTCTGCCTCTAAAAAGCGGCGTCTGGGGGCCTCCGGGGCTCCTGAAAGAGGATTCAAAGCATGTTCTGAACAACGTGGGGAGTTATTTTTACTGCTTGTTCCTCCCACAGCGGCAGAAAGACTCTCCACCCTGTGGTTACCCGCCGTACGATTACATACGACTCTGTGTAAAATAAGTGGATCTGAAGGCGAATAATGTTCTGTGTGGTCACAAGCACGTCTCCGTACAGTCGCCTGGATTCATTTAGTTAGTACAAACATTTAAATACACATATATTCCTTCCAGGTTTTCTATTTTGGAGCGACAGGATGAACATTTTGTGTGTCCCGTTCACTGTATAGTTCTCTACAGCCACACAACATTTTGAAGCAGCCTCTTGTAGCTCTTGGTCACTCGCCGTGGAACAACTACGACACAAAACGAAGTCATTCGGGCGGCTCGAACGACAAGAAGCACCCTGAAGAGAACATCTCTCTAATGTAGGATGCAGTTACCTTGGTGAAGATTTGATGTGGCTCGTAATCTCTCGCACACACGAGCACCCTGCAACTGTTTAGAGGCAGTGAGGATGAAATATTTGTGTCGAATTAGACTTTAAAGCAGAGAAGAAACCCTAATAAACAGTTTTTTTAAGTATATCAAGTATATTTTCTAAACCCTTGTGAATGAAATGCTGCACAGGAGCAGTCTTACAACTTAAAACACCATGAAAACAAACACTTAAACCCTGTTTACATCTGTAATCCGGGTAGAAGTCACAGTCAGCACCACCCAGAGACCCGGAGACCCGCAGAGAGATCCCTGAGGTGCTCCTGTATCAGCAGCAGCAACCTACCTGCAGATCGGCTCCTTGCAGTCTACAGTCCATGTACTTTTCCCACGCGTAAGACAGCTCAGTGTGCTGCGGACTGGCCATGTCGTCCACAGGCTCCAGGTGCAGGACCAGCACCAGTCAGGGCGTTGAGGAAGTCGGGAATGACAAATCCCTCCTTCTGGTCCCCTTCCCGATCCTCCTCCAGGTGGCTGAAAGTGGCCCGGACGGCAGCGAACCAAGCTGTTCTCCTGAGTCACTCATAGCAGATCCATGATTCACGGCCGCCGCTTGCTTTCTTTCTTTTTGTTTTTTTTTTTGTTTTTTTGATTTCTGCCACTTTTAAACTGAAACTTCTGCAGAGAGAAACAAACTGTCAACGCGTTTTTAAGCAGGATTCATTTAGCTGGCGAAGCTACTTTCGCTTTTTTCTTTATCTTTATGACGCACTTGAACCTGAGTTGAACCGGAGACTTGAAGCTTTGACACACTGAAGCACAAAACAAAACAAACCAAAACAAACCGGACTCAAACACACTCGGCTAGCTAGCTAAGGTAATCTGACAGCGCATGCGTCAATCCGCAGGCGGGTTGACGCAACTCGTTTCCGGCGAGGGGTTCTGTTTTCAAAATAAAAGCATCTAACTTTTGGTAGCCACGCTTCTTCACGTCAGTAGATGCAGAATTAGACAACGGACTCCTTATTTTGAGAGGATTTTTAAGGATTGTTTTAATGAAGTATTGTTGTATTTTTACGTCGAACAGTGACTGAACTGAGGGTCGCTATAAATTACGATGAATAAAAACAGACAATCCTATTTTGTTCCTTGTTGTTGTAAATGTAGTGTGTGCCAAAAATGTGATACAAGGTAAAATATTGTACTCCTCCTTTTGACCCATACCCTAGTTTAAAAACCACTGCTTTATTTAATTCTTCTTAGGAGTATACTCTCACTAGAAACGATGATTACTGTACTGTAACAATGACGCTCATGTTTACTTGAGAGGCAGTAATAATATGTCAAATGTAAACTGTGTTAAGGTTGAATAAGAATGCATTTGTTTCTATAATTACACAACAACACGCGGTAAATATCGCTGAAGCAAACAATATGCACTTGTATGTGATAATGTGTGAAGCATTTACTTCCTTATTCAAAATGTTTAGTCAGCGGAAAGGTTTTTTTTTATGATTAACACAAAAAGCACTGAATTATGATTCTTTGTAAAACACTTCAGGACATTTAACTTCTCTTGTTTTAAAGTGACAACATGACATGAGCAGTCATCTTATTATTTCCATCATCTGCATACCGAAGTCTGCTTTATTTATTATTCAAGATGCATTTTAGTAAAGCAATAATGTTTGAACAAGTACACATTACTAATATACTATCAAGTCATTATTCGTTTGTGTAAATAAATGTAGTGTTACATACGTATAGTACTGCAATATAACACAAACAATTGTTTAGTTTGTACTTTATTTTATTTCATTTTATGCTGCTAAATTGCACGGTGCGTATTGTTGTATATTGTATATACCTACGTTTAATTTATGTTGCATTTTGTCACATTTAGTTACTCGTTTGATTTATTTTATGTGTATTTTATTTATTTATTTTATGTAAGCTTATTCTTACTCTAACCCTGTATTACTTCCCCACCTTTGTATTGCACCTGCTGCACAGTCATTTCCCTCGGGATAAATAAAGCTTCCTGAATCTTAAACCTTGAATTATAATTAAAATCTTCCAATTCGTGTCTTATTTTGAAGGTTCTGCCCGACGGATGTGGTTGACGTCGCCGCTAGTTTGACCGCAGGAGGCAGCGAGAAAGCGCCACAATTTCAACCATAATATTTACATAAATGCCATAAAAGCCTCAGAGCCGCTTTATCTAATGCGTCCTACAGCTTATTTTGCATAACAAAATGCACATTCCTGAGTTTTAGTGATGTCGCTGGCCACCATAAAGCCAGCTGTGTGGCTGGTTTGTTGCATCGTATTGTGTATGGCAGCTGTCAAAAGCTGTAGCAGAGAGAAACACACCGTTAACGGCCGTTTGCGACGGTGCGATTACAGCTAGACATTTATTTATTTTATTTACATTCATAATCCCGAGTGAGGGGGGGTTAATTGTCCATACATACCTCGGTTTCCCATGAATTAAATCCAGCTAACGTTAGCCTTCGTCCATCAGAGAGCCCTGTGTGTGTGTGTGTGTGTGTGCCCTCAGCGCTGACTGCAAGGCATGAGCCTGCCTGAGTACGTAAGAACCTCCCAGAACGTCAACGGCTGTTAGCGACGGTTGGTCACCCTGGTCACCACCCCCCCGCCTCTAAAAAATTAAAATAAAATCAATTTTATCGGTGATATTTTATTTTTTATTCGTGTTTGTGCGTTGATTTAAACTAATAAGTGAGTAAACCTGTAATTTCCGAAAGAATATTTGAGTTTTTAAAGTGAAAGAGGGGGGGTATTCCTCGCAGACAAGTTTGAGGGTCGCGACGCCGGCTGTGGGCTTATAAACGCTCACAGCCGGTGACAGGTTCACTGACCCCTGTTCGTCTTCCCATTGGATGTCACGTCACTAATTCCTCAATCAATCAAAACACCTCGTTCAGGCTCCGTGGTGCGTTTGAGGGTCTCCGTAAATCCGAGCCTGCAGCGTGATAAAATAATAAATAAGTAAATAAATAGCCTTGTGTCCCTGGAGGTGTTGCTGTTGTGATTTTTGTGTTTTTGCCATTAGTGTTGTATAATAAATAAAAGTTTATAATAGTAGATATTGGTTGTGTTTTAAATTCAGTTCAGTTGCACTTAGTTTTGCTCGTTTCAGTTACGTTTTTATTAGTTTTTAGTTTTGCTTTTATTAGTTTCAGTGTTAGTTTAATTTTTTTATATATATATTATAATATATTATAATATATGATACATTTTCAGGGGGAAGATTGAGGAAGTTCAGACTAAAACTAAAGACATTTCCTGTATATTTTTTATTTTATTTCAGTTTGTTTTGTAAGTACACAGTATCGTTTCCTTTTTTTTTCAAGTTAAGTCTATTTCTCATTTTCATTTCAGTTAACTATAATAACCTTGTTGTTATGACCCTTTCAATCCCAATCTGAAATCATATACACTAATTCTTGTTTTATCAGTTTGTGTAATTTGCTTGCTTTGTCACAGCAATGTGTTTTTTATATATATAATAATATCTTTACTCATTTATTTAAGTATCCAGCCATCTTGTACATATTCTCTCACTCTTTACTCTTTCATTTTTTATCTTATCTTTATTGATATGTTTCTACACTCGACTGTGATTCTTTTGCACCAATGTACCAAAGCAAACTGCTCTTATGTGTGTAAACTTACTTGGCAATAAACCTGATTCTTAGATAACATATATAAACTGTGTCTTGCAGTGGGAACGTAGCCTTAGAGATAAAATCAATTCGCTGAAAAATTACTTGCTAATATGCTATTCAAGTAATTTTTAGAGAAGAAAATAAATATTTCCTTTGCTGCTTTTACTCTTGGCAACAATCAGTACATTAATCACATTCCGAGTTTATCAGGAGCCCCTTAATGCACCACTGACGTAAGCAAGTGTCTCCCTGTCTGCTGCAGTGTACAGGCTCTGGTACAGGCTCTG
>NW_023339751.1:5490710-5492982 GCF_004916995.1 Morone saxatilis
GAAGACTATTCCACAATGTTGGGGCTAAAACAGCGAAGGTACGGTCACCTTTAGATTTACAGGTAGAGCGTGGAGCGGATAAAAGGCCGAGATTCGAGGTGTCAGGTAAACACGACGAAGGGATGGTGGGAACTGTCCAGAGACTGAAAGACTCTGTTTCCAATTCTCTGATCACACTTTATAGATCAATACCACAAAGAAGTGTGAAAGGACTGGTGCTGCTGCAGCCTTTGTTCCTTTTTCTCTGCCTCCCTCATCCTTTCTTGTTTGCATTCTTGTTTCTCATATCTCTTCTTTTTCATCTGCATTTCTATCAGGATTCATCTCCGGCTGGTATTCCTGTTATGTATTTACAGCACAAGGACAGTAACAGAACTGGGATGTCTTGACCTTATGTCTTTTGTCTTCCTCCTTTTGTTTTTTTTCCATCAATCTCAATGAATTCTTTTTCTGAGAAAGCAGAAGTGCCTTAAACAGATTACATGTTTATTTGGGTCAAAAAGAAAGCAAAGTCTCAATAGAGATTAGTGCTGCACGATACGATAAAAACATCATATTGTGATTATTTTGACACAAAGGCTGATTTCAATATGACTCACGATTAATCTGGGAATAATCATTATTGCTGTTTCACTCAAAGTAACTATTAAAATCATGATCCTGTGACATTTCTTTGTGTAGTCTTTCTTCTGTAGGTCAGGGCATCTCTGCTGCACTACAGTACTTCATTGTGATGATGTTTTGTTACACATTTTACCTTTTTATCAAACAATCGCTGCTCCTGTGATTTACAGAGCTCTTGATAATATCTCTATTAATTGTACAGCTCTAATAGAGATGGAGCAGACAGTTAGATAACAGCATTTACTATATGAAATCCACCGTAAGCAAAGTTACTATTTGCATTTAATTTGCAGCATTTAGTTTCAGTATTGCAGCTTCTGTATAATGGGATTACCGGCATTAAGCCTTTCTTTCCGTTCTTAAGAGTTTCTTTCCTTTTATAGAGCCACAACTACCGTATCCGTGTGTTCAGCCACAAAAGAAATTTGCCTTGGGCACACTTGCATCGAAGTATCTGTGGGGACACTGTCCAATCTCTCTGAATCTTGATGAGCAGAGTCAATTTAGTAGAATGGTTGCCTGGGCAGGAGCCAAGCAAGAGACCAGGTTTTGTTGCTTGTGAACTGTTGAGTTTCATTATGAGCTAACAGGATGTTTCAAAACACCAAAGTAAGATGCGCTTCACTTGTTGTTTTTGTTGTCTTCTGTTACCAAAGGGCTCCAGCGTATTGATTCTGGCTGTACTTCACTCATATATCACTTTAAATCCAGTGAGTTGCAGTCTTGGACTAATGTTAATTCTGGTTGAATTTATCTTTCTGCATAAAAATGGATGACCTGCACTTGAAGAGGCACTTTCCTGCCGGGTGATCTGACTCATCTTGTAAGCGTCGCTCTGTAGCTGCTCTCACATCAATCCTATGTTTTTGACACTTTATAATCGATGTAAGTGTCATTGTCTGTACATTGTCACTTAATCTCTAACCATAGATACTTGTGTGTGTGTGTGTGTGTGTGTGTGTGTAAAGCTGCTTAACTATAGTGTTTTTCTGAATCAGGACAACATTCAGGTCACACATTCCACCCACATTACTTGTCGTTTGCTTTCTAAGCTCAGTTCTGTGCTTTACATTCGTTCTGCGGTAAAGCCCTGAGTCTAAAGAAGATTAAACTTGTCGAGCAAAGTATACGAAAACGGTGTGGTGAATACTAAGGAGGAAGTAAAGATGACTGTGCCGGTTCACCTTTAATCCCAAAAGTTGTTATCTGGCTTTTCAGAACTGAACAAGGTGAGATGCAGCGTACTTTTATTTCTGTTATTTTCTGTGAATATGTCATTAAAGATATTATGTTGTGTAGGCTGCGCGGCGTTAAGGTCAGCTGTATTGTGTATTAGCTATTTAAAGCAATCAGCGATAATGTGTACGGATCTTTTTCCAGATCTGAGCAGCTGAGAGCTCAGTAAAGTGAGAGTAATTGCTACCTTAATTGGTCTCTCTTGTACTTTTCATACGGTGGTCTAGTATAATGGGATAATTATTTATGGTATTGTTTTTGTTTTGAGGGTGGGTGACATTGTCTAGCACACATCCAGCAGTTATTAAAATGCCTGATCTGCATAAATTAGATCAGTGTGATCTTAGGAAATGTCCCATTGCATGATTTGTGTTTCTAATATGTGAATTGTGTTATTACGCATAAAAAGCAG
>NW_023339751.1:5493000-5506192 GCF_004916995.1 Morone saxatilis
CAGAAAACAATGCTGCACATCTACATTACACAACATTTTGCGTCATGAATCGCTACATAAGTGGAGAATTATGGAAACACTTCAGTGTGATGAACTTGTTTAATTTATTCTGCAGTAATTTGGTCCAAACATAAAACGTGTGCAGTCAGGCTCTGATCGTGATGTCTTGTGATCATCACACATCCTGTCACCAAAGGTTGTTGATCATTTTAATTTTATGTAGTGTGACTCGCATGATTTCCTCACATTGTTCACCAACACGTGTATTTAGTGAAGTCGCATCGTTAGGCGTGTCTGTCCGCCACAGGACTTGTTTCACATCTGCATTTTATTGTTCGGTCCTTAGTTTCAACCTAACACCTACTTGCCCCCGGTCTCCAGAGCTGTTCCACACGAATGGCTGAATGAATGAATAATTCATTTCTCTCGTTCGAGGTTGAGTCAGACTCCAACCGTTGCTCTGTCTCAGCTTTTTCCACCCTGTGGCATGTTATTAAGTCAGATCTCTCCCTCAAAAACACACTCTCTCTCTCAGTTCACTGGGGAAGAGAAAGGCCAGAGCAGGCTGGCTTTATTGTAATTTTGACCAACACCAGCTTGCAAGCTATCTCACTGTAATGAAAACAATGAAACAGAGAGCAACACACTTTCATTTCCTCTACCGTATGCTCGAATAAAGGTCACCGCTTGTGACAGTGTGGACCTGACACTGACAAAAAGACAAACATGCTTCTTGACATTCTGCCGTGTGTCTTAATGGGGAAAAAAGAAAGTTATTTGTGGTGTTGTGTGAAGCCGCCCTGCTCTCTGACTCGTAGTTGGTGAGGAAATGCGGAACGTTAGGGGCTCCTCATGATGCTCATCACCCAAATGTCAAATTAGATCAGTAGGGATCTCAAATCGGAAAAAACATTGCATAACCAATGCCCCACGTCCTCTCTCACGAGGACAGGATCACATCGCTTTCACTGCCTCTGCCAAGTTGTAGTCTACTCAATTATCCAAAGAGAGCTTGAGAGGAAAGTCTGTACCAGTGAGGGTGACTCAGCCGTCAGACTCCCATGACTAGGCCTCCCATGATTGCCATGTTGGATAAAGGCAGTGTAAAAGACACAGGTCACAGTCGCCACGTCCGAGCAATTACGCGAAACTTCACTCTGACTTTCGGTAATCGAACGTCCATTTCTCGTATGCGAAGCCACCGTCTGACAGGAGAAAGAGTTAAAACAAACAGGGATGGGATTTTTACGGATTAATGAGGAATTCCGGATTTTACGACCTGAAAATGTGACCCACGTGAATCAGGCAGATCCGGGAATAAAAATAGTTGTCTTTTGGGGGAAGGGGTATGAGAGGACCTAAGGACATGGGCAGGAGTTCTTGAAGATTTTTTTCCTTTCAAGCAACATGTTCAACAAATGAATGCACTTGTCAATGTCTTTGTTGTAAACTATGGGTGCTGAGTCTGTCCATTTTTAATTATTCAGCCTGTTAGTTGTGCAAAGTGCATCTGCAGTAGACTTACTTTCGACCTACCTGGACCATACATTATTAAAAGCAAGATTGTTGTTGTGTTCCTCAATTCTGATGACTCTGTGCTGTTTGTGTCTCCTTTATCATTCGACTTGGATATGTATTCACGTAGCAAGTTAATTTCCCTTTGGCCAGGCAGCCCTTGTACTCACACAGCAACAGCTAACCAGTAAAAGATGAAAGGAAAGGTCTGCATCACCAAAATGTCAGATTATATTAAATTAATTATTCTATCAACAAATCATAAAATAGCTAGAAAAAAATACATCTGAGTGGCAATACGGGCAACGCGTAGCTGGACGTCTCAACCCCCCGACAGCCTGTGTACGTCTACGTGACAAATGAGCAAATAAAGAAGTTCATCACTGCAGAGGAAAGGTCAAAGCTTTCTTTTTGTTTACAGAAATGTGTTCTCGGAGCTTTGCGAACTGTTGATTTCCCCTCCGAGCTGTATTAATAAGTATTGGCAGTCCCTCCATTATCAAATCACTCCGGCTGGTTTGTGCCGAGTGCATTGTAATATTGGATTAGAGCCTCAGAGGAAAAAAACAACCCCCTTTCTGGGAAATTAGTGTTATCGTGAACCACTCAGTTTCCCTTTCCCATATGTGGAATACAGCCACATCAGGTACACTGATAACACAAGGACAAACCGAGTCATTTTAGATGCTCGTTTTGGGAGATTAATTTTAATAGACTGAGTGCACAGCTCCAGCGTAGCTCCAGGGCTTATTTATTAAACTAATAATAGTTTTGGCAACCTTGAATCTTTGATTTCCTGCCAGTCACTCCCCCTGTTTATCTTTGCTGTCATCTGTTGCTGCATTTATTTCTTTCACCTTTATGTTCTTGTCAGCTTTCATGTTTGACCCCTGTCCTCTCCTGTCCTCTCTCATGATCCATGCATTTCTTTTTCTTCCTCTTCCCTTCTCCCGTGTGTGATGTTGTCCAGCCTTCTGGTGTGCAGTGACCCCCACCTACCTACCTTCCTACCCACCCATCCCCTCACTGCTTGGGTGGGTTGTTGCCTCAGCTGTTGAAGTGTCACCCTCTCTGCCCCTGCTTGACCCTGGTGAGTGTGGTCAACTCTGCACCTTCATCACCTGCAACTTGAAATGTTAGGACGCCTGACATGAATATCTGTGTTCATCATCTTTTAAGCTGTGACAGAAACAAATGAGCAATATTACATGTTCGCTGGTTAAATCTCTTTCATTGGTTGCATCTCTTCACAGTGCTAGAATGAAAACAAAACTTGTTTTGACGGTTCTCACACAGGAAGGAAGTTGACTCACCACTAAACTGTACAACAGTGCCAGAAGAGTAGCCTCTCTTGAGGTCCCTGTCCTCACCGTGACGGTTAGCGGCAAAAACCACGGTGTGACAAAATTGAAGGCACCTGAATAACCGATTAAAAAGGTTTCCCTCCTGTTTGTTAGTCATGGAGTACGAGAAAATCAGTTTTCACAGATATGCATAGCTGTAGGGCTTGTAGACTATAAAGAGAGCTGTAGATTCTGCCATATTTACTCTTTTAAAGGGCTGTTTTATGTCACTAACTTTCTGCTCTCATGTATGTAATGCTAATAGAAAGAATTGAGTCTATGTTCAAATCTGTGTCTGTGCCGCTGAATGATTCGGTGTGGTGTCACTGTGACATAATGTGGTTGTATAAAGATATCACTGTGTCCACATTTCTCTGGAGCTTCTTTATGGGGAATCCAAGTGTGCAAACTACTACTGAGGTGCAAGTACACTTAAATTGAAAAAATAAAGATATTATGATGTTTGTTGATGAGTAGTTCTGGTTTTAGGCTGCCTATAAAGCAGAGTGTCAGTGTTAGTTGATGCATATTAGTAGTTTATTTTTATGTTTCAGCTCAGAGGTCTATGTTGAATGTGTTTTTTCCTCATAAAACATAAGACAGTGTTTTGGCTATTTTTAAATCCTGCATTGTTTACATCCGAGGATTCTCCTCCTTCACAGCCTTAGTTACACTTCTTTGGTCGCTACCGCCACCGTCAATCAGTAGAATAGTTTCGATACGATCGCCAAATGTGTGTACATTCTTGTGAGTGTACGTGATGCAAACAAAATAGAGACGCACTTGAACAAACGTTGTTCTGTATCGCTACTAATGGTCGAAAACTCAACAGTGTACCTGTTTTAAAGTCTGTAGCACAAGATGGATATATTTGTTAATGGTGTTAATAATAATATGCTAAATATAATTGTATTTTTACCAAGCTTACTTTCTTTTCTAATAGTGAGTTGAGGTCATGTTTTAGTAGAGACTCAAGAAAGAAAATGTTTTCATATTCATATGTTGCCTTACATTTAAAGGACTAACTGTAGTTGAGACATTTAAAAATCCTTACTTCTTAGGAATCTTTTGATAACAGACTAAGTTAACATCTATAGCTAATTGAGAAGAGACTGTTGACTGTTAACAACTTTCCCAATGTAGGCATTCCTTTGTAACAACAACAACAACAACAAGAACAATAATACCAATAAAACAAAACAAAAAAACCTATATAGCCCTCTAATTTGAGTTAAGTTTCTGAACATGCTGTTCCAGGTTGTTTCCTTCCTTGCCATAATAGGTCAGACTGTGTGTAATGTGACTGGAACTGTGCTTGTGGTGTCTATTCTTTGGATTTGTGACCCAGACGCTCAGCGCGGCCACATCAGTCGGAGATCGGCGTTCCCTGAATGAATCCAGTCAGTGGTGTCAGATTAGCGGAGGCGTAAAGCTAGCTCCTGTGTGGTGTAAGGGATGGCAGGATGCTGGCATAGAGAACTGCACGTCTGTATTAACACACTACCCTGGAAGCAGTAATGCGGTTAAAAGCGGTCAGGTGGCTTGTGTCACTGTTAAGAAAGTCCCAATTGTGTTTTTCAGCTCTGGTGGTGAGAGTTTCCTCCTCTATGGTCAGGCTCTGACCGCAGCACTGCGACAAGGCTGATTTCATCTTTCTTATGGTCTTTGTATCCCCAGACTCAGGGAGTCTCCAGTACTAGGGCTGTCTATCAGATTATTAAGTAATGAGCCTTCACTTTTGAGCATGAATAAAGGGAGTTTGTTCAGAGATTAAAACATAATGTCTGAAATATGACTTGTGGTTCTGTGAACTGAATTTTTTTTGTGTGATTTTGATTTTGTGTGTCAACGTATAATTCATTTTTATTTTTTAATTTGTATTCGAATGCATGCTTTTGTATTGGGATGTTAGAGAGGAGAAATAAAATGCATCTGACCTGATAAATCAATATTGGAGCAAAAGTCTGTAATGACATTAGGGGATGTTACATCACTATCTAATTGACTGTGCCATCACGTATAACAACTACAAAACATAAAATGAGTTGGAGTAATGTCATAATGCGTTATCAAGTAAAAGAGTACTGTTTTTGTCTAGTTCATTTTTCATTTCACTTCTTCTTAATGTGAGTGCAAGTAATAATCTGGCTTTGATTCATGTCTCGTCTGTGTGTGTGTCTCTCTCTGTTATCAGGTCAGCCTTCAGGGTCTGGAGAATTTCCTCTGTCTCTTCCACTATGTGCAGCATCACCCCAACCACAGCACCAGAGATGCACTGAAATTCTGGTAGGTCTCATTATTATTTTAACATCTTTAACTGTGATGGAAGTTTTGTCTCAGTAAGAGCGGCTCACACACAACTGTAGCCTCAAAGAGTTTTAAATTGACACCTCCAGGACAAAACTGGACTTTAATAGCATGGTGACTAAACAGTGCAATGAATAATCTTCAGAATTAAAATATTTGATGCTATTAAATCATTAGTGATCAAACAGTATTGGTCAGTTTTATACATCTGAATGTTTGCGTGAAACTAACACCAGTTGTGACATGGACTGTGTGTAATACCTGCAGTTACTTTGCTCTTTTATTAATGTCTTTACCAAAGAAAAGTAAAGTTTAGTTTAAAAAAAAAACGTTTATTTTCAGCATTTGTATGTCCAACCACTATAGTAAAGGTTGGAGACATTATGTAATCATGATGCATTAGCTGTTGGAGTACCTTGCTGCATAGATTTACATATTGATGTGGAAAATCGTGGGGCATTAGCACCTCAAGTGCCTCTTGTTTGTATTCTGTTCAGTGTAAATAAGTCACACACACACACACTACATAGAATTAAGTGAGGGCATTAGCATTCGGGTGCTATGTGTTCCCTCAGCTGAAAAGTGATTCGATTGAATGGGTTTTTGGTCAAAATGCCTGAAATAATGTCCTTGTTTAAAGACAAGCTGAATGGACTTTAATGTTTCGGGCTGTGAGATAAACCATTAAATCATCCCTTTTTCTTAGTTTTTCCAGCTTTTGTCTGCAATAATTATCCCGTAGCTATCAGATGTTGTAGAAATTGAACAACAGCGGGTTTGTCACAAGATCCTCAAGTCGTTATACTGTCGTAAACTGTCTTTTAAGGTGTTATTTTATATGGCAGATTTTAAAATGTATGATGTTTTAATTGTAGTTTGTTTTAAAATTGTCAGTTTGTAAGTGAGTTAGTGTAGCGTTATGAATCTCTGAAACATGTGTTAATCAAAGAGTTTCTTTTGGCATCAATCAAACAATAAAAACAAACATTATGAATTCAGTTGTCATGTACAAATCTCAACTCACACAACTTGTCACAACTCATCGCAGTCCTGGGTGACAGGGACATACTGCTCATCTTGTGTGTGCACACTCTCTTCATTTCTTATTGTTTGCAGTAGAACCAGATATATTGATGCAGTTAATTGTGTGGATAAACCATGTTTGTCTCCATGACATAATTATACACTCACTTGCATTGTACACACAGGATTCCTGGTTCAAGACGCTGTACGGTGTACTCTTATAAGAGCATGGTGCCGCTTACCCAAGCAATATTTGAATATTATACATTGCTTAAAGTGTGCTTTAATTTCTTTCTTTAAACTTTTTGCTATGACAAAATGAAACCTATACTTCCTTACTTTTAACCACACGGAAAGGGACAGAGAGAATAAAGCTTCTACTGTGTAATTAACTCAGTTGGAGTGAGGAACATCCCAATAATTGGCCAGAGGGGAAACGCAAAATCTGTAATCTGCAGGAGAGAGATGTGTTTTGCAGCGGGGTGATATCATGGAAACCATTATCTCTGTTTACTGAGTCTCTAATCACTGTCTTGTGGTAATGATAAAACGTGGCACAAAGCTGGTGGAGAAATCAGTCAGAATAATGTTTTTCATATTTAACAAGCAAATACTGTGTTTTTTTTTTAAAAACTGTAGGGTATTTTTTATTGTGTTATCCTTCATTGATTTTTTTTTCTTTACATTTCTTGGTGATGCAGCTTGAACTGTCAATATGTCAGCTGTTTGTTTTGAAGGCATTGTATGATTTAATAATATATTACATAACACATTGCTCCTCGCCTCCTAGAGTTGATGAAGTCTGTGTTTTAGCCTTTGGAGATGAAGATGCAGTATGAGCTGTTTGATCAAAGCTTATCTTTTGACTGAGGCTTGTACTGCATCTGTGTCTCAGATAATACAATACAAACATTATCTTTATTATATATATTATAATATTACACATTAAGTAGTCAAACTAGGGTGAGAAATAGTATTGCAAGGTTAGATTTGCTCTGGTTTATTGAAACATATATAATACATAGTTACATACATTATATACATATATAATTTTCCTTTCTGATCGTTGTTTGTACTGTATGTATCTGTATCACCTTCATTTTAATAACATTACAAAATGTAGACAGGCTGGAGAGATAAAAACAATTGTGATTTTGTGCTAGTTTGAGTAGGGATGCGATCAGACTTGCTGATAGCATGTCAGAGCCTTTTTTAGATGTGCCTCTGGCCTATTTGAAAGTGACCTGTGATCTAAATAAGCTCCACTCAGTGGACAGACATCTTTCACCCAGACGAAAGCGAAATTATCACGGTGAGCTTGAATTGTCACTGAGTTTACAGTGTGAGATACTTAGTAGTAGAAGTTAGATATGGCTCACATTTTTTTTATATCTGGATAATAATAAGAATATCTTTCCACCGTCAACATTTTATTATATTGCAAACATATGTATAATTACACAAAATACAACATTAATTTGGACAACATTTTTCAGATCTTGTGCCATGTACGTAATGTATACGGTTTCTATCGGTCTGTCTCAACAGAGAAAAGGTTTTAAAGCTCGAGTTACATCCTGTACAAAGGTGTTTTGGTGTCTGAGCTAAGTATTTACCCCTGTGTAGGAGGAAAAATAATTTATATCAGTGGTGTAGAAACTGTTCAGTGACTCCTTAATAGAAGTAGAAGAGTGGAAACTATTTAGCATAACGTGTTTAGCCAGTTATTTTTTAGGAACCTTGTGGTCTCAATTACAACTAAGAATAGAGCTGCAATAAATATAACAATAGAGTAGATGTCAAATTTGAAAAAGGCCTGGTTTGTGTATAATTGTGTACACATCTTTATGGAATTACTCTTGACAGATTTAGTGTTTTTTGGAAGCAACTGAGCCTTGATAAGAGGCAAAAATAGAATTAGAAATAACACAAGAATATTCCTCTTGCAATATAGCGCACTTAACTCTTTAACAAGCCTCTTTCTTTGCTCTTTTTAGTGCTTTTTCTAGTTGTTCCTAGTTGGCCTTTTTGAGCATTATAAAAAATTCCCAGAACAATTGTTGTAGTACAGAATACAAAGACAGTTACTGTGAATAATGGTTGATTACAGAGGTCTTCTACAGGGCACTGGGGGCTTGTCAGTATTCACAAGGCCAGTCCCCTCACCATGTGACATCACATGCTTTCATGTGATACGCTGATCTGCTGCGAATCTGGAAAGCTTCCATTTGAAATTCCAATTTAATGGAATTTGTGCTGGAGAACAGAAAATTCAGTCAGCAGTCGTGTGAGGAGGTATGCAGATACAGCGAGCAGAGCTGCAGTCATGCTTGGAGAAAACTCAAGATGACTGGAAGGAAATTGTTCAACCCAGTAACGTTTGGTAAGATAGGAACGACTATAAATGTATGTTACAGAGGCTAGTGGCAGAAATATGTGCTTTAAATCTTATTACCCAGCAATCCTCTGCGTATTATGTTTTTATTGTGTTGTGTTGAGTAGGTTCGCATCAGAGCAGTACCTAAACGGCAGAAATGTGAACGTGTACAAGTGAACACTCAGTTATTTGGTTTCTGTCTGATGGATTAGTTATGACCTTTGTAATCGGGGTTGTCCTGTGAAGGGGCGGTGTATCTTAACCGCTGAATGGAGAGAGGTGTGAGCTGTGTGTTTTATTTTCAGACCTACAGTTTATTGTCAGTTACATTAAGAGGAACACGTGGTTGTGGCAGACATCGAATACTAGCTTGGAGGCACTCTATGAGAAAGTCAGCTTTCTTATTTACCTTCAAGCTACATGAGTTTACATTTCAAGACTATCACGTATGCATAATTTGGCCAGTAGTAGTTGTTTTTTCTTATTGAGATGGACATTGTACAACCCAGGCTTTTTTTATTTTATCTCACTGTACTTGTATCTTTCTTATATATTGACCCTAATGATTAATGTGATTAAACAGCAGATTTGTCACGCTAGTACAATTACAGATAAAATCTCAAGCATATGTATAATCATCATTGAACTAGATTTTACACTAAACTGTTTTTTCTTTCCTAATTGTTGTTCATATTAGACATTTATGCTACCTCAACATGCTATCGCAAAAGGTATTGTTGCTTTTAGTGTGCATTAAGTGAGCTTTAAAATTGAGCAGACAAAACATGTTGTGTTGTGTATCTGCTACTTCCACATTCTGTATATGCACATTTTCCTTAAAGGTTCTTCCATAAACTCAGTCAAAGACTTAATGCTCTTTAAACACCTTTTAATTAAAAGGTATCATTGAAAAATTCCATAAAACCTGGCAACCCTTCATTGAACAGGCAATAAATATCCTCTAAACTACAATAACTAGACTATTATGTGGCCATTAAAGTCTGTGAAGGTGATTTCACTTTTTTAATTTTAATTTAAAGTAAGATATTAAAAATCATGCAGCTACCCAGACAGATTTTTATCTTATGAAGGACAACCTCACAACCCTACAAGGTATTATAAAGATTTGATTGTGGCACAGTATGTATATAATGATCTGTCTCTTGTGTTGCAGCTCAGACATGAGTGGGGCCAGTAACACACTGGCGAGGGAGTTCTTGACTGATGTACATCAACTATGCAGTGCGGTGGCCCAGAGAGCAGAGGCACGGGAGGAAGATGAGGAGGAGAGTCACATGGTGGCACTGGGAGAGTACCTGGTCAGGGGACGGGGCTTCCTGTTGCTCAGCACCCTGGACTCCATCATTGACCAGGTGAGGATGTTAACAAAATAATCATGAAAAAACATAAAGAATGAAAACATTTTTAGCAACAACTACTGCCACAAACGTATCTAAATGCTAATACTGTGGTTAAATTCCATAATAGTCACACTAAGCTCACATTTTTTAATTAATCTAATACACTTTTCTCATGCACCCGTTCAATATCAGCATGACAAATTCAAATGTTTGCACATAAGCCTATGCAACCTCTGCTGCACCTAATCTCCTTTCCATCAAAATTAAATTGCAGACAGAGTTTGCAATAAAAAAACAACAAGGATTATGGAAACATGAGACAGACATCAGCTGGTGAGATTAAAGGAGTATTTAATGACCACAATGCTATAAAACCTATAGTGAAAATGTGTTATGCAATGGTGAGATGCTCTATAATCCTGTAAAAACAAGATGGACTTGATTAGAACATAGTGTTTAATTTGAGTTTGACATTTCCACTGGAGTTTTTCAATCACACGAGGAGATGATTACAAATCACTGACTGGATTTGAACTGAGAATTGAGAAACAAGATGCCCACTTTGTTTTCTAGACACTATACCCACCACAGGGCCAATATTGTCTCTGTATTTGTTTAGTGGCAATTTAGGCTGCCTCTCTACATCTACATCTGGTGTAACCATTACTTGCAGGGTGGTTATATCTAAAGAGGAAATTGGCCCTGCCCACGCGGTTTGATTTTCTGATTGATTGCAGAAAGTTGGTCTCTTCATTCTGTTGCTGCTGCATGCAGGATGTTGATTCTGATATGCAAATCTATTTAGAGCAGCATTATCATATCACTTTTCTAATAGGGTGTCACCTCATATTTATATCTATTCTTATTATGCAATACGCAAAATCTCTCGGATGTGGTTTGAACTTTGGCAAACGTAGCCACTCTGTTTGGCTCGCATCTAGGACAGTGAGTTGTGAGCACTCTGTTTAGATGTTAAATGGCCTCACAGAAGCAGGTATTGTTTGCTCTGTTAACTGGCTCTGACTATATACTGTATTTATCTGATCTGTGAGTGTTTCTGGGTCAAGTAATAATTTAGATGTTCCTATCCTGAGTGAATTATACGGGGTTCACGTGACAAGTGGAGCGCTGTACATAAAAGGTCAGCGTCAAATACAGGACAAAGCAATATGACCCCTAAGGGTTTTTCTTCAATAGCTCCCTGCGTCAGACATGGTGTCGTTTCTGAGTTGTGCATCAACCTACATATAACATAATGGTTTAATGAGATTTTAAGCGATTTAATGCTGATTATGTAAAATTATCTTCAAAGAAAGTACAACAGTGACATCAAGAGACAAATGGAAGTGTGCTATAGTGTGTCAAAGTAATTGAGGTGGACTGATAAAGTAAGAAAGAAACCATTAGCCGTGGTTGACTTTCAACAATATGTAAATACTGATTTGTTCTTAAAAGCGTTTGTAGTCTGCAGAGAGAAAGATGTGGTCAATAAGCTCAGTTATTTTCATGCCAAACTGTCTTTTAAAGAAGACGACGTTTATAATCCGCTTACGTGAAGTGACAAATTCATTAGTGATTGAGTGATGAATATGACGCTGTGTGCCATCATCTCTGAGTCTTCATACTCTTCATATCTTTTTGCTTATTTCACACACATTCATTGTATTTTCTCTTTTTAATGGGAGCTTTCAGAAAGAATTTAATGCATTCATGTGCTAGTCCATCACTAGCTCCAGCTGTGTGTGTCAGCTGTGGCCTGAATGAAGTCAAGCCTTCAGTGGCAATCAAGGCCGGCTACTTTATAAACATTTATTAGTGGTATACTTTATAAGAACTTGTGGTTTGCAAAATCAGTTTCCAGTCATAAATTTGTGTTTTACTTTAGTTGATATTTCTCTGTGTTTTTATGGTTTGTTCCACTGTGCTGTGAAATACTCCCACCCAGTGCCACCCGATCTGCCAGTTCTGACACTGTTAAGATGACTAAGGCCTAACCCAGTAAAATGTTCTTTATGTAATAGTAGCAAGATTCATATTCTTTACATTAGTAAAACTATTCCACACATAACCAATACTTATAGTTATGTAAAAACATTTAATAAAAAGGTCCCATATCTGAGGGGGGAGCTTTGTTTTGTTATTTTCAACCGACCAAGTGTTAAATGTCAGGCTTCTGTCATCTCTGGGTACATCATCCACTGAATAATTCAAGTGGCAAATGCTCAGCTACAACCAGATAAAAATATGTCTAAACTACAGTCAGAGGTGGTTGGAGTTAGAGCGACACCAATTAATATCTGTGAATTATTACTTATGCAGGATATCAGTATTGGTGAATTCTAGGCTCCGATCAGAATAAAAAGCAAAAAATGTACAGAACCGAGAACAATGTTCAAAAACTAGGTAATTTGCAAACAGTGTCACTATTACATAGTTTGTCCACCAGGGAGCATTGGCAGGTTTATTTTATTTTATGTCCCGCTCAGTATGTATCTTGATCATAATAAAATAAAGATTGTTTTTTTTTTAATGTAATTTCTCCAAAAAACGAGTATTAGTCTCACCAATCCAGTATTAAATGAGCAATAGTAAAAAGCTGTAAAAGCTGTAATTTAATGGTAAAAGTATTCATGAAAATGGTAATAGTAAGAGAGTATCTAACAAAAAGCCTACTTAATTTAATTACATCTAATGGTGTAGTTGTAGCAGATCGCAACTTGCTCGCATCACCCTAGCGACTCAAGTGCGAAGGAAAAACTACGGTGGCTACAAAACGCATTGATGAATGCCCCTACCTAGATCCAGCGTTTGGTTTGTCCCTTCTGCAGCTCATTCTGAGGTAATAAAAACCTGATGGTGAAACTGCACCAAATGATAACGATCATTTCAATTAAGTGTAACACAGTGTGTATTTTACTGTGAAAATAAAATACTGTTTTACTGTGCAGTTTTGAAAAATCAGCAAGCTGGTCGTTTTTTAATTCACACATGAAGGAGTAGGTTGATTGTTTTTAATTAACACATGGAGGAGTTGGTTCTCTCTCTGCTGTGAGGTATGCCCTGGATAAACATGAGATCCACAAGGTCTTGGAAGTAAGGCTGTCATGTAGACGCTACATTGCTTACTGACACACTTGCACTGAACACTAACTAACTAGTTAACTAAATGCGCACAAATAAAAAAATAGTGGGATGAAAACATTATTTGGAAGATTCTGATTCAAAGCAACTTTTAACGGTGTGAAATTCTAGTAGTACGAGTAGGA
>NW_023339751.1:5506215-5556353 GCF_004916995.1 Morone saxatilis
AGTAGGAGTAGTAGTAGGAGGAGGAGGAGTAAAACCCAAAGGGACATTTGAGAGTTTGTCTTGATGGGAGTGTCTGGGTGTGCCATCAGAGTGTGACCACAGGGAAAGAGGCAGGGACGCTTTCTAGGTAACCTCAGTGTGTTTTATTGCACTCTCAGGAATTGACCTGCCGGGAGGAGCTGCTCACTTTGCTGCTGTCCCTGCTACCACTGGTGTGGAAGATCCCCGTGCAGGAGGAAAAAGCCCCAGGTCAGTACCTACATTTACTCCCTCTATTATCTGTTCATGTTAATGTTGAGGTTAACAGCACATACCTCACGCTTCCCAGCTGTCATGCCATGCAACTACTTCCTGGTATGTTACTAGTAATATCAATTACATACCCAATTTATGAGTATTGAATTGGCTGTGCATTCGGTTCTTTGTGATTTGCTAACTGTACAGAGGTTTTGGTATATATATATGGTTTGTACAGACGAACTGAAATGCAGACTGCATTTCATGGGCCTGAAATGTTCTCTAGCTTTTTATATTTATATATTTGTTTAATCTTCGTCCATCTTTTACATAATTCTTTAGAAATTATCAAGGTTAAGCTATGATTCAGCATTGGGTTTGGTGGGTGTGAAGGCAGTGGAATGTGTTCACATTTCTGTTGAGTGTACATAGTGTCTGTGATGTTCTTATCAAATGACTCACTTTTATATTTATTTTAATTTTGTATTTTACCTGCTTAATACTGCAAACTGTGTGCTGTTCTTGAGATGTTAGCCATTATAGTCAGGGTCTCCATTATGTTGAATCTTTGTGTTACGAACATTAAGCAGCCATACAAAATTAGAAGTCTAGTGGTTGCTGAGGCCATTGACCTCAAGATGACACCGGTATTTAGTACAGGACTGCTGATTCTCTCTAACAAGGACCCTAGACATTTTTTGCTTTAATTAATTCTTCCTCACTCAGTGTGTTTTAAAAAACACAGAATAGTCTGATTGGCATACAGCTGTGATTTATGTTAATCGTCTTAAACTTTAAAAAGTAATATTTTTTAGAAAATTAAAATGTGATTGTTAATTTGAAGTCTCAATTCCTAAATGTGACTCATCCAGACGGTTGTTTTTGTGTGTTGACAGATTTCACCCTGCCGTCCCTACTGGAGGTATTCCTTAGCCGGGAGGTGAAGGCCACCCCTCTCAGAGCAGGACAGAAGGCTGCGACAGATGAACAGAACTCTGGAAAGCGGCCCCGTGTTGGCAGTGGCACCTGGAAGTCACGGAGGTCGCGCAGGACAGCACAGAGATACTCTGTGAAGGATGCTCGGAAGTCCCAGGTTTCTACCTCAGATTCAGAAGCCAACCCTGAAGACAAAGCTGTCCCAGGCCCCGGTGGTGCAAGGAGCCGTAGGTCACATGGCTCCACCATCCGGGTAAGCTGCCAGCATCATCGTTCAGAGGCCTCTCAGTTAATATCCACCACCGTTACAGAAACCATGAGTGCACCATACCCACACCCTCGAGCCCCTGGGTCCCAGATGACGGACACTGAAACCCTGACAGACCCCGCTGCAATATCAATTTTCAACCGCATGGAAAATTCTCCCTTTGATCTCTGCCATGTGTTGCTTTCCCTGCTGGAGAAGGTTTGTAAGTTTGACATGAGCATCAACCACAACCCTGGCCTGGCAGTTAGTGTCGTACCTACTCTCACGGAGATCCTGACTGAGTTTGGAGATTGCTGTGGTCCAGGGGGAGGGGGTGGAGGTGGAACGGGAGCCGAGGAGCTTGCTGGAGGCTGGACAGAAGAGCCCATCGCACTGGTCCAGAGGATGCTTCTACGCACCATCCTGCACCTGATGTCCGTGGATGTGAGTCAGAGTGAAACCCTCCCAGATAGCCTGAGACGCAGCCTGACAGATCTGCTACGAGCCACCCTCAAAATCCGGAGTTGCTTGGAGAGGCAGACTAACCCTTTTGCTCCTCGGCCTAAGAAGACCCTGCAGGAGGTCCAGGATGACTTTTCATTCTCCCGCTATCGCCATAGGGCCCTTCTGCTGCCAGAGCTTCTAGAGGGAGTATTACAAGTGCTGCTGGGTTGCCTCCAGGCTTCCACGCCCAACCCCTTTTTCTTTAGCCAGGCACTGGAGCTCATCCATGAGTTTGTCCAGCACCGCGGCCTGGAGCTGTTCGAGGCCACAGTGCTGCGGCTGGAGGGACTTAGCAGGGCCAGGGATTCTGAAGTAGTTGGCGAGGCTTCCGAGAGGCTACGAGGTCTCATTGCAGGGGTCTTTAAGATCATCAGTGCTGTCAAGAAGGCAAAGTCAGAGCAGTTGCATCAGTCTGTGTGCGCCAGACGCCGCCACCGCCGCTGTGAATATTCCCACTTTCTGCATCACCACAGAGACCTGTCAGGTTTGCCCGTCTCTGCTTTCAAGCAGGCTGCGAGACGCAACCCCTTTGAAGAGGACGGAGAAGGCAAGGAAGGGATGGAGGGTGACGCCGTGCGTTACCCCGAGCGCTGCTGCTGCCTGGCTGCCTGTGCTCATCAGTGTCTGCGACTCCTGCAGAGACTCTCCCCCAGTGGTCCAGCTGTGTTGCAGGTACTGGCTGGGGTGCAGGCTGTTGGAATCTGCTGTTGTATGGATCCCCGCTCAGTTGTAGGACCCCTGCTCCATGCCTTCCAAGCTCCAGGTCTACGTAGTTACCAGTCTCATGTTCTTAGTGTCCTGGGCAGACTGATCCTAGACCAACTTGGTGGAGGGCAGCCCTCAGAGAAAGCCAAGCTGGCCTCCTGTAACATCTGCACTCTGGACAGCAGCCAGCTGCCAGGCCTGGAGGAGACACTGCAGCACGGGGACCCGTCAGCCGTCTCTACCAGTCTGTGCTACCGCTCCCAGGGTATTCTTCCAAGTGGAGGGGGCGCAGAGGACATGCTGTGGAAGTGGGATGCTCTGGAGGCCTACCAGGAGCTAGTGTTTGGTGATGACTGGCAGCTGAGCCAGCAGATAGCTGGTCACGTGTGCCACCTGACCCTGCGGGGGAATGCTATAGTGCAGTGGCAGCTCTACACACACATCTTCAACCCTGTGCTGCAGAGAGGGGTAGAGCTGGCCCACCATGCCCAACAGCTGGGGGTTTCCACTGTCTGTACTCAGGTCTGCACTTATCACACACGGTGCCTGCCTGTGGAGGTCCTACTCATTTACCTGCAAACGTTACCTGCCCTTCTCAAATCAAGGTGAGCGGTTTTACGTCAATTTAAGATTTAATTTTCCCTCGATCATCCGTCTTTTTTCAGTGGTTGTTTCAGTCTTTCTGAGTTTCCCTGTAGTACTGTACATCATTTCAGGGTTCTGCCAGAGATGTGTTTTAGATTTTACATTTTTTATGTAGATGGATTTGTATCTGTGCTTAGATTAAGTAAATATACAGAAGCAACAATAATGTGTATGGACTGATCTCTTGTTGCATTAAATTGATGCAGATGGTTGTTTTGAAAAAATGTTTAAGCAGATTTCTCACTGAACAAATGAATTCTGCATCTTTTATACTATCACACAAAGCAAATATAATCCGCCAGGTCAAAGTTGAAAGACACCTAATCCACCGGGACATTGTTTGTCATTAGATCTGTCTCTCCAGGTCATTGCTAATTGATGCTAATCCATAATTTATTACAGCTTTGTGGACTGAGTGAGGGATGGAAGATAATTGACTGTTTATGTAACGCTGTTACGAGGACAATAGTCTGGCAAAAGCAGGTGCTTGTGGTGTTTGTCTGGATATATTTAACAAAACCCAAAATGTAATAGGTTTAATACTGTAGTAATTAGGTTTTACTTTTAGTTTGGGTATTATCAGTGAATATTGAGTTCTCAGCTTTGAAATGTGTTTTTCTGACCGTGGTTTAATCCTTGTGACCTGTCTGGATTGTATTCTGGCTCCTGCCCAATGCATGCTGGGATAGATTGAATCCCCTTGCGACCTTAAACACGATCAGTGGGTATAGAAGATTGGATGGATGGATGCTTTGAGTCTGTCAGTGGTGGGCAGACTTCTTAAAATTCAGAGTATGTTGTTCTGCTGTCTGCAGGTTTGAATGGCATTCAAAGTCTTAACAGCAGTCATTTCATCTGAGCCTTTTCAAAAGACACTTTAGAGACAATTTTAGGTCCTTCTGATTATGTAAAAGGTGTCATTACACAGGTAAATCTCACTTTTGGTGTTCTGCCTAAACTTAACATTATAATTTTATCCTTCATGCACCTTCAATGCAACATTGAGGTTCTTATCCTCAGTGGATATTTGTTATGTATATATTTACATAGGAAGCTCATTAATATGTATAATTGGTTGCTCCCGGGATGCATATTTAAATACCTTTTTATTCATGAATTCTTTTGTTAATGATAAACAAATAATGAATACTTGATCAATTCTGTTGTAGCGTACCTATAAAAGTGTGAGTAACACAAGAGCAGAGAAATCATCCTGATTTCAGGCTTTTAAAAGCAAGTTTTCACCCATACTCAATACACGTTGGCTAAAATATCTACCACTGTGAGGACACAAAATCGTATCAACTGTTTAGACGTACGTAATCACCTTCCTGTAGCTACATGAGTGTTCAAAACAACTCTTAGAATTCCACTTTATGTAGCTTTTAATTTATAGCTATACAGTTTACTTAATATATATATATATAATAACACTGGATTTAGTCTGTTTTATCACAGTTGTACATTATTGAAACTTCAGGTGGCAGCACACAAGGTAAATAAAACAACGGTAGCTCCAATGTAACATACAACTGTTTAAAGAAAACGAAAACATTTTTCAGTGTGGCCTGAAACATTGGCAACCAAATTGCAATATTTAATGCCCATCAAGAGCAAAACTATGACTTGTAGGAGCATGCTTAGTGAACTACTGCTTCTGAACAGGGCGAAACAACCCATCCTATATCGCCAGGTTAGACTATACGGCTCCATCTGGTGGGCCAATTACATATTTGGGTTTTTTTTTTTAGATATGGGTACAACATTAGATTAAAGGTATTATTTGTATTGTTAAGCTTGATTGACGTCGATGTGAATGAGGAAGTTTTATCTATTGTTCTGTTGTTCTGTTTTGAAATGGTTAGCAATGGTTATATTTCGTACATATCCTATTTATACACATACTCATTGATTTAAAACAGTTATCTTGTTGCAAGGTAACTTAAAAGACAAGTAATCTCCTCAAAGCTGTACATCATCTGACGTCTTGCGCTGCTCCTTTTTTGCTTTCTGCAGAACTTGTTCAGATGAGAGTATTAAATATTCAGGCTAATGGATAGTCGTCTTGATGGACTTGCACACCACTAATGAAGAGAGGAAATGTTCTGAAAAAGCAGAATTAATCAACTCCACATTCATTTAGAGGAAGGGTGGAGAAAGGGTGTGAATTAGAGGGAAATCAGCAAGTATGTAATCTATTAAATATATCTATTTCATTCCCTGAGCTCAAACCTTCAACTGAACATCTGTTCCTGAACATACTGGGTAGATAATCCCACGCTGAGATTAATGTCAGCACATCTCTTGAGAGTGTTGTTTTCTCCTGCCAAATGTTGTTTTAACCTTCCTTCACAGATGACGCATTAGTCTTTTAAGTTAATTTACCCTGCATTGTAATAGCGTAATTTATTATTCATCAGTAGTGTGTGTATACCAGTAGTAAACAAATTTAAAAGGGTAAAATGTCACCTTCGTTTTGCTAAATAACGTACGATTCACATTCAGATAACTTAAACACAGTGTGACAGAAATTTGTGTTTCATGCCGCTCAGCTAAAAAAAAACACACAAAAAGCATAAAGTTGGAACTTAACAAGTATAGCAGGTGTGTTCATCTGCAATGTTAGTGTCCTTCACAGTTAATTTATCATGTTAATAGAAATAGACTAATTTATTTAAAGCTGTTGTTGTGCCCTGGGGGAAATTATATCTGCAACATGATGGGAGGAAATGAAATGAGTGATGGTAGCAGTGTGACGGGTCCTGTGTGATGGCAATAGCTTCTCCTCTGATTGACTAGTTGTAGAGTTTGTTAGATTAGACCGAGTGGTGCCATTTATTTTAATTGCTGGGAGTTCTAGTAGAGTTTAAATGTGTGCAGTTCACATCTACCCTTTCTGTCACCACATTAATCTGTTCCTTGGGCAGCGAGAGGCATGTGTGTAACATTTAAGTCAATTAATGGCATAGTGCATTAAAATGTTAAAAAATGAATTATGAGTCTTGTTAGTTTCCCATATTTATATTGAGTGTGTGCAGTGTTTACCTTGCTTAGTTTCTTCTCTCTTCTTCTTCATAATTTTTGTTACAGGGTGATCAGAGACCTTTTCGTCAGTTGTAACGGACTCAATCAGGTGACCGAGCTTGTCTACCTAGACCAGACCCGCTCTTTGGCTCTGAAGGTGTTTGAGACTCTGATAATAGGCACTAGATACCAGCAGACAGACGGGGTGCTTCAGGAGTTGGAGAGTGCTGATGCCGAAGAAAGGGAGGCCGTCTTGGGCCTGGCTGAGGAACTGGGGTCCCGAGGGGCTGGAGAGGGCCCGCAGAGCCTCAGCAAGTTCTACGAAGGCCTAAAGGAGGCGTATCCACGCCATAAGAGCCGGAGCGGGCAGGGCCGTGGACCTGGGCGCAGCCGAGCAGAGACTCACCTCCATGTTATCAACCTCTTCTTGTGCGTGGCCTTCCTCTGTGTCAGCAAAGAGGCTGATTCTGACCGGGACTCAGCCAACGACTCTGAGGACACTTCAGGTTACGACAGTACAGCCAGTGAACCCCTAGGCGGGCGATTGCCTTACCTGTCCCCAGACAGCGTGGCTCTGCCCTCCAAAGAGCAGGTACGACGCGCTGCAGATGTTTGGTCAGTATGTCGGTGGATCTACCTGGCCAGCCCTTTGTTTCAGAGGCAGTTCTTCCGGCTAGGAGGACTGGATGTTTGCTTACGCCTCATGGCCATGGTTATTCAGAAGCTTTCCTGTAAGACCAAGGATGGGAAAGCAAAGAAGAAGAGGGACGGTAAGGCCAAAGGCAGCCCCGAGTCCACAGCCTCAGCTACCTCTCTGGGACTGGAGGAGACAGCTCAGGATTCAGCTGACACCTTTGGCATCAGTTCAGCTGAGGGAAAGAGCAAAGATCCAGCAAAGAAGCTGGAGGAAGAGTGGCAACTACAAAGTATTCGTCTCCTTGAGGCCCTGTTGGCCATTTGTCTGCACAGTGCTAACTCGGCCCTGCAGAGGACGGAGCCGGAGCTTTCTTATCAGGTATGTAATTTAATATATTGATCGGCTAATCGGACCACATCAACCACAAAAAAAACAAAAAACAAAAGTTTACCCTGGCTTCCAATAAATTGTTGTCTCCTCTTGTCTGTAGCTCCAGTCAGTGGAAGAGACCCTGTTTGAGGTGAGAGACCAGCTCTCTCGCTCAGGGGTGGTGAACTCTGACCTGGCTGTTCCTCTGTTTGACTCTCTCCTGAGAGTGGCCCTGGCAGAGGTATCATCCTGTCCTGATCCCCCTGAGGAGAAGCCAGACAGGGTGAGTCCTGCCTTGGGAGAAACTGTGAGTGAAGTTACTGCACCTTTTTACATTCTCAAGTTTTTTTTAGCTACTCGTGTATCAAGAGGCAAGTTCAGGTTATAGCCAGCCTGGCACCAGACACTTGATTCCTCTGCAGCTACAGCCGGTGCTATCCATGCTCATCGCAGTATAAAGCTCTGGGCACAATGCTGCCTAATCTTTATCTGTTCTGCTGGACAACCTCTATGCAACAGAAAGAAGCTTTTTAAATAGAATTTCTTTGTATTGAAACTATAAATGTTATTGTTTGTGCCTTTTATGTGCAAATCCTCTTCTTACATCAACAACTTCTCAATCTTGACTGCCTGTTTCCAGTATAGTAACAGTAACATACAGTAGTTACCCATTAAGTGAATGTTGGTACGGTTCAATTAAAATGATTAACTAAGAGAAACCTGGTGGAAAATGGGTTTAAGGTGCTGACCATATACTTTATTACATATTATTGCCATCTCTCTCTCTCTCTCTCTCTCTCTGCTCTTCTCATCTGTCTCTCTTCTGTCTCTCTCTGCCTCTCTCTCATGTGCTCTCCGTTCGCTCTCTGTCTCTCTCTCTCTCTCTGTCCCTCTGTTCCGCCTGTCTCTCTCACATCATGCGTGTTCTCTCTCTCCTTCATCTCTCTCTCTCTCCTCAGTCTTCTTTCTCTCTCATTGTTTTCTGTTGTTTATCGACTGTCAGCTCTATCATATGGGCATAAAATACCCGGAAACAGTTACTAATTAGTAAGTAAAGTAAATTAAATAAGGATCAAATTGTTACATTTCTGCATAGTTTTAATGATTTGCTTGCTTAATCGCGCCGTTTTTTTGTGCTCTGTATTTTGCACATTCTTCGTCATGCCCTTTCATTAAGGAAATGTTCATTACTTGTTTCAACAAGGTAGCAAATTGGCAAAGGCTTCAAGGTGTGAGGCAGAGGTGAGAGCTAGAGAGAGTCGAGAGATATCACATAATTTTAAACAAGCATGTGTGACGGAAAAACAAACTGCATCTTGACGTTTGCTCCCCAATGTATTAGCAATTATCTTCCAACGTGCCCAATGAGCCGCTGTCAAGGCAACAATTGTGATCAGGGCTACTGATCAATACAGGCGATCAGATGAATAATGAATAAATACACAAGTTCTATTTTACAGTTGTTTTTTAATTGCTTTTTTCTCACTAGATTGAAGCAGATTGTGTAAAGTCACCACATACAGCGTCTTTGGCTGAACGCCATGGGCAAATATAAAGAGCCGTGTTTATTTAGGTGGCAACAGGACAATGAAAACATTTTCCAGTCAAGCGTCATCAACATCAGGTCGTGCGGTCACTCACACTATGTTGCTAAGCAGCTGCTATCTGCCTGATATACAACAAAACAGCAGACGTAAATAATGATAGCCCTTGTTTAGACTAAGCAGTGGGTGGACAAATGAGCAGCCTCATTTTGAAACCGCAACCGTTCGCTGTTGTTACTTTGTTTTAAAGATTGTTATATGTTAATTTAAGTTCTTCTAACGTAGTCCTCATAAACATAATGACGGATGAGAAAGAAACTTATTTAAAAACGTTTTTCTTTTATATTATTTATTTTACCTTCTTTCTGTACTGAGTGTTTCCTTATGCCTGTGTATGTACGTGTGTGTGTGTGTGTGTGTGTGTGTGTGTACATATGAGTAGATGCTATTTTAGAGAAGAGATTATAATTTTTCTGGGTGTCCTCACTGAAATCCCGCCCCGCCTGGTAGTGGGGGCCACCCCGTATCACAGCCTTAGATGTGTTTTTCAGAAGTCTTAAAATGCCTGTCTGACTAAGCCTGTTCCAACACAGGAGGATTTAGCTTTTTATATAATAGATTTACCTATTTCCTAAGAGCTTAGTTCTTTCTCAGTGAGCCCAGCAGAGTGTGATGTTCACTTAACTATTGCAAGTATGTGCTATGAAGCTTCAAGATTAGTCTTCCGCCAAAAGGTTTGTCCACTGAAGGACTATTCTTTGAAATGTTCACTTCAGCCACGATTGAATATCAAAGCTGCCTGTCTAGTATCATGTTTAAAGGAACAGAGGTGTGTATAACAGTAAGCCTCTTCTTTGAACTAGTAAACGGTTTAGAGTTCGACTGTTTACTTGAGTGCGAGTGTTTGTTTGTGTGTGTGTGTGTGTGTGCCTACGTGCACATGAGATGACTGACTGTTCACATCAAGGAACTGGCCGTGTGAGTGCAAGTCAGCTGATATTTGTCTTATGACCAAAATCTTGTATTTTTTTCCCTCCTCATCACTTGAAAACATTTTGTTGGCAATTTATTCGCCGTATTAGTGGAAGGACCGCTGCTTGTCATGCTTATTATATTTTAGCATAACATTTTTAGTCGCGGACTCTTTTTTTAAAACAGATCCGGGTAAGCTCTTGTAAAATTAATCTTATTTTACCAACGGCTTAACAGTTAACAAGCTGATGATTTTGGTTTGGTTTTGTTTGGACTGTTTTAGATTTGAAATTCCTGACTTTTTCTTGCCTCCCCTCCTCTTTCTCTCTCTTTCTCTCTCTTTCTCTCTCTCCCTCTGTCTCTCTCTCTTTCTGTCGCACTCTCGTTCTGTCAGAAGCTCCAGGTGTTGACTGAGGGGGCGGCCCCGGCAGGCGATCTGTCTGAGGAGGTGGACGAGGTGCAGAGCTGTGGCGTCAAGCCACCTGGGGAGGAGGAGGGCTACGACGCTGACAGCGAAAGCAACCCTGAGGACATGGCCAAGCAGGAAGAGGGTAGGTCCACACTTACTGCTACACACACACACACACACACACACACGCGCACACACACACACACGCTCTCTTACTCCCATTTACTCCTCCTCAAGAATCATCAGCTACTGCACACATCTGATGGCTCCAAATAATAGTATCTTAGGCTGGTTTATTGGTATTTGCTTTACTTTAGTCTTTTAACTATCCACTGCAGGTTAATTTTTCACCCTTTTTAGTACCCTGGGGTTATTTTAAGAACACTATAAATCACTTTTACTTCATGCACTCTGTCTTCTCTACCATTTGTTTTTGTTGGTGATAAATGTCAACAGACTAATCTTGATGGATTGAGGGGTCATATATTGGTCCCAACCTCTAAACCTGCTGATTTTCAGCCTTGGGAAATCTTGCTTTTCCCACTAATGAATGGATCATTCAATTTGTTGTTGAATTATTATGCGTTATTACATTTTCTTATATTCACTGGAATATTTTTGAGTTAAACAGCATCATGTTTTTTTTTAAGCAATTTGCAGTGTCAAACCCACTTCCTCCTTTGGTTTTCTGTGGAGGATATTTGGCAATAACAAGTGGCTAGTTTTTATCGCATACGTATGACATCGCAGAAACAGGCCTGGGCGCTTTCCTCATAACAGCCTCTTGTGTCAGCTCTGCCTCTCCACTCTGGTCTCGCAGGTTAAGAACGTGGCCTGATTACACCCTTTTTACTTTTTTATCCCTTCAGAATAGAGTCATTGTTTTATGTTTTACAACTACAGTCAGCTACACTCTGTGGCCTCATGAGCTGGATCTTGTGACTTAAAGTTCCCATCAAATGAACTTCCTGGAAAACTTTTACGTCCTGAAAAACACTCAATCTTTAATGCTGACTTCATGCTAGGCAAATAAAAAAATGAACCCCTGCAGTGGTAATCATTGAACATCTGACATGAAATGGTGGTTTGCTGCAATTAAATTCAACCTCAGACCACACACAAGCATCTACATTTTCCACAAAATGGTATTAAGGGATGCTGGGATGGCAGTCGGTATAAGTCTTTTAGTTTATATTTACACAACGCAGCATGTATCTGCATGTGTGAGTGTTGGAGGCAAACTGTGCCGCTGTGCATAGGGAGAGAGAGCAAGCTTCATTAATAAAAGGAGGTCCCAGAAGCTGCGTGAGAGCCTGCTGGCCTGCTCTCCTGTAAATCATGTGGGGACTCCAATGCTGCTCTGAAGCTGAGCACAGGACTGAGGCTAATTCATTTTTATGAGCTGCCTCCAAGATCTCCCATCTCCCGTCAGGGCTGAAGCAGGGAATGCCTGTGGATCATGAAGCTGTTTAACCACCAGTGTGTGTTTCTGTGTTGTCACGTTTATCATCTTTCCACGTCTGTGTCTCTGATCATTTGTGTGTGGTCGTTCTTTCAGGAGTGAAGGTGGAGTCTGCTGCGCTGCGTGAGTTTGCGGTGGTGGTGGACGGGCCCGGGCATGGCGTGCTGCTTTTCCCAGAGATCTGCACAATGGAGCTGCAGCTTCTCGCCTCTGGCTCTCCAGACCTGGAGGTTCTGAGTCATGTGTTTCACAGCCTGCTGGGTGCCGTGCACGCCAACCGCCGTAATGCTGCTTTGCTCTATGACCAGGTCAGCCTGACCACTTCTGCCTTTTTTGTACTATTCTTAACTGCCCTGCAGGCTGTATTTGTCTCTGTCTTCCACCTCAACTCTGCTCTGATGAATATGGCTGACCCTCTGTTCTGGTCCTCACAGGGAGGAGTTAAAACCATCCTGTCTGGCTTTCACAACATCCTCAGCCAAACAGACCCCTCCTTTACAGGTTTGTTATTTCTTCTGGCTTATTTTTGCCTTATCTCACACTGTAGGATATTATTTATGTGTGACATCTAGTGGAAAAAAAAACTGTGTACACTCAGTTTGCCGTGTTCTTAAGATTTTCTTTCCTGCTGCTGACATTTCTACTGGGTCTTCAGGGTTCAAACGTCATACTCAGTGTGAATAATTTTAGCATTTTGTGGGGAAATTTGTACCCGATGCAGTGTACCCTGTTTGCAGTGTTGGTTGCAACCTGCTTTCTTTTGACTGATTTCTCAAACATCACAATGATATCAATAACTCTTGACAATTTGAAGTTAGATTTGAGTATTGTATGTTATGCACTTATATCTGACGTGCTCATCTTTGGCATTTTTTGTTTACCAGATATATTTTCTGCCAGAAGCAAAGCAGGCAGCGATGATGTTTTGTGTTTTTGCCTGTGGTGTTCTGGTGCATGCCCAAGTGAATGAAAACTGTTTACGTAATCTGCTCTTCATTTGTCTACCTTCAGATTGCCAGACTGTGCTAGTGGAGCTGCTGGTTGCCATGGTGAGCCAGCGAATCACAGCGGAGGAACTGGCTCTATTGATTCGCCTCTTCCTGGAGAAAACCCCACCTACTGTAAATATACCTATCAGTCACTCAACAATGCATTGTTAGCTTACGTTCATGGTGTCTGCACATTAAATATTTCAGCAGGAACGAGAAATTATTTGTAAGACATCCTTTATGTCACACTCTCTTCTCACTTCTTGGTTCTTTAAAACTCATCAACACATGATGCTCCCCTGGGCTCACTTCAGTCTATATACAATTAACACCAATGTGTGCGGAACAGATGTGACGCTACAACCTATTACCACAGGTCTGTGTTTAATTGGAATCCAGCAGCAGACATCATTAATAACCTGTCTCCAAGAAATAGATTACCAAAAGGGAAGAGAGGTTTATTTTTATCCAACGTAATGACATGTGACCTGTGGTTGCCATCTATGAAAATGAGACACATCAGTGACTGCAATAGTGTTGCTCTTTTTGTACTGCTACCCAGGTTTTTTCTATTTTAGATGTTTTGCTACATTCTTCTTTATTGTTTATGGCTTATTTATTAAGACTCACGGGGTTAGCACAGGTTTATTACTATTTTAGATGGATCATGCAGAAATTAAACAACTCTGTAATGTGTGTATGATATTTTTCTTAATTTGACTTAATTTAGGGATCTAAAAATAATTAGATTGGATAGAGTTTGTCCCTCTCACGTCCCATTTGCTTTGTTACCTGCCAGGAGATTTTACTGAAAGGCATCTTACAAATCGTTGAGGCCAACATGAATATGGAACCTCTTCACTTCCTGACCTTTCCAATAATCCTTGGGGCTTCGACACCTGGAGGGGTGTCCGCCAGCTCCAGACAGAATGGTGCTGCCGGAGGGAAAAGCGTTGGTTTGCTCTGGAAGGGCAAACTGTCTCCTGGACGCAGGGAGGGGGATACAGAGTACCGGCCAAGCCACCTCCATTCCTCTCCCTGGCACATTGCTCCTCTCCACTTACCCCTGGTAGGGCAGAACTGCTGGCCCCACATGGCCAGCGGCTTCAGTGCCTCTATGTGGCTGAGGGTGACCGAGCACGAGGAGAAGGAAGGGGACAAAGACGAGGGTGAGGCACAGATCCTGCACCAAAACATTATTATGCTGGAATTCCATAAACATGAACTTGTTTTGAGATTCTTTACTCATTGTCTTTCAGAAGAGAGTAACCCTCCCGCAGCGGAGTCTCAACATGGCTCCTCTCACGCTGGGACGAGATTAGTGGAGGAAGGCCTCGTTCATATTCTGTCCATGGGCTCCAAGGCACTGATGCTTCAAGTGTGGGCAGACTTCTCTACAGGCTCTCTCACATTCAGGTGAGCTCCAGCATAGACTACAGTCTCAAGATGTGTGTGAAGAATGGGTTACTAGTTCTCTGCATTCATAGTTTATGGACCTTGAAGTATTGTAATGTGCTGTTTTCCTCAGGATTTGTATAGACCCAAACGATGAGATAAAAGCGGGGCTGCTGGCGCAGGCAGACTCTGCTGAAGAACTACTCAAAGCAGGCCAATGGCAGCACCTCGGGCTCACTTACACCCAGCAGCCAGAGGGCAAGAAGAACATCCATGGCCGTGTAGTTGTCTGGGTGTGTGGCATTAGGTGAGGAACTTTTGTAACAGCAAGAGTAAGGATTTGGATTTTAAATCCGGTAAATAAGTGAACATTAACCTTCATTTAATCTGCTCTCTGTTCTAGGAAATGTGAGGTGTCTTTGGACTACACTCTACCGAGAAAGTCCAGTTTATCATCCGACAGCAACAAAACCTTCTGCATGTTGGGCCACTGTGTGCCATCCTCTGGGGAGCTGTTGAAGCAGGGTGGATGCTGGAGCATGGGCACTGTGCTTCTCTTTAACGGTAGGACCCCTGTTAACTCATGTCTACTTTATCAGACTGGAATCATGTGTCTGTAAGCTCTTAGACACTTAATCCCAGTCAGTCATTTTACTCTACATGCATATGTGCAATCTGTTTTAATCCTTTTATATAATTTTATCTGTTCGGCCTCACTGCTGCTCTCTGGTGGAACACTCATCAATGTCTCTCTTATAAGCAGTATTTACTGTACGTAGATGTACATTAATGGTTTTTGGTGTAGTTATATTTTAAAAAACATATCCCGTCTATTCGCTGTAAAAGGCTGTTTCTGGCGTGCTGTAGATTCTCCGCATTCTCTCGGGAGGCTTACTGAATACTTCTCTTGTTGCCTCTAATTGGCTGTGAATGGCTTGCCTCTAGGCGATCTCAACCTGTGAACCCAACTGATGTCTTTAGACAAGCTTTAGCCTCTCCGCTGTTGTTGGGATTCATCGTAGGTAGCAGTGTCTTCTTGAAAAAGAAGGACTGTGAGATTCACCAGAGTTTCATGAAAACAAGAAATAAAACATCAAGGCTCGCCGTGGCTCCTCGTGGGTCTCGCTTTGCGTCACATTATATGTTACTGCCTTATGGATTATTAATGGAATAATCTAAATAATTTACTCATGGAGGTTGACTTAGGGTCCATGTCTAAATTCTCACAATTCTGTTTCCTGGCTTCCAAATTACAGAATTTTGAAGAGTTTGTCTCATTAGGGCAGTGATTGTGACTCTGTTTGTCTCCATCTTTCAGGATCCAGAATTGGATCTGAGGAGGCCCTCTACCTGTATACCAGCGGGCCAGACCTCACCTCGATCATGCCCTGCAAATACGGCAAACCCAGTGGGACATTCTCCAAGTTTGTCACTGAGGAAGGCCTGAAGTGTGAGCATGTACGAGAGCTCCTGATGAAGAACAAGGATGTGGACACAACAGCTTTGGTTGTAAGTATTTGTTAACATGACAAATTAACTCAGAAATCTACATCAGACAACACGCACTTGTGAAATAAAGAAATATTGTATTGTCACTGTTGTGTCATCTGTTGATTCTAAATGCAGACTGCCACTGCTGTTAAACCCTGTACTTTGTGTTTCAAGTGCTCTGTAACCATAGCAAATCCCTCCTATGTCTCATTTATTGTTTCATTTCACGGTGTATGAGTAATGTGCTGTTCCAATTAGCTGTCATTAATGATACTGCACGGTAGGAAGTCATTTTTCCCCAATGGAAAAAGCTATTACAGTTAAGCTGCAGCTATTTCAGTGAGACTGAAAATAGTTTTTCTCTCATTAAATGCTAATGGATTTGTTGATAATAGCTCTGCTGATAAAAGAAAAGAAAAGAAAAGAAAAGAAAGGAGTAAGACAAGAAGAATGAATGATCTTTATAACTTTTGTTAAACTCTAAACCGAGTTTAACCCAGGTCTACATCCACGCTTAAAATTGTAGCCTTGAGCTACCTGTGCTCCTTGCTTGGGTCTAATTGAATTTCAACAAAAATAACTGTAAATAATTGAAAGTCACAGGATGAAAGTTTAGCCTGAAAAATGATAACCGTGTGTGTTGTGTTTCTGTATAGGAGAGCTTGGCTGTAGTGTATGCTCCAAGCAGTCCCAGAGTCTACACTATCTATGAGCCTGTAATCAGACTGAAGGGTCAGGCCAAGACAGTTGTTACCCAGCGGCCATTCAGCTCCAAGGAAGTGCAGAGTGTTTCCCTGGAGCCGAACTCTCTCAGAGCTCTGCTCCCCATTGAAACCCAAGGCCTGCAGAGTGTCTTGCACAAGATTGGAGGAACAGGAAATTTTGTCTTCCTCTATGCACAGGTAGGATGATTCAACATTTTTAATGGAGCTCTCACTGAGTCAGAGGAGATCATGATTCTCAGTTGTTGTGATATTTCTGGAATGCTTTGGATTTAGACGGAGGGGGGAAAAGTGACATTTTGATTTAATAAACTAGAAAAATTCAAAGTCACCTCACAGTAATGTAGGAAAATGGGTCTCATAACTTCACACGTTGATTGCATTAGTTTCTGCTTGTCAGCTGTTCCTCTATTACTCCTTTGCAACTTTTTTATAGACGACACACACAAAGAAATCATTGAATGAAAAGGAAGTTTTACACCAGTGCTGTTTAGTAGATTTAAGATTAGTCGATTGCTTAATAGTTGTGGTAACTATTTTAATAATTGTTCGTCTTTCGTTTTCAAGTAAAAATTCCAGCATCTAAAATCTGAGAATTTGCTGCTTTTCCTTGTCTCGGCAGTTAATTACTTTAGATAATAATTTATATGAACTTAATCATTAGTTTCAGTTTGAAGACCCATTTTATTTATAAATCCATATGACCAGCAAGGAAATTCATTACTACTGTAAGACCAAAAGATAAATGGCAAAGCTGTGATATTTTTGTAGGTACTGTATTTTTTCAGGAAATGACTTATCTCATGTTTGAACTGTAATTAGCTACTTTATTCATCATATATTCAAAAGTGTGACCTAATTAATTATTTCAGTTACAGGCCACCTTCCTGTGTAGGTTGAGTAAAGTCATATTAGTGTTGTTGCAGTTGTAACAACTTGCCAATAGAGATCATAGTTGTTGTTTTTTTGAGAGCATATTGTAGCAAGAATACGAACAGACAAAAGGGGGAAAGAGAAAAAACACTGCCCATCCTAAATAATAACAAACACCAAAGTCATAATTAAATTAAACACAAAAAATGCAAAAGTGCATATACATGGTCAAATTAAAGGACTATACGCAGCAAGGTGCTTTACACCCTGAAAAAGATTTCTCATCAAACACATCTCCTCTATCTTTATTTTAAAATCTTGGTTTCTTCAGATGTAATGTTTTTGCCATTTCTCTCAACCACAAATCATATGTAGGTACAGAGTCTTTTCTCATGGTTACTGGCAAAAGAGAAGCTTAGAGATCGTAGTTTAATGTCACTTTTAAAGACAAACTTGGATATAAGGCTCATCTTTACTTTCATGAGAACACAATAACTGTAGCAGCAACAGTGTGAAATAATGTTTTAGAAAGGAAGCAACACATAACATCATTTCTTTTGTTCTTATTTCGTCTCTCCTCTCTGGGTCTGCGGTGTCCAGACGGTGGAGCTGAGTGACTGTGAGAAGACCCAGGCTCTGGCCCTGCGGGTGCTGCTGTCTTTGTCCAAGTTTAACCAACACCGCATCCATGAAATGGACTGTTACCATGGTTACTCTATGATCCACCAGGTCCTCATCAAGTCCAAATGCATCGTGGGATATCATATGCTGAAAGTGAGTCACACCTTGAACTCTATGCTTTCTTCTGTACCCACAGCCTCCACTGGTCTATGCAGTAAAACATTTTCATTTTTTTTTTACCGTGAACCTGATCCAGCCCGACACACTGGTGCCTCTCTGAGCCAGTGTTGGTGACCCTGCTGTTACTTGACCCTCTGGCTGTGTCTGTAATTGAGCTGTGTGATGGCTGTATGCTGAAATGGATTCTGTCTGACTTGATGAAACACTGAGCCTCCTGCAGAGTCACACAGCACTTCTGATTGCCTTTGTCACTTTAGGCTTCCACATATTGCATTGTATATAGCACAGAACTGCACCGATTAGTGATATTAAATCATAATCATTCCTGTATGTAAAGGAACGTGCTGTGCTACAGTTGTTGGATTTTTGTTCACTTGTACTTTTCTGTTTATGCTGCAAAAGAAATCTCTCTTTTGTAAGTTTAACCTTTTTATTGCATTGAATTCACTTGTCAGACAGATGAATAATATAACTAACTGTGTATGAGACTGCAAGCTTCTATCTTACCTCAGTGTAGAGACCCAAAGGACTGCAAGATTTATAACCACTGCAGTGAAGCTGGTCACAAATGATGTAGTCAGATCAATACAGACAGGGCTGCTGAGGGAGTAAATGGCATTTCTTTTTGACGGAGTGATAAGCAGTCCAAAAAATGGACTTCATGGAGAACTTATTGATGTCTGGGGCTTTGCACTGTAAGGTTGTTTCTGGAGAGATAGCGATTATCAATATTTTGAGGCGTGTGTCTGATGAGACTGACCCGCACTGTGTTATAGAAACACCATAGAAGTGGCTGTATTTCTGATGTGCTGGGCATATTCTGTCTGTCTAGACTCTACTGGATGGATGTTGCAGTGGACCCATCCTCATCCTGGGGGACGATGGGCAGTTCCGTTTGGACACCGAGTCCGTCGCTGTGGTGCAGGATATCAAGCTTCTGTCAGATGTTCTGTTGGACTGGAAGATCTGGGCCACGGCTGAGGTAAACACATACAACACAGGATCAATCATATGCCATTAGTTACAGGATATATAACATAATGTTTATACATACATTGAGCATACAAAAAGTAGGCGATTGTTATAAATTCAAAGTTTTTATTGTTTTTTTTTTTAGTCGATATGAAGTAAAACTACAGTGTGAACAAACTGTTACTCAAGATGATTTGCTGATGTCCCATCAGACTGAAAGCTTAGAAAAATAGGAAAAGAAAAACATTGTTAATGCTGAATAACTTTACTGAATCTGAACATCTAGTTTCTCCTGAGTTCTGTTCATTTATTCCCATCCATTTCTGATGAGGGGAAGAAAGCTCAAAACATCATCATCTTATGATGAGCTGGTAATGGATTCATACACCTCAGGAGCAGCTCTCAGTGGTCACAGCCTCATCAATTACAGTTTATACCTTTTCTTTTCTTTTATTTAAAAAAGAAAATACACTTTGCAAGGACTAAATTGGTTTGAACTCATTTTCATCTTGATTTTATGTCCTGACAAACCCAAAAGTTTGGGGAGGAAACACTAATGGACTGCTAATCATGCAGTCTGCCTAGGTAAAGAATAAATGTTTAAAGTAGAGTGTTTACACTGCAGATTGTCTTTTTAAAATCAGAGTGTATTTACACTGACAAAATCGAAGAGTCCTATATGGATTTGCATTCTGCGCAGCCCTGTTTTACTGTGCTGAGGATCTCTCAGCTCCAGCTCCAGCTCTCAGCTTAGATGATGAAAAACCAGGTAATGTGTCTGCCTCTCCATTGTTATTCACTGTTTGTGTTTGTTTATGTCAGTGTGGAGTGTGGGAAACACTGCTCGCTGCCTTGGAGATCCTTATCAGGGTGCACCACCCGCATCAAGTATTCAACATCCGTCAGTTCCTCAAGGCTGAAGTAGTGCATCACTTCCTGCTCACCTGCCAGGTGTTACAGGTAGGTCACTGTCATAAAGCCGCTGCCCCGTAACACCCTTTATCTCTTCAGAGACTGTTACTGACCGCATTGTGTTTGTCTTAAGGAGCATCGGGACGATCATCTGACTGCAATCCCGCAGGAAGTCTGTCTGTCATTCGTCAGAATCATCCAGGAGGTGCTCGGGTCTCCTCCGGACATGGACCTGCTGAAGCTGATCTACAACTTCCTGCTGGCTGTACACCCGCCTACCAACACCTATGTCTGCCACACTCCATCCAGCTTCTACTTCTCACTACACATAGGTGGGGAAGCAGCACAGTTGAAAGCAGCACCTCTGTATCAAAGGGCCATTCATTTAATGCACTGAGTTCTTTTGATGTGTCTTATTTGTCAGATGGGAAGCTGTACCAGGAGAAGGTGCAGTCCATTATGTACCTGAGACACTCCAACAGCGGAGGAAAGTCCGCCAGCAGCTCTGTGGTGTCACTCTCCCCGACTGTCTTCACTGATGCTCCCCATGACGGTACGACTGCTTAAAAAAGATTTATTCTAACTGCTGCTCTTAACAGTAGTTCTTACACAGCCTGTCTTTATTATACATCTTAAATATCTTTCCAGCTAGGACCATTTTAGCTCTTTTATTTGAGCTTTCATTGTTCTACTCAGTTTTACAATTATAAGCCTCTTTTATCATAATAACCTTCCTTTTTTAGTTTTGTTCTTTTTATTTCTTTATGACTGTGTAAATGAAATAGATTTGGCTGTGATGCTCGCAACAATACATTGTGCTAAATTCAACAGGACAAAAACAACAAAAAGATAAATGTAAAATGTTGTCAATAAAAAGCAATGAATGTGCACTACCACATCATGTTCATCACAGTTACACATCTATCAATATTATTCAAATATAACACTTGCAGTGCTATTTGCACTGTTGTTACATAATGCGTCTGCATGCAAATAAGGCCCTTTGTTACTTTCAGTTACAAAGTCTAATAAAGTGCTGAATCATTTTTTTTCCAGGTCATCTCCACGGTCCTTCCCCTGAACACGGAGCTGATGATCAGTCGTTACGGCCACCTAGTCTGGCGCCATCTCCATACTCCTCCCCTCTACTGACACCTCGACTCGGACACGGTAGCTCAAATGAGGCAGGTGAAGGTGACGGGGTCTCCCTCGCCACTCAGCAGGCTCTTGGCAGCACTGAGACACTCAAGAAGGGCGGAGGTGACGAGCAGCTCCTGAGCAGCTGTGAATCAGCCAAGACGATCTGTGATTCTAAGGACATAGGTGAGGGAGGAGCCCTGCGCACCCCTTCCATCAGCGTGGAGGAGGAGCGGGACGAGGCGGCAGAGGTGGACAGCCTTGCGGAGGGCAGTGTGGGGGTGGCGGAGTCTGAGGACAGGTTTGACTGGGCCAGTGATGAGGCGCCACGCCGCCCTGACAGCCTGAAAGGTATCCAGTCCTTCCAGAGGAGCCACAGCAACCTGGCCAGTCTGGGCCTGGCCTTCCCAGCTCCGAATGGATCGTTAGCAATCGGCCGCTGGCCCAGTGCGGCTGACCGGAACTCTATGCCTGAAGACTGGGAGAGCTACACCTACTCTCCCGGCTACGAGAGGGCGCACAGCAAGACTGAATCCAACGACAGGTACGGTGTCATTGTAGCTTGTTTGAGTTTCATATACAACATTACTGTACCTCAAGAAAAGGCTGTCTGTTCTGTGGATACTTGGTATCATTGCTAATTATAATCTTAAATCAGTCCATACCAAACCTTGGCCAATCTCTAAACAGTGAGCACTAACACTCTCTTTCAACATTATATCTAATTGCACGTACATGTGTATGTGGGTTTTTCTCTGGTACCTCCAAAAGAGGGAAATACCCCGACAAAGACATGCAAAAGGATTTGCATAATCTAAATACAGTTTTGTTATGTTGATAATCCATAGCCAACTTCGAAAATAATTTGTACTTCTGTGACAGTTTCAGTTTATTTCTACATCCCAGAAAGCTTCTGACATAAGCTGATAGGAAATTAAAGAAAGATTTTCTTATTGTAATCCTGCTTTCTCACCAAAGTCACCAATGTCTTTTTATTATTCACAATGTGGCCTGTCTGACATCAAGACATCTGCTTTGATTTAGTGATGATTTTCCAGCTGTGCAGAAAAGAAAAAAACCCAAATTAATGGCAGGTGTTTGTTTTATATTTTGATTTTAAGCTTTAACTGCTTTGGCAATGTTAATGAAAATAGATACTTTGAACAAGTCTTCACTGAGGAGTGCAACAGATTGTTTTGTGTTCTTTGATAAATAGTTTCTCTTTTTACTGATGCAAGTTTTATAACACTGGGCTGAAAAATATTCGTTCTCAGTTATCAAAACACATTTCTCCAGCACCTTTTGTGTGCAGCGTTTTGTTAGTAAATGTATAAATTTGTCTGGTGCCAAGAAATTAAAAAGATAATTGCTTTCTCAATTCTATCACAGCTGATTGTGAAAATACTTAATTTGAACACTCAGGCTCTCTTTACATATTGCATACAAAATGCACGACAAGTGACAATTCGTGAGACTAATCTAAATAAATATTGTAAAAGTTCTGTAAAACCTAAAATTATATCAGAATATCCTTTTGTTTTCTCTATTTTGAGAGCACAGTACACAGTAACTGAAGTCTAAGCTGTGTTTCTCAGGTCCAGCACTGAGGACTGCCTGGTGCTGATCTGCTGTGGACTCTATGATCTTCTGAAGGGCATCTTGCAGCTGTTGCCTGACCTCATGCTTGAGGAGGTGATGGACAAGCTCATCCAACCAGAGGCCCTGATCGTCCTGGTTAACCATTCGTCGCCTCTCATCCAGCAAGGAGTCATGAAGGTTGGTTCCCCTCCGATGAATCTCGTATACTGTATGGCAGGTTGATGTGATTTGGCGCCTGGAGTCAAAGTGATGAATGTTTTTGCTGAATCCCTAGAAGTCACATTTACACATTTATGTTATTTTTCAGAGCTTTAGAGGTCCTCTTAGGCAGATTTTGTTACCTTCCCCATTTCCAGCTAAGCTAACCTACTGGTGGTGATAGCTACATATTCATCATACAGACATAAAAATGGTATCGATCTTTTCATCTAACACTCAGTATAATGGCAAATAAGAGGCCAAAAATGTCTATACTATTCCTTTAATTGTCTGTGATAAAGATTTGTAAGAAGATACTGTACTCTGAAATCGATGCCAGGATATATTGCCAGTGTTGAGGCATTACCCTTTTCAGGTTCAGGATATTGTTCTGCCCTTTTTCTCCTAGCTGCTGGATGCCTATTTCAGCAGAGCCCTCAAGGAGCAGAAGGAGAAATTCCTGAAGAACCACGGCTTCTCGCTGCTGGCCAACCAGCTGTACATCCATCAGGGCAGCCAGGGGCTCCTCGAATGCTTTCTGGAGATGCTGTTTGGACGGTCGGTGGGCCTGGAGGAAGAGTGAGTACTGGGGCAATACACTCTTGAGCACCATAGGCTGTTTTTTATCTTATAATATTATGCATAAGATTGTCTACAGTGTGAATAAATGTCTTTGATGCACACCACAATTTTTTATCCGTATTTCTTTCCAGTCTGGACCTGGAGGAAATGGAAAATATCTCACCCTTCAGAAAGCGCTGTATCATCCCAGTGTTGGGTCTTATTGAGAACTCCCTGTATGAGAACTCCTTGGTGCACAACATCCTGTGTATGCTGCTTCAGCTCCTCAACGCCTGCCCCAAGCTGGCAGACATCCTGCTAGACCACGGGCTGCTCTACGTGCTCTTTAACACTCTCTCCACCCTCAATGGCATGGAGAACGGGTACGGCTGCCAGAACAAGAGGATGATTCATTCAAACACCTCCATGGGTTCATGGGTTTTTGTCTTAAACCTTTGAGCCATGAATTAAATCATTAATCCTCTCACTGTTCATTGATCTGGCATATGCAAGTGGTAGACTTCCTGTGCTTCATATTTTTTTGTTCTTATTGTCCTTCCTCTGCAGTATTCCCCTGAATGACTACAAGCTCTTGGTGTGTGACATCCAGCAGCTGTTAGTTGCTGTGACTATCCACTCCTGCAGCTCTTCAGGGTCCCAGTACTTCCGCATTATTGAAGACCTCATTACCTTGCTGGGTTTCATGCAGACCAGCAAGATGCGTCGCACACAGGGTGAGGACAGGATTTCTGAAACTCAATACACATGCAAAATACATCAGCATTGTCATCAACTATGCTCTGCAGTTCTGGATGATATCAAGCTGTCAGGCTCTGCTGCAGAAAGAAACTGGGCTGTCACTTTATTATCTACAAGTGCAGAGTGGAAAACCATTTGAGAAAAAAATGTAATTTGAGGAATATCTCACATCTCCATCTTCTCACTAAATGGTTTTCTCTCATTTTTCCCTAAATTTGCTCTCTGAAAAATATCTTTCCCGTCTCTTCCCCATTAGCACTTTTATTTGCTGTTTTTTATCTGATATAATCATTCTGTGATCACGGAAACATTACAAAGGCATTATGGCTCAGTACATGGCAACCTTTATTATTGCTTGTTTGTCGTTTTAGTTATACTCAACTATATTACTGCCCTCATTGGACCTAATGCAAGAATGTTTTTTTTGACATAAACATCTCTTACATTTCTCCCAAGTTAGATTCAGCAAACCCTCTTAACTGCACAAACCTGTTGTAAATGACTCCTTTCAACTTGATAAATGCCACTTAATTGACTTCCCCTTATTGCTATATAAGGCTACCTTTTCATCTATGTTTGTGGGCAAAAAAATAATTTAAAATTGTTAAAAAAAAATTTATTTATCAAACAAGCAATCAAGAAAATTACTTTTTATTTTGTTGATTCTGGTAACATGTTTTAACTCAAATTAAAGCATAATTTTTAGTCAAACAAGTGTTTTTACCTCTGTTGAGAGAGGCAGACTGTTTAGACATAGTCTGGATCCCTCGTGAATTACATTTGTACTTAAGAGAAAAGTACGATGTACCTGCCACGAATCAATCTGTACACATCTTCATCAGTCTCTACTTCCTACATGACAAAGTTTATTGTGTCTTATTGTTTTCCCAGAGATGGCAGTGGCTTTGCAGTTCCGCGTCCTTCAGTCAGCAATTGAGTTCATAAAGACAACAGCCAATCAGGAACCTCAGAAGCTCAGCAGCTCAGTTAATGCACCGACCTCTCCACATCACGCCATCTACCAGAAGCGCAAGAGCATCGCAGGTGAGCATTTCACACAGAAACAGTAGAAATCAGTCGTGCAGTTTTTCAGTGTTGAGGCAGAATTTCAGGCATTTCACTTCTCCACTCTCACCTGTCTGTTCATTGATCCTCTCCTCATCCCGATCTGAAGGTTCCATTGCCATGAAAGACTCCATTATCCCCCGCATCCCCAGACAGCACTACTGCTCCTATGGTCAGATCCCAATGTCCCCTCCCTTCAGCTTCCTGTCCCAGGACTCCCCCCTCCCCTCCCCCTCTGGAGCTCCATCCTATATGCTCCACTGTGACGCAGGTAGCTCAGAGTGTGGTCCACAGTGGAGAACATCCTCCCTCTCATGGGGCATGTCTCCCACGTTTTGCTGTGAACTCACCCTATCCCCTGCACTCACCTCGGGATTAATTCGCCCAGTACTCTCATGCGCTACTGGTGCCTTTGTGTGTGCATGTTTGAATGCTTAACTAAATCAGGGTTAAGCATTTTAGCACAGACGGCCTTTTATAGATCTTTATAATCTCCTCTGTGTTTAGTGATTTATGAGATATTTGCATAACCTTACTCTGAACTTGAAAGGAAAAAAGCGTAAAATATAAGCGTGCTTATATTTACAAATGGCTTACCATCATGTGCGCCCAGTTTATGTTCTCACAACTGAGTCTATACTGATATTGTGCTTGTAGGCCGGCGCCGGTTCTCTCTGGCCCAGACTGACTCTCTCCTGATGCGGATGCGCTCTGTAGCCAGTGATGAGCTCAACCAGATGATGCAGAGGAGGATGAGCCAGGAAAACCCCATTCGTGCCAGTGAAACTGAGTTCGTCCAACGGCTGCAGAGGCTTGTTGTCCTTGCTGTCAACAGACTCATTTATCACGGTATGAAACTTCTCCCACTAATCAATTCAAACATTACAAGAGAGTAAACCCAACATTCTCTCTAACCCTGGTTCTTTTTGAACGTGTCTCTCATTTCAGATGTGAGTCAGGACTTATTTGACCTCCTGAATATCCCAGACTCTCCAGACCAACAGCTTTTCACACCAGATCCAGGTGATCAACCACAGGATGATAGCGGCTCTGCCTCTATGCCACACTCTCCTACTCCCTTCACCCTGCCACCTGCCAGCAAGAAGAGCTTTCAGAAAGACATCCTCAGACTCATGATGGACGGGATCAAAATCAGCCTGGTATGAAGACAGTCACTCAGAAGCTTTTAATTGCTTTATAACTCTTTATAACTCTTTTTAGCTGTAAAAGGTTAATTTCTATATTGTGAGACTTTGTGTTGATGGTTGTGATCACACAGGGCAGCACCGGTCGAGGAGGAGCTCCACATCAGCAGTGGCGAAGGATCCTGTGGTCGTGCCGGGACACTTTTCGGGTCCAAATCGGTCGCCTGCTCGTGCACACACTCAGCCCTGCGCTTCCTCTGTCTGACAGGAAGGAGTCGCTGGAGTTTGTGTTTGATCCCAGACATCTAGATATCCTCAAGGAGAGCCTTAGCCCGGGTCTAGAGGTGAGTGTGAAGGAAATCATTAAAGTGTGTTTGTTACCTCTCACATCAGCTTTGCATTTGTTCCCTGCCACTGGTCAATGTAAGTATTACAGCCCCATTTTTAGCTACACAATGCAGAAGCTTCATCTGTTATGCGAGTGAGTAGCTTTGTTTGTCATTTTCACTCCTACAGGCAAGTTTTCCAGCAGCTGTCAGGCCGTGCCTCTAAAATAACTTGTGATGCGTGTTTTCATGCTTTTTTCAAGACCCCTTGCATTGCTTTCCCTCTGCAATTACTGAAGGTCAACTAGCTGGATTAGGCTTGTTTCTTGTCCATCAGTGCATGTGACTTGCTCCAGACACAAATGAAATTTTAATTTGTGCTCTTCTTTTTCTCTGTTCCACTCAGCATGGACCAAAGTTGTCATTGTACCTGTATGAGATGCTGCACGATCACAAGGACAGTCTCACCAAAGACGAGCAGAGCGCCGTGGGTGTATTCATGACCTCGCTCAAGCTTTGTGGCCACCGTTGCATCCCACCCAACGCTCCACACAAACAAGACTTGCTCAAGGCTATAAAAGAGGTAAGTCCTACAAAGACACAACTGAGTTGTTGTTAAATATAAAGAAATGTTTCTAAGCCTTTTAAGTCAATCTTAATCTTTCCTGTTCATAGCTGGTTAAAAATAAACCCGACAGGCTGCATTAAATAATAAAATAAAGCTAATGTGTGTTAAGAAATTGTTTATTTGAAATTGTATTAATGCAGGAAAAATTCAAGTATGAAGCTGAAGAGAAAACAAGTAAAGTGGCGTGGGAAAAGAAAATGACCAACACTCAGAGGAAGTAAGTAGGGCTTTTTTCCAGATGTGAGATTGATGTTCAGTACAAGAAATTATTTGTAAGAACTGTGTCTTTGTTCCACTCATCTATTCACTCCATTATTTCTTATTTCTCTGCAGTCTTATCCAGAGGCTGGATGGAAAGTCCAAGGACATTTCCAAGATTGCAGCTGATATCACTCAGAATGTGTCTCTGCGGCAAGGCATGGAGAGAAAGAAAGTCATCCAGCACATCAGGGGACTCTACAAGACTGACCTCAGTGCCAGCCGCCACTGGCAGGAGCTGGTGCAACAACTCACGCATGACCGGTGGGCATCAAATGCATCTTTTTAAAGGCCTTACACAATGTTGGAACAGAGTTTAATAATACAATCGTTACTATGATGATGATTGTTCTTTTAATGGTGATTATTTTTCTGCTCAAATGACAATCTAATGTGAAACAATTAAGCTGCAGTTTGTTTGAATGAAATAAAAGATGATCTCAGACATGCAGAGCACCAGAATATCTTTCTAAGAAACTAGGAGAGCTTAAAACTGAGGTCAATAGTACAAAATCCCGAAAAAGAAACCCCACTTGCACTGAAAGGTTTTTGATTAGCCACCAAAAAAGTTAACTTAGTATATTTTTGCCACTGTACACAATTACTTAATTTGTTGGTATTATTTCCCACAATGTAATATTAAAAACATATTATTATGGTGAAGAAATACCAAATCATGTTATTTTGTGTACAGTATGTTTCTGGTCTTAAACATTCAAACTTAAGGATTTTGACTCTATGTGAAAATGTCTGAACCTTGTTTAAAACTCACCAATTTATGTGAAATTGTAGAATATAATCTCTTTCTCAGGATGTCAAAACCACAATTTCTTAAAACAATATTTAGGACATTACGTTGGTGTCCTACATGTTAGCTAGAGCCCTGCAGTGGGGTTACCTCTGTATTGATACAAGTAGACAAAGTGTTTGACAGGGCTGCAATTGTCTGTTTCAGTGCGGTTTGGTACGACCAGACATCCTACCCAACGTCCTGGCAGCTTGACCCCACCGAAGGGCCAAACCGTGAACGAAGGCGGCTCCAGAGATGCTACCTCACCATTCCTAACAAATACCTGCTCAAAGACAGACGCAAGCCTGAAGGTGAGGAAACCTAAAAATTCTGTCTTGAAAAAGTGTGTTTGTCTCTTTTTAGTGTTCTTAATCTGACCTCCATGTCTTGTTCAGACACAGCGAAGGCAGCACTGTCCTTCCTGTTTGAGGATAAGACCCACTCCTCCTTCTCTTCCACTGTCAAAGACAAAGCCACCAGCGAACCCATCAGGTATAATTTTCTACCTCTCTGTCTCTCTGCCTGCCTGTAAGCCTTTAGTAAACATCATATCCCTCTCAGGCAGCCAGAAGAATCATGAAGGCGCATGAATGTCTTATCAACTTGTGCTACATTTGAGAGGCGTCTTTGTTTTATTCAGTTGGTGTATTTTCTTGTGTGAGACATGTCTTTTTGTCCTTAGGTTCACCAGACGGTGCATCAGCGTTGCCCCCTCCAGAGAGACAGCAGGGGAGCTACTTCTGGGTAAGACACTGTCCACCTCTCACAGCTGCTTCATGCATAATACAGTCAGTCGGTCACAAGGAACATAGAGTAATGTGCACTCTCTGAGGCGCTAGAGAACATTGGTCTCCCTTTGCACACAAGTTTTTGTTAGGTATTTGTTGGGGGAAGCTTTTGTTTGTCTTGCTCTTAGTACACCAAATCTCACTCGCCCTGTGCTGTCTCACAGGAAAGTCTGGGATGTACTTTGTGGAGGACAACGCCGCCGATGCTCACGACACCCAGGTAAAGCCAGTAGGACTGTTCAGGATTATTATTCTCTGCCAGAGTGATGGCACATTGCGTTATGTGAGTCGGCCTGGCTACTAAACACCGGATGTGTTTATGTGTTTGGACAGAGCCTTCACGGGGAGACCGAGGCACCTTCTTTCTCCTGGACGTACGAGGAGATCAAGGAGGTGCACAAGCGCTGGTGGCAGCTAAGAGACAATGCTGTGGAGATATTCCTCACCAACGGCAGGACCCTGCTGTTAGCCTTTGACAACACCAAGGTGAGGGGAAGTCACATGGAATAAAAATGAAGGAAGCCATGTTGGGACTGGAAACAAACGCTGACATTGCTTATGACATGCAGTAGCTGTTCTAGCGTGTTCTTATTTTAGCTGTTTCATTTCATTATTGCAAATAACGGAGTTTGGCCAGTTGAGTTTGACCACCCAGCAGATCACAAGATAAAAATTCAGACCATGTTTCATTTGAATATTTAAATATAACTACACAGGATAGACTGTGATAGAAATGACCAGATGAAAGAACCTACTGATGCTCAAAGAAAAAGATGTATGAATAGACAAAATCATGCAGCTTATATTTGCAGAGCGAGTTAACTGTTAAATTACCTTTTTGGTATTCTGTTCATTCCTGATACCGGCTGAGCTCTGTAGTATTCTTTGCCAGGAATCAATCACGATGATCAATCATGATAATGAGATACGGAACCATCTCACTCTGCAGGGAAAAACTGTTATTACGTCTACTCTTAGTGAAATATTGAAATATTGAAAGAGTGTTACAATATAGATGAACAACTGACTTTTAAGCAAGTATACAGCAGGTATTTTCAATGCAGAGAAATCAAAGGAAGTAGAGAACAACTGGAAGCCAAACAGATAATCTGTTGTCCTTGGACTCACTAAACCCTTCCCTGGATAAACGGACAGAGATATGTACACTGATATGTATTGTATTTCAGTGAAATGTCTCATCAACTGTTGGATAGATGACATTTGGTGCACACATTAATGTCCCCATCTGGATGAATTGTAATCTCTTTAGTGATTCATTTATCCAGTACTTTGGTTGGACATTCCCATCAGCCTCAGCTGAACTTTGTGTTTTGTGCCAATTACTTGTAGCAAATGTTTGCATGCTGACTAAACTAAGATGGTGAATGTGGAAAACATTAGGTCCTAGTCGTGCTGTTCCTAAGAACAGCCTCAGAGTTGCTAGCATGGCTGAAGACTCAGTTAAAATATATTTTTGGGTCATTTTATGTATTTATTGATAGTTGACAGTACAGGCATGAGGGGAGAGAGTAATGGGCAGTGACGCAAAGAAAGATCCCAAACTGGACTGGAGTTGCATTGTTTAAGTACCAGGGCAGCACAGTGGCTGGGTGGTTAGCACTGTCGCCTCACAGCGAGAAGGTCCAGCAGGGCTAGGGCTGCTCAATATGGTTAAAAACAAAATCGGCAGATACTATTAGTGGGAATTAAAAAACTATTGTACTATATTATTATATTATACTACATTTGGTGGGGTCTGTAGCAAGCAAACATGTTTTTTTACATCTGGAGAACACGATTTGTAGGTCAGAGCTTCTCTGCAGCACTACAGCACTTCATTAATTCATTAAAGTAATGTTTATAGTGCTGACACACATTTTACCTTTATCAAGAAATTGCAGTTTCTTGCGATTTGAATGTTGCGAATGTGCGCCAAACTGCGATTTTGATAATATTAATTTAGGATGAATTAACTGTGCAGCCCTGGGACTTTCTGTGTAGAGTTTGCATGTTCTCCCTGTGTTTCCCTCCGGTTTCCACCACCATCAAAACATGTTGGTTAATTCTCCAGTCAGTGTCCTTGACCTAGGTACTGGCTCAGATCTGGAGTTGGTCCCCAGGCGCTGTACGGTGGCTGCCCACTGTTCCTAGTACTAAGGATGGGTCAAATGCAGATAATGAATTTCCCTATGGGGGTTAATAAAGGTTAACTTGACTGTAGACGTTATTAGTAGTTGAATATTTAATAACATCATTCAATATCTTTTTAATTTTACCTCTATCATCTCTCAAAATGTAAGTATTGTCCCAGGATCTCAGGCCTGATTCGATGGAAAAGCTTTAGCTTTTAGATTAATGAAACTAAACCTCAAGAATGAGTTATTTAATGTGGATCAGCAGTTCCCTTAAGGCACCAGGATACATTTTCAGTGGTTCAGGAAGCTAAGAAAGACGACTGTGATTCAGATTACATTTGTGAGTTTTTTTTTTCCCATGTTTCACTTCAGTCCTGGCACAAAGAAAAAAGAAACTCATCTCATGGTTCTCTGTGTTCTTGCCTCAGTTTCGTGACGATGTCTACCACAACATCCTGACCTCTGATCTGCCCAACCTGCTGGAGCACGGGAACATCACAGCGCTCACTCAGCTGTGGGGGTCGGGTCAGATCTCTAACTTTGAGTACCTCACACATCTCAACAAGCACGCCGGCCGCTCCTTTAACGACCTCATGCAGTACCCGGTGTTCCCTTTTATTCTGCGAGATTACACCAGCGAGACGCTCGACCTGCAGGACCCGAACATCTACAGGTCAGTGCTGGATGGCAGCTCTGTTAATATGTTTGGAAAGGCCTCTGAGGTTGGATTGTATCACGGAATATAATGAGAAAATGTCATTATGTAATCTTCTAAAGATTAGTTTTAGGCATTGTATAGGTAATTTGTACATGTACATCTCCTCTGTTAATGATCAGATCCTTAATATTATTATTAATTGATCCTCTTTTTTTATATCAGTCATTCCACATATTTTTTAATCAAGGCAGATGCAGTTAATTGACATATTGTGGCATTTATTGGTTTGTTTTTTGATATGAATTAAATTTCTCTGAAGACTCATGACACAGGAATCTGTCACCGTTGAACATTATGGCTCAAAAGTGTGTTTTTGTGTGTTGCAGGAATTTAAACAAACCCATTGCAGTGCAGTCAAAAGAGAAGGAGGATCGCTACGTGGATAATTACAGGGTAAGGCCTGTTCTACGTGTGTTCCTTGAGTGTATTGGATGCTTCAGTAAGAAGCATCATTAACGTGTGTGTGTGTGTTGTGCAGTACCTCGAGGAGGAGTACAAGAAGGGCATTCGTGAGGACGACCCCATGCCTCCTGTACAGCCCTACCACTACGGCTCACATTACTCCAACAGCGGCACCGTGCTGCACTTCCTGGTCCGAATGCCTCCTTTCACCAAGATGTTCCTCGCGTACCAGGGTGAGTCCCATGAACTCTGACTAAAATCTTAAAGACCCTCTCCAAGCATCTATTACGACACAGTACATGTGTGTCTGAAAAAAGTTTAATTTCCTCATTAAAATTCCAGAAATGATGATTGTACTAATTTTGTTTATATCTCAAGTTTTCCTGCTGGACACAAGATGTCTCCTATTTCACTGTAAAGTTGTATAAATTGCATACTGAACCAGGATTGACTTCAGATTTTCAGTGAGCACAGAGAAACTTTCCACTTTCAGCAGATAAATGTAAAAAAAAAAAAAAACATCCTTCTAGTCTCTGCACGTACATCATTCTGCTCACTGCGAACATTCAAATGTAGAAAAACATATTTTTGTGATGGCGGGGGGACTCCAGCTGCGTTATCTTTTCCGGTATCTGTAGTTATAACAAGTACTGTAAATGTTAATTGACTGACAGTCCAGGGCTCTTTAACAGCAGATAATTATCATACATCTCCAAAAAGCTTTTAGCAGCACCGAGTGCCACCTGTCTGCATTTCATTGACCGCTCCATCTTGGTTGATGCGGAGGCTTTTAGTACTGAAATGCAGGAACCCGATCTCAGATCTTACTGAGCAGCACGTTGCTGTGTTGCATCACATGTATTAGCCATGAAAGGTTACTTCATCTTTCTACTTTCCTCTGATCAACTCCTCGCCCCTTCCCCTCCTCGTTTTTCTATTTCTTCTTTTCTTGTTAATTCTTTTTTTCATTCAACCCGTCTCTCTCCTCTGATCCTCAGAGGCTTCTTTTTATGTGGACTTCAATGTATTCAGCAAGCGTGATGTCTAAGGTCATGAAAGGGAATCTTTTCAATTAGTGAGTCGAATCTGTAATTAGATTGTCTTTGGCCTTCATCAGACCAGAGCTTTGATATACCGGACCGGACGTTTCACTCCATGAACACCACGTGGCGCCTGTCCTCTTACGAGTCTATGACTGATGTGAAAGAGCTCATCCCAGAGTTTTTCTACCTTCCAGAATTCCTGGTCAACAGAGAGGGTAATCATTTTCCTCCCCATTTTACACCTCTTTAATCTTTAATGAATACCAGTATACATTTTTCATAGCTTCTCATAAATTAAAATATATTTTTTTGCCTTCACAGGTTTTGATTTTGGTGTTCGTCAAAATGGCGAGAGGGTGAATCACGTGAATTTGCCACCCTGGGCCCGCAACGACCCACGTCTCTTCATCCTGATCCACCGACAAGCGCTGGAGTCAGACCAGGTCTCCCAGACGCTGTGCCAGTGGATCGACCTGGTGTTTGGACTCAAGCAGAAAGGCAAAGCTGCTGTCCAGGCCATAAACGTCTTCCACCCAGCTGTAAGCAGCTGCCTCTTCATCACGTTTGCAAGAAATTATTGGGAAATATTTGTAGTTTCTTCTCACGTAAGTTTTCTATCATATTTCACAGACCTATTTCGGCATGGACGTTTCGTCTGTAGAAGATCCAGTGCAGCGACGGGCCCTGGAGACAATGATCAAGACATACGGACAGACACCCAGGCAGCTCTTCAATGGCTCTCATATCAGCAGAGCTGGCCCCAAACTCATGATGGAGGGGGAGCTGCCGGCAGCCATGGGTCTCCTGGTTCAGCTGGCCTTCAGAGAAACACGAGAACAGGCCAAGGAAATAGTCTGCCCGGTAATCTCCTCTGTGGTGCTGGTGACTCTGGCGGCCTGCTGTGTGCTGAGAAAGACATGACTCAATGCATTGTCCATGAAATGATCCGCTGCTCACCTGGCAATTTTCTCTTCCTCCCCCACAGAGCCCGCTGCCGTGGATCAAAGGTCTAAAGTGGGGCGAGTACGTTGGCTCGCCCTCCGCTCCGGACCCGGTGGTGTGTTTCAGTCAGCCCCATGGGGAGAGGTTCGGATCCCTGCTGGCTCTGCCAACGCGAGCCATCTGCGGACTGTCCCGCAAGTTCTGCCTTATGATGATTTACAGCAAGGAGCAGGGTAGGAAGCCCACCAGTCAGTCACAAGTTCGCTTGGATGTTTTGATACAATGTCCTGCTGAGTCAATTAACTTTACACTCTCTGCTCTGTAGGTGTCCGGAGCATGCACAGCACAGACATCCAGTGGTCGGCTATCTTGAGCTGGGGCTACGCAGACAACATATTGAGGCTGAAGAGCAAGCAGAGCGAACCGCCTATCAACTTCATTCAGTGCTCGCAGCTTCACCAGGTAAACATGAGTTCAAACTAAAAATATAGAAAGTAAGTGAAAGGAATCACTGGTCCATCTTTTATACGTGGATGGTCTCGACCAATCAGCTGTCAGGTCCCTTATATCCTCTGTCCAACCACCTGTCTCGCTCTCCTCCAGGTGACCAGCTGCGCCTGGGTGCCCGATGGCTGCCAGCTATTTACGGGCAGCAAGTGTGGAGTCATCACCGCCTACAGCAACCGCTTCACCACCACCACGGTGGGTTTCCATGGCGACGTCCCCCTCTAACCTTCCGTCTCCACATCAACACCCAATCCACCCACCCACCCACCTCCCATTACCCCTCCCCCCTCCTCTACCCCTCTTTAGACCGCCTCACCGTGCTCAAACGCTCAGCTTCATTAGTCACATCACAGTTACCCTTGAAATACATTTCCAGCGAGCCTACAAGTGGGATTAGAGGTCTGGGAGTTCAGTCATCAGAGAGGCTTTCAGACTTTCATCGGTCCCCACCAATAGGCATCTAGATTTCCTTTTGTCTCTGTCTCTGAAGGGTGTTTCAGTAGCAATTGATTTGTGCTGTTCAGAAAATCCTGTTGGAGATTGATTAATTGAGGGTTTTGTTGGTTTTTTTGAGAGAGAGATACCTCATCCATGCTAACTCTTTCCACAGCCGTCAGAGATGGAGGTGGAATCTCAGGTTCACCTGTACGGACACACGGGGGAAGTCACCAGCCTGTTTGTCTGCAAACCCTACAGCATCCTCATCAGTGTCAGCAAAGATGGCACCTGTATCCTCTGGGACCTCAACAGGTCAGTGTGTGTGTGTGTGAAAATGTCTTTTTGTGTGTAAGGAGAAATGTGAAGTGGTGCTTTTTACAACATGTTGCTCCGTGTCTCTGCAGGCTCTGTTATGTACAAAGCCTCACAGGCCACAAAAGCCCGGTGACTGCGGTGTCCGCCAGCGAGACCACAGGTGACATCGCAACAGTCTGTGACTCAGGTGAAAGACCGCTTTTCAGATTTTATCACTTTTCCAGACTGACACAATGTGTTCGTCCTTGATACGATTCTTTGTATCGCAGTGGGCGGAGGCAGCGACCTGCGCCTGTGGACGGTCAACGGTGACCTGATCGGCCACGTCCACTGCCGAGAGATCATCTGCTCGGTGGCCTTCTCCAACCAACCGGAGGGCGTGTCTGTCAATGTCATCGCCGGTGGGCTGGAGAACGGCGTCGTCAGGTGAGCAGAAAATATTTGTTATGTGCTTATTTTCATCTCAGGATGCTGAATTATTCACACTGATGGTGGAAATATGTTTTTTCAGGTTGTGGAGCACCTGGGATTTAAAACCAGTGAGAGAGATCACCTTTTCCAAGTCAAGCAAACCCATCATCAGGTATCTTGTCAGCACTACAACCATGTTAAAGACCTTTTTCACAGCAGCCATTTCGACATTAAATAGTAAGGTAAACACAGGTGTTACGAATGATATAAAAGGCCTTTACACACCAAATAAACAACACAAAAATGGGAAATACTCGCCTGTGAATGTGTTCATACCGGCACCAATGTGAATTTAAACATTAAAATAAAACATTAAATCCACTTACAGCGGACCAAGCACGACGGGGACTGGGAGAAAAATACAGCGGCTCGCAGAGTTCCCCGTTCTCTTGTCATATAATGGAGGGTGATGAGAAACGATCAACAGGTCCGCCCTAATTTGTGACGTGGCGTCCGCACAATGTGAATGGTTGATGCCTTTATCCGCGGAGAGAAAGCAAAAAAATAAATAATAAAAACAAAAATCGCTTATGTCTGAATTTGCTGTGTCATATTTGTGAAAGTAAGGCTTTAAGGCTCCGTTCCATTTAGTGTATCAGAGCCTTTCCAATGAGCCAACAAGCACAAAAGCAGCAACTTGACTCAGTTTGACCCGAATGGAACAGAACCTTAATTAGTATTACTGGTAACGTCTGTGTTTACCCTACTGTTTCGTGTCAAAATGGCTGCTGTAAGAAAGGTCTTTGCTCCTATGTGATGCTTTGTAATACTGATGACGATGTCCTCCCGCTTTGTGCCTCAGCCTGACGTACTCGTGCGACGGCCACCACCTCTACACAGCCAACAGCGAGGGCACGGTGATGGCGTGGTGTCGGCGGGACCAGCAGCGCATGAAGCTGCCCATGTTCTACTCCTTCCTGAGCAGCTACGCCGCGGGCTGACTGCGTGTCTGAGGTTTACGACTGTCCAGTACTCAGCAAGAGGAGCCCCAACCCCTCTCCTCTTCCTCCTCCTCCTCCTCCTCCTCTTCCTCCTCCTTGCACTGACGGGGAGGAGGATGTGTCAGCATGGCCTCATCCTCCCTGAACCCCTCCCTGACTTTTAACTAAAGCCATCCCCAGCTGAGCAAGCTCGACCTCAGCCACTCCCAGCATCAAGAAATTATGAAAATAGTATTATATGTATATAAATATATATTTATAAACATACTGAAGTTGGGGGGGAATGGATGAATATTTGGCTGAGGCTGCAACAGACACTTTATACAAACTGCATTTTCTGAGAGTGTTTGGTTTGATAAGTCTTTTATTATTTTGTTTCTTGCTGTTGAGTTTTTCGTGCGAAGATCGTTGCCTGATGTTGATTTTTTTGCTGTTTCCTGGTAAGCTGCTATCGTCTGGCTGTAGCCAGACCCGAAGTGTGAAGGCCCCCGTCTCTCACCTCGCCTGCGCTCGGGATCTCCCGCGGCGCGCTGTCTGACAGATTGCTGCCGGAGCTCGGCGAGCGTGTCCTGCTGACGCTGCAGCTAGCTAGGAGGGAGGGGAGCCCCTCCTCGCGTCTGTCACCGGGAGACGTCCCGCTCTGTGGGAGTGAGACGCCGCTCTGCTGGGCTGTCTGCTCCACTCAAGTCTGAACACTAGTGTCACGGCCCTGCATCACTTTGTATCTGAGCTCAGTGGAGGGACGGAGGGTGGGCGGGATGAATTGTTCCTTGTGTTGCCTGTTGTTCTGTCCTACTTTTGCATGCTAGAATGATGCTGACCTTGACTGTGTGTATGTGGATGTGACATTTACTGTCAGGATGCTTTATTAAGGCCTGTCTCTTGTGCATTGAGTAATGTTGATATTCATTTATTTATTAAGAACACCATAGAGGCTCATCTTTCCTTCTTTCCTTTCTCGTGTTTTTACTGTCTGCCACTCAAATGCACTAAAAGCTTTTCAGTACTTAATATAGTTTGCTGAACTTCTGAGAAAGTGATTAACATAGAGCATTAGAGGTCTGAAGCAGAGAGGAATCTCCTACGAGTCGTGCTTCGTAGCCGTGCAGCATTACAAAAAGGTTGTAGTAGGTGGGAGGGTGTGGTGGCGAGCGTCATGTCCAGCAGAGGTTAGAGGAGTTAGCGTTTCCTGCACTGACGAGGTTTTACTTCAGAGTCTTAAACACTACACTGATCAGTCCGGGAAACAGTCGACCAACTGTTTATGGATCCATGCAGCTATTCGTTACATTCCCACTTACAGCACTTTGCTATTACGTGTGAAAATGGTAGTCAAACCTAATCCGCTACCATTTAATTAAAGGAGAGCCAATGATCTGTGGTCTTAACATGAACTGAGCTTTGCTTTAATTCCGCTAATAAATCTAATCCAGAAAGCAATATCAGACATGCAATAGGTAGTTTTTTTTTTGTTTCATATGTGGAAGAAACCAGGAGTTTGATTTAATACAGCTGTGAAAAAAAAAGTTGTTTTGCCTTTTTTGGTGACTGCTGCGAGCCTTCTGGGTTGAGAAATGATGTCTTACATTTCACAACGTGGTGTTTGACTTGTTTACGAGAAAGGGAATATTTCTTCTGATATCACGATGTCATTCCTTTTTATTGTTTTTGTTTTCCTTCTCAGCCGACCCGGAACCTTGTTGAGCATCATGCTCGTACCAGACATGATGTTACCGTGTTTGTTTACCGTGTTTCATGCTTGCATGTGTACATACATTTTCTCCTTGAAGAACTACAACTTTTTCTTTTCTCTTTCCAACATGTGAGATTGTATGAATGTCTTAGTTTCCCCTGTTGTTGAGAAAATAGCAAAAAGCAGAGAGGAAAATGTGCTTATGAGTGAAGTGTTTGTGCTTTCTGACACAGAAGGAAATATTATGTTTCTGTTGATAACTTAAGCTATGCATAATTTCAGATTATTGTCTTAGGTTGCTTAAATTGTGTCATTTATTTGACCTCTCTGAAGTTTGGCATCATGGACCGAGGTTCTGAAAGCTCCTGTTGTACGTTTCTTTTTGTTTGTATATATGTGCGTGTGTGTATGTATGGACAACCAAGTGATGAGTATATTATAAATATATAAATATATATAAATATTTGAAGAAATATTACTACATCTTGTCGTTTGTGTCTATTTCTTACTTTTGTGTGGTGCGTTCAGGGACACCTAAAGCGAGCAAGAAGAAATGCCACGCAAATCACTGCAGTAAAATCAGAAGCATGAATATGAAACATAAAAATATAGATTATAGGTTGAATAGGTGGAAGAAAAAATGTTTAATTTAGATGCAAACCCCCCAAAAAAGTGAGCTGCGTTGTTATGGATGAGGCCCATCAGTTACTATAGGGGGGGGGAACCGGTTGATGTCAAAGCTGATGTAAAATTTGAAAATGGAAAGCCTTTGCAAGATTCTTTCAGGTGCCTTCTGGCAACAATAAAGTAAAATGAAAAATCAGCAGACGTAAATTGGACAATAAGTTTCTGGTTCCTCCGGTGCGTTTGAGGGCCGTTTCGTACAGTAGGAATACATCCCGGCTGTTGCTTGCTTGCTTGCTTGCTGCAGCTCCTGGTCCACTGATCGAGTGCTCCCTGCCCCACAGCCTGTATCTGATCGTCATACAGAGGTTTCCCCCCCTGCTGCATGCGTAACATCTCTCCAAGTCCAGCCGTGGTGCTCACCAAGACCTCACCGCTTGGATCTCATCTTCCTACACGGAATACGCACGACTCACACTGAGCGAACCGCTGAGGCGAAATCAAAACGCCAGGATCTTTTTTTTTTACCTCCTCCGGGTTCAGTCCAGACCGAAACGAGGCTGGGATTTCCTCTTATCATCTGATATTTGACAGATCCTCTTCTTTCCTTTTTTTATATTGTGTGTGTGTGTGTTGGGTGGAGTCAACCCGGAATTTCTCCAAATTGGAAAACCATTGGCACATTTCAGGTAGGTCGGCGGCTGTACATTAATCTGCTCATAGCCGAGCAATGCAGCGAAGCGTCCAGAGATTTCTTTAAATATAAATATATATATTTCCTTCATGCAAAATCATTTGTTTTTTATCATGATGTGTGTGTGGTGGTGGTTTGCTGTTTTCTGCTCTAACCAGGGCCGCAGCTCGCACCGTGTGTGTCCACAATTTAATCCCCCTTTTAGAAAATAAAATAGTCGCCCATGTTTGACAGATCTGCATCAACAATTAGCCTCATTACATTCGGATAAAAAAAAAAAAAAACGTGTGTGGACAGTTAGAGCTCCAGATGCAACCGTGTGATGAAACGAAGGGAAAACCTAAATGGGAAGGGAAAAAAAGAGGCCTGATAGCTTTTCCTACGAGGGTTTGATTAAAAAGCTATAAATTGGCTTTAGATGTATGAAGGGTGGGATTGGGGAAATTAATTCACCGTCTGCATCCCCCCCCTCCTCTCTCTCTCTCTCTCTTATTACAAAACATCTGCTTCATGGCGTTTAAATACATACAGATTCTGCCTGATGCGATGAAAATGAAATAAATAAACAAATCGATGCAATCCACAGTGTTTAATTCAAACAGCATCCCTCCCCCAAAAAAAACCTCAGTGAAATGCTTCATATTTTCTCCATGCACATTATTATTGTACAGCACATCTGTGGGCAGGTGTATGGCTGCAGAACTGGGGCATTTTGGGAGAGAGAGAGGGAGGGAGGGAGAGAGAAAGAGGGGGTCAAGGGGCCTAAAATGAGAGCAAGATGTGGTCATTACATAGGGGTTGGTCGCTCAGAAGAGGCTGGTTTGCAGTGGATTAAAATACAGTTGCATTCATGCACGTGGTGGAGAAAGTTGAAGGCAAAGAGTGGGCAGATTTTGTGGGATTTGCAGGGGGGAAGGAGAGGGGGAAAAGTTGCAGGTGTGACTCCCTTGGAAAGATGTGATAACCCCCCCTAAAAGTGCCTTTAAGCAAAGCACTTGCCCTGTGGTGAACCACGCAGCTCCACAGAGGTGTGTTTTAATGCTCCTTCCCCCCTCCAGCCCCCTGCCTGTTGTCAAAAAGAAAACACAATCACGAGCACTGGCTGTAAAATGACAAACCGCTGTCCAGCTGCTGCCTTTTAATCTCTTTTCTTCTGATAAAATGGAGCTTGGCTGTGCTGTAAAACAGATTCCCCCAGACAAAATGGGTCCTTTAAATAAAAAGGTTGTGGTAGAGAATGGCTGCTCCACGAAGGGGAGGGGTTGAGATTGTGTGTATGTGTGTGGTGGTGGTGGGGAGGGGGCAGACACATTGCCAGGGGGGATGCTGCTTTGTGGATTTAATGTGATGTTCATTGACTCTATGTGTCCCCCCTTTGTGCCCGTGTTTGGCGTCACAGGAGCACCATGAAGGACGGTATTGCCAACAACAGCACGGCCAGCATCTCCCACGCCAGGAAAGCTGTGGAGCAGCTGAAGATGGAGGCCTGCATGGATAGGATAAAGGTACAGGGCTTTTATTTATCTACCTGTGTCTGTTTCTACCAAATATGTAATATGTGCATTTAGAAATCACCTCACTCAAGTTTAAACAAACAAAACTGATTGAAACTACTACAACTATAAGATTTGTTGTGAATACTCATTTTGAATTAGCTGTAAGGTGTTTAATATTTATACTGATGTATCTTATTGCACTAAAATAGGTTTTATGTATATGAATTTGATTCCTACAGGGTAGAAATGTTTACAGCAGTACAACAGACTTCTCTTGATGAGTGACAGCAAACATTTCATTTTTATTAATTTACTGACTCAACAAAGCTTTCTTGCTTAAAATTGTCACGGCTTAATGTTTTCACACAATGAAATGAAAGTAATCATTTATTTAACTCAATAAAAACACTTCTGTTTGTCCTCCAAAAACTATTAAACTCCTGGCTGACTCGTTCCTTCATCATGACGAACACGGTAGTTTACCTTCACCGTCCTGCTGCGTCAGAACTCACTATTGCACCAAATGTCTATTCATCCGCGGCTCGAACTAGTCCCCTATTATCACACTATTTACTCCTGTTTGAGTAACGTTTGATAAAAAACTCAAACTTAAGAAGAATAGTTTGCATTCTTGCCGAGAGTTAGGGTTAGATGTTGATGATGTTGGTTAGTGAGCTTTAGAGGCGCTGGAAGGTTTTGTTACCTTCATACTCAGTCACGCTACCTGTTTCTCCTTGTTAATGCTAAGCTAAGCTATCCAGCCGCTCACTCCAGCTTCATGAGGAAGAGTGGTATTGTTCCTATCATGTAACCTCAGGCCTGTCTCATGCATCAGAGGATTTATTGTATTTTCTTTCTAGAATTATATAAAATATATTACTGTTATATATGATTGTTAACTATGAGTTGGCTGTCCTACTAAAAGCCTTTCATTTTAAATATGTGTTTAATATCTCTGCTAAACATTTTAGTGCTTTAATGTTGTGCTCAGTAAGACTCATTCTCTTCTCATAACGGGTTTATAATGTCGGAAAGAAACCAAATTCACCTGTTTTATAGTGTCAGATTCCTCCAGACGAACCAGCCGATAGTCATCAGCTAACACGGTCACTCATTTAACCGTAACACCGGCAGTGCAGTTGTGTCCTTGCCTCACGAAAGTCAGAACAAACTTTTTAATTATAGGCCTTGTAGATGTAATGTGAGTGAAGATTGAGCAGCTGGATTGATTATTTGTATGTGTAGAAAATAGGTTTTCTGGTGGAATCTGCTGCACAGCCCAAATGAGTCTCCTACTGCTCCTTAAATTCAGATGCAGAAACAGACTTTATGTTCCAAATGAATCTGGATAAAGTCCTCGGGTTGATGTCCACTATCTGTCATCTCAGTGTGTTATGAATACATTAACCCACATATAGTAATAGTAGCGTTAAACCATCAACATTATCTTGTATCTGCGCTTCATATCAGACTCACAGTGGACAGTAAAAGAAGAGAAGGATCAAAGGATCAAGAAGCAGAGATAATGTAAGTTCTCTCTTAAGTTAGGGTTGTAAAGTCGACACTAAAGGCTCAGAAACTACTAGTTTGTAACTAAATCAGCTACTAAAATCAACACAATTACTTTGGGCACGTCAGAACGAAGGCGAGTGTCCAATCAAAGATGAAAGACATTGTTCCATCGCCATGGTTACCGCATGCATTATTATAAGCTAGATCAGTGGCTCCCCAAGCTGGCGGTCGCCAAAGCTTCAGGTGGGGTTGTGAGACCTTCTTGATTTTAAGGCATGGTAGAAAAAAACTGGAGCGATATCCAAGCATTTGGATATCAGAAGAAAAGTCAATGTAAAGTAAACTGTCTAATAGATCAATGACCAAACATCAGGGACAAGAAAACACTAGATCTGTCAAAAAAAGACACCTGTAAAGTCTGTATAATTGTTAAAAAATACAAAATACAGACTGTACCATGTAATACTGTAATACCGATTGTATAAAAAGTTCCCTAAACAGGAAATAATTCATCTAAATTGCTCGTTTTACACAAACTTCCTGCAGTTCATTATTTGGGTTAATTGAACAGTTTTGAATATAATATCAAATATCCATAAAATAAATCACAGCAGGGTTCGTGAGTTTACTTAATGACAGAAAAGGGGTCCCTTAAGGAAATAGGTTGGGAACCACTGAGCTACATCGATACTAAAATATCATACCAACAAATTAAGTCTCTATTCGATTACCGTGTCGTAAAATGGCTGCAGGTAATGAAGAAATACATTTATGTGTGTGTGTGTTGTTTTACCATCAGTGAGGATAATTCTGTGACATTTTATGATTTACCACCTTAGTGACACACGTAACTATTTACTACTCAGGAGTTATGACGTAATGTGTCTCTGTGGTGCGGCCGCTTTTATTTTGTTAACGCATAAATCACCGCTTACTAATAGTTTCAGTTATAACTCAGCTGACTTTGAACACGGTTGATGCACCAGGCTGCAGATTATTTTTACATTTTCAAACTTGTTTCCCAACTGACCCTGACTCACGTGACGTCACTTGAGGCAATTTATCAGACGTCGCAGAGCTCCCGCTCGACCAACCTTTTGACAAATATAAAGATGACAACAGAATAAATGTCTTTGAGCCAAGTTTCGTGAAAACGTCTTCAGACAGGCGTCACATGAAGCCTCAGTTCACCTTGAAAGCACCGGTGTCACCACCTCTGTGTCAGAGTGCATCCGCTGCGCACAGCGAGTACTCCGATGCGCTGACTGTGAGGGATGAACCCAGAGGCGTGGTGGGCTTCGGTGATTGTTGACCACTTCTGACATTAGTTTTCTACCAATGTGAGTCACAGAGTTTATCCTTGGTTGGCACTATCTCACGCAGACCTCTTCTTATCTTACTTTGGCAGCGTGCAGCCGGCTCTGGTTCGCATGTGGACATTTAAATCAGCCAACATTTGCTCGCTCTGTCTATAATTATCATATTCCTGATACTCATAACCTCCTGCAGCTCCACCAGACTTTTATTGTGAAGGCGTCATAAAGGGTATGTTTCCTCATCAAACAACACCTGGTTAAATATTGACTTCTGAGTCCTATATAGTCTTTATGGTTCATTCACCATACATTAGTACCTTAAAATGTTTCTGTAGATATAGATTTCTCTATCACTTCTATTCATTAGGTACAACCATGACTAGAAGTCATTATTTTCACCCCAATAAAAAGGCATTTTTACATTAATATGTTTCTGTTATGTGAAGGGGCCGCTCTTCTCAACATGAACGACTTCTTGTGCAACTTAAAAGGCCGTGTCATCATCTCATTCAGTATGCTCCTCATGTGCTCAGGGAATGATTGCCCCACAGCCCCGAGGCTGTTCGCTCAGCATTATAGCCCGAGCCTGGAAGCCTGCCATACACCATCATCCCTACTCAGCACAACAAAGGCTGCTTACAAGAAAAACCTCCTCTCCTTAAAAAACAAAGTAATTATCCCTCAACTTGTTATCAGGGTTTTGGAAGATGTATCACGGAGACCCTTAATTTAACCTACAAGTTGACTTTTTGACTCAGTTATTCAGTTTCAGATATTTACATAGTCTTAATCTTCAATAATCATATCAATCGAGAGGTTATTTAGAAGAGCCGAGCTACAAGAGTTGTTCCTCTGCACAGCTTATCCTGTTACAGGCTGAATTGTGACTCTGGGAATCCAACAAGCCGAGGTGCACATGTTTTGAGTTTAAACCGTTTAACAAACACAAAAACATACAATATTAAAACCAACTTTTCATAATAATCTTTAGAAAACTCAACAACTGGAACAAACAATATCCCTATTTTAGTGCAAAGCAGCAATATTGTCATTAAATCACAAACATGAATCTCTGTGTGTTCACCTGTATTTGTTATTGTGCCTTAATAGTAATGTTAAAGGTGTGTCGGGTTTAGTGGCATCTTGCCGTGAAGGTGCAGATTGCAACTAACTGAACACCCCTCAGGTGACATACCTGTGAATGTTTTATTTTACTTCTTGCCACTAGATCCTCCAATAGTTACACACTGGACCTTTAATAGTGACTGTGACATTATTATATTAGTACTATTTTTAATGCAGCAGTAAAGATTCAACCTTGAGGCGATTAGACACGACCTCTGGCGGCCATAATGGAAGTTTCTAACACCGGTGTTTAAACGGAGCCGCCAACTTCAGCTGTTTCAGCAGAATGGAAATAATGTAGTTTGTTCTTCTTAAGCTGACTTGAGACACTGAAACACAGATTACACCTTGAGTCTCCTCAGTGATTGAGGAAAGACTAGGACAGTGGGAGGAAACCTGCAGCTCTAGAGCCACATGCAACTTATGTTTAACATTTTTATTGAACATTGATGAAGACCTGAAGTGATTGTCCAGTTGTAAAAAAAATGTGTAGCCATTAGACACCCAATACAAACATTATTTTAATATTTTGTCAAAAAATGTGGTGCTTTTTCCTCTATATTTGACTGAACCTCAATAGCTGTGGCTACTAATCTTGAGTCTCCGTAGCTCGGCTGGCTATCGATTCCAAGGAAAATAGAGAATTTAATAGTGTGTGGAAAGTTTGTCGCCACCAAAGCTGCTGGTTACCGGTATGTTTGATCTGCAGGCGATAAATTAGCATTATAATGGGTTTTTTGGGCTGTTTTGATAGTAAAAGTTTCTGACTGGACTAATGTTCACCTCATATCATACCACAGCAGCTGAGTGGAAAACACTGTTCTTGTCAGCCTCCAGAGGTAGTCAGAAGAAGAAGATTCACTATTGCCGCCCCAAAGTTGTTAAAAAGAACTACAAAAGTGTCACCAAAGTGGCTGCAAAGACATTATTACTGACAACTACATATAATGGAAATCCAGTATGAATACTAATACACTTTATTCTGTTGATTTTGAAATGTTTGATTTTTGGCTGTATAAATAAAACCGATTTGACTCGAGCCAACTAACTCAAGAGGAGTCTCTGGTGCAGCTACAAAGCTAGCAGCGTGAATCCTTTCCAAGTCAAAATAACCGGAGGTTTGCAGCCAGCATACGAACATTAAAGAATCTGGACACCAATGCTATCAGACTCTTAAAACACTGAAAGATCTGCCTTCTTCTTGGGGAGGATGTCTCTCTGTTTTGTTGTCAGTTGTTGTACATTTACTACATTTTGTACTGGCCTACAGTTCTCTATCAGGGGGTACTTCAGATTGTTTATTAAATGTTAATTTGAAAAATAGCAGTCATACATATTTCTTAAAATAATTATACTATGATTTGTTAAATAACAAATACAAATATAAGCTCAATAAACCACATTTCACTGCTCATGTTTCTCACTAAATTGTAGTGTAACTTATCAGAAAGACACAGTTCAATGCAACTAATACTGTTGCGTTATTGTATGAATTTAAGTGTTTTCCTTGATAGACCAGACACTGATGGTGCAGCACTGTATTGTACCTCTTTATATGGGAAACAGGGGTATCATTTCTGTCCCAAAGGTTAATTTTTGTCTCTAGAGATGCAGAAATGTTCTTTTAGAGCAGTGTTTGTACCCCTTTGGGTCCGTCCCTGTACCTTGATTTCTTAGTGTGTGGTTTCATGCTTGAGACCCGACCGCTCTAGTGGATTCACCAGCGTAACAAAGTTGTGGTCAAATTTTAAGATGTAAAATGAGAGCGTGCATACTAACATGCTGCCATAAACTAACTGGTACGTGGTAAAACGTATTAAACAATGTTTAGTTGTTATGTTAAATGAGCTGAGACGTACAGTGTCTGAATAGATTTGACTTGTCAGTTTTGTTGTCACCTTTTAGCATTTTATGGAAAAAAAGACTTGAATGTAAATGAATCTTAAATGTCACATCTGATCTATATCTGAGAGGCTTTTCACTGAGCTCCGTCGTGCGTCTGACAAAAATGTAATGCTTTCTGAATAACGGACTTCTGCAGTCTCATGTGGCTGCAGTGTGCTGCATCTTTGCTCTTATGTGAAAACCTTTTAGCACCAAACTTTAAAGTGGTTTGTATCCTGGCTTTTTTTTTTTTTAGAGGATGACAAACTGGTTTCTTTGCTTGACTACCAGGCGTATATTGGAGTTTATTCAATTCAGTTTTGTAAGGGCAAAACTTCTCATCTCTTAAAACCATTATGTAAAAAGTCACTTTATTGTGTAATGAACACCACAATTTGTAACAATTTATTACAAAAAGCAGTGAAATGTATTGACATGTTGTCAAGTTATTACATAATGTGTTACACTGACATTAATAAACTACTACTAAACCAACTACAATGACATTTAAACATTTGGCAAGAGGCACTGGCTTCACATTTCTCAACAAATTATTAGCTATAATAATGTTCAAAGACTCAGTGATGCAATAAAAAAGACATCAGGCAACATTAGGCCCTAGACAGTTATAAATATTATATTTTAGGTATTTATATAAGATTTTTGCTCATTCAAAAGTGAAAAAATAATAAAGAGTTGAAACATGATTTCACATCTGTATTATTTTCTCAGCAGTTGTTGGATGATTGATAGCCAGGCAGCTGTTTGTGCTTTCATAACCACTTGGCACATCGGATGTGTAGATCCAAGTAATTCTTTATTAACGCCCCCCCACAAAAAAAAGAGCCACTGAAGTGGAACGTGGCCGCAAATGAAAGCGGAGAAAAGTACAGAGAAAAGAGGAGAAAAGAGGCGGTTGGCCACGTCTGGCGATGCCTTAAATTTAATTAAGGGATCTGATGAGGGAGAGTGTGTATCAGTGACAAGAGCAGTCTCTGTGCTGCTGATTGAGGGATCACCACATTCTCATTAATTGCTCAATCAGCCAAAGGAATGTGATCTGTGCTAATTAGAAGGACTCTCCTTCCATCATGGGGCTGCAGTGTAATTACAGTCAGTCTGGGCCTAATGACACACACCGTGCAGTACCACTTTCTGTCCTGTGGGGCTCTTGCTCTCTGCAGAAGTCCTGGCTGCAGCTACATGATAATGTGATTTTTTTTGCATTTACTTTGATTATGAGAATAATTAAGCTGTTTACTTGCGTTGCGAGAGACGGCTTTGTTAATGTTCCCACTTTGTGCAGGCTTGGATACTCCGATTAGCCCCTGAATTAGGTCAAACAGAACATTTGAATAGGAAAATTTAAAATAAATATGCAACTAAAATGATTAAACATTTAAAATATGTTGTGTTTTCTGAGTGAGACGATAATTTTGAATGTGAGTCTCTTCTAATGTGACTAATGTAACAGCGGAACAGAGTATGGCCTCAATAAAACCACTTTGATTAGAATATGTGTTTCATTAGTTTTAGCAGTTTTATGAATTACGGATACTAATAATACGAATTAACAAATGTTAGCATGCTAACATGCTAATCTAAGATGATAGAAATGCGGCATACTGATGTTAGCATTTAGCTCAAACAGCTGCTAACATGATGTGGACTGTGAGAAAGAAGCATAATTCTGTGTGTGTTTTTCTTTATTATCCCACACATTTGTCATTTGTCTCCTTGGGGGAGTCTCAAACCCTAGGTGGGCAACCACTGAGGGAAAGATACAGTAAAGCATTTTTCTTCAAAGATACAAGAAAAAAAAATACATGTTACTTTCTGGTATTCTTAAATAGCTGCATATGTTCATATGTTGATATGAGAGGGTGTCTAACAAGGTGAAAGATTGAGGCTGTGATATTCTGTGCAAAGAAAGAAAGCTACAATGCACAACTGTTTTAGGACATTTCTGTGAATGTTTTTTGACCCATTTTAATAGATTTAATGCTCCAGTAGGAACAAACGGACTCGAGGCCGAGCACCACAGGATGGGGAAGTCAGAGAGAATCTACAGACAGACTATCTGTTGTTCTTTTCATGGGATTTCTCGTTGTTGTTGTCCCTTTTAAAATACAGAAATCTCAGCAGCTGATATTGATCAGCGATCCTTTAGACATATCATTTTATTGCTGTGAGACTGAATAATGATCCACACTTGAGGGCGAAGGCTGATCGGCAGCGGGATGGATTCTGTGCGTTGTATTCTCTTGTGAGAGCGGCAGTGGGTGAGGTGAAGTAGCAGGCAGGAGATCAGATGGTTCTGTCCTCCACGTAGATCCCCGAGCCCTCGCCATCTCACTGATGCAGCTGCTCCTCTGCTTTCCATTTGCGGCCTCCCCTCCCGTAACCTCCCACTCAGCTCGCGAGTAGAAGCCTACATTCACATCTTGCTGTACTGTAAAAATTCATAGTCTGTTTTGACTTTGAAGAATGCAATATGCAACTTTTCGCCTTGAGGCAGGTGGTGTGTTTTTGGTCCCAACCTCCTTTCTCCTCAGTTAGTCAAGGTCCCACCTCAACGCCTGTCAGTCATCTCGATAAGCTGTCTGTTTCTGTTGCCCGAGGCTCAGGTAACAGCCGTCAGTGCAGTCGCCACAGGCACAGTCTGAAACACAGACAATATGCAATTCACCCAGATTTTGGACAGATTTAATCAATTCAATTCAATTCAATTTTATTTGTATAGCACCAATTCATAACAGAAGTTATCTCAGGAAACTTTTCA
>NW_023339751.1:5556453-5563559 GCF_004916995.1 Morone saxatilis
GATATGTCTAATTTTTGTAATATTGCGTAAAATCTGGTGCGAGTTTGAGACTTTAACTTCTTAAATGTTTCTTTAGTCCTCTATGACAGTAAACTGAATTTGGGGTGGGACATTTGAGGTATTTTTGGGCGCATGTTAGCATGTTTACATGTAGCTCAAAGCACTGCTACAACCCACATTTTCAAAACCTTATCAATAAATATTCTAATGTATTCCATACATGTATTTTTTTAGCTACATCAATCATATTATTCTATAATAAAATCCAGTATTTCAGAACAAATGTAATGCAGCGAACATCTACAAAAATATATTTTAATCTTGTCCTCATTTGATCCTCTTTCACTTAACGTCCAAGTTGGAAATCCCAAATTCCTTCCTCTGAACGAGCGACTCCTCTAAATCCCTCTCTCTTTGACAAAGATATTTTACTAATTCCGACATTCGTGTGTGTGTTTAATTTCCATAAAATGTTCAGAGTTCATAAATCTACCAGCAGCATTGGACATTGTGGAGTGCTTTTTTTTAAATTATACTTGGGGCTATTTATGCTTTTGTTAGACGATGACAGAAAATGATGAAAAGAGAGATGCAGTGAAGGTCCCCGGACGGATTTGAACTTTTAAGTCACATGAATTATATATCAGAAAACCGGAAACAACCTCAGACACCGCCCCGATGAAGGCAAGATAGCTACAAAAAATTTGTAAATAAAGCATGGTGTGCTGGAGAAGACTGCAACTAAACACCCTAAACATCATTCAGGATAGTTTAAGGTAAAGAGACCAGTCAGCAGGTTGTTTAGACATACGTCTTAAATTCCCCTTCCACTCAAAAGTGTGTTTTTCTTCTTGTTGGATGTTTGAGCTTCACCATGCAGAACGATGTATGTGCAGAGTTTGACACTAGAAGGATGTTTTAACATTTATTTGCTGAAAGTAGAGAGTTTCTCTGCGCTCATTGGAAATCTGATTTATTTATTTTATTTTATTTATGACACCACAAATAGTTTGGAAGTCAATCCTGGTCCAGAGTGTGTGTGATGTAGAAACCACCTCACAAACACTGAGAATGAACAGTGAAGCAGGAGACAGATTGTGTCCTGCAGGAAAACTTTAGAAATTGACATAATTTGCATATTTATAGATCCTGTCATTTTTAATGAGGTAGAAGGATAAGTAAGGGTTTTATTGAGGGAATGAAACACACTCATTGACAGCATGCATTCAATGTAATGGCCAGCAGGGGGCAGCTCAAATAGACTGCATCATGGCCTCATTGAGAAATTACTTGTCACTTGATTTTTTAGCTCAGTAAGTAGGTAACTAACGAGTTTATGGTCTCAAACTCTAGTATCAAGTCTTCTTCCATACAGCATGATGTTCATTTTGTAAATTACTGCCCCATTTAAAGTAAAATATACGATGAAGCATTGTATGCTGGTCCAGCTCAACCGACCAAACCGAGATCAAACAGTCAGACTAGGCAGTGCTGATCAAATATAAATCATATGTCTCGCTTAAAGTCGTCTCAGAAACCTATTTTAGTGTTTATCTGTAATATGAGAACGTGTGTGAGCAGGCGAACCGCCATTGTTTCCTGCAATGGAACGAGTCGAAACTGCACAGCCAATGAGAGCAGCACAACTCGCAGTACGTCACTGCCGCTGGTTCTGAAAAAACGTCATGTCCACAAACTCTAGGCTTCAAAACGGTACTTCACAAATCGATGGGTGTAGCCTACACTTTATTGTTCCAAGCAAACTATTGGTACATGTTGTAATACATGTCTGGAGGGGGTCTTTAAAGGTGCAGTGTGTATGATTTAGGTGATTGTACACTAATGAAAACATACCTATGAATAATATATTTAATTTCTACCAATAGATCTCCTAAATGTTATGCACTAGACCTTTAAGTTTACCTAATAGTCATTATGTAACAGTAGGAGAAACATCCGAACACATCCGATGTCTTTTTCCTTTCTGTCATTATTTCAGGTATCCAAAGCCGCCGCAGACCTGATGGCGTACTGTGACGCCCACATACGCGAGGACCCCCTCATCATGCCCGTCCCCGCCTCCGAGAACCCTTTCCGAGAGAAGAAGTTCTTCTGCACCATCCTCTGATGACCTGCCGGTAGAGCTGTATGGATGCAGGCATGGCGTTGCCTGGCTTCTCTGTCTTCACCACACCTGAAGCCACTGGCCATAGGCGTTGAGTTGAGTTTTGCCAGGTGGACACTCTGTTGTTGGTCAGCTCTGTCCTGGTGGCTGAAGGTTTTTGGGGGAGTCAGCTACCAAAACTGGCAACCCAGTGAGCGTATCATGTCTTGTTAAATAGGTTTGTTATTGCTTTGTTATTAGAGAACAGCCTTGCTCAGTGCTTAATGAGATGAGAGATGTTTTTTTCTTTAATTGTGCTAGATCTTAACATGCCTCAGGAAACAGAAATTCGCCCAGTGTTGACGACTTTTTTAAACATTTATTTCCCTTCCCGTTATCTGACTAAAGCAGCATTAATATTTGTATTATCTTGAACATGATTTCAGTTGGTTTTTTGTATTGCTTTCAGTGAACAGGTTTGACTATTTGTAGCAACACTTACTGAAAGTACCACTGAAATTTGACACTTCCCTCACTAGTGGTTTCTATTTCAATTTGCCTCCGCAGTCACCAACAATTAACCCGCTCGTTTTAGTGCTGCAGTAAAGTTGGATTCACATTAGAGAGCGGAAAACAGAAACCTTATCTCACGTGGTAAATTATTTCAGCATGAGTAATAAGAAGGAGGTGACTGCACATCAGTTCTGCTGCAAATAAATAAGTAGACTCTCTATTTATTGAAAGGTGCAGAGCTAATGTTTCAACAGCGAAATGAGTTCTTCAGGGTTATCACTGTGCAAACAACCCCTAAGTCAAAAAATTATTTATGAATCTGCCACCTCCTTCCCAGGCCCGTTTTAATGCATTCTACCTTTGCTGCTCTGTTTGATTTACTCTTCATATACTTCATCCACTTCAAATCAGAGACACTATCAGTTAATCCCGCGGCCCCCCGACTGGAATATTTTTACAACTTGCAGGAGGATATTTTCCTCTTATTCCCTTAACGGCCTCATTTGTTTTCTGGGCATGTTTCCTGAGCCTGATTCTTTTTTGCCTGTCCTAGAGTGAATGGCAAGGCCTTTGACATTAATGCCAAAACCAGAGGCCTGCATGTTTTCTCTGCTCCTTTTTGACAGCCTCCTCTGTTTCCGAGGGACTGTCAGTCTTTTAGAGTGTACAGTATGTTACAGTGCCAATTTCTGTGAGAGCAGTGTGATCCTCACACTGTGGTCCCACGGCCTTTTACTTTCTTTTTTCCCCCGTTTTTTGTTTGTTTTGGAAGAAAAAGCACACTGTCGAAAAATTTCCTTTACATGGTCGTTGAATAGCATTTGCTAATTTTTACGATGAATTGTTATGATCGTTATTAATATTGTTATTATCAGTAGTATTATTGAATATTTGTTGCACAGCACTGACAGCTACATGACGTGTAGTGCTACTAAGCTTGTATGATATTTAGGAGAAAGAAAAAAAAAACATTTATAAATCATGCAATTATTGATACTATCTGAGTATTTTTTAAATATAATGGTAAGGGTCGGTTTACATAATATGATCCCTTCGGTGGTTCAGGCTTTTTGCATCATCGTTTCTGTAAAAATTAAAATAAATTTCCTCTTGGTACTTGAACAGCCTATCACATTAGGAATCAAACTGACACTGGACTGTCACAAACTCAAAACTATTGGGCTCAAATTGTTTGCAGGATAATTCTTGTCTTTATTTCCTATCTGATAAAGCTGAGACTGACCTCATCTTAAGGATGGTGCCAAATCTGAAATATAAGAAATATAACAGGCTAAAGATGAATATTGCATGGATTTATTTCTATCTATAACAGAGAGAACTATTATGATATGAAATATTGCCTCTTCATTGACTTTCTGGGTGCTACTCTGCACATAATTGGGGTCCGGATGTGTCGACAATGTGCAGCTGTATTCATGAATGGTATTATCGTTTTTTTGGTAAGAAAAATAGCATTTAAATAGCAGGCTTTGTAAATCCTTTGATGGATCAAATGAATTAAAGGAAAACGGCAACCCAAATGTGCTGTGTCTTCAATATTTCTGTCTCGTGTCTCTCTCTCTGACGTTTTTGAGCTGTCTGATCACACTGATAACATAAAAAAAAGGCCACTGCAAATGGTTCTGGGTCTCGCAGCGGAACATGATATTCTGGTGTTTAGTGGAGACCTCCTGTGGCTGAGCTGAACCACAGGCCATCTGGATGCACTGTTCATGTGTCGTGGCAATTTTATTTTTTTAAAGGATTATGATTCGACTCAGCCGCAGCCAGTTTTGCTTTTGATACTGTAGATCGTGGAGAACAAGAAAAAAGCGAGCCGGGCCTGCAGGTCGCATGAAGAATGTCGCTAAAATAATTCAGGGTATCAGACATCAACATCCAGATTTTCTGTTGAAGCTTGTTTCATGTGTCCAGCTGGGAAATTACAGCTTTTCTTCCAAGTTTGGTTGTCACTATTTCACTGCACTTTAAAGTCTGGTGATTATATCAGTCAGTCAATTGCTGGTTTTGGCCTAATCAGTCACGGGTACGCACAATAATCAACCTGGTGATTTTCTATCGCAGGTCACATTCGAGTTATATAACTGAACAGATTGTACAAAATGGTATGAAGACTTTTGATGAATGACATTGATAAGAGAAGTCAGGCGTGCCTTATTGATTTTTCTGAACCAATCCCAAAAGAGCAGGATGTAATTAAAGAGAAGCTAGAGGGGGATTTTTTCTTTAAGCCTTGGCACAGCTGTGGTGTGGATTATTATATACATTTATTTAAAGTTAAAGGTCCTGAAAACCTATTTCTTCAATCAGATTCTTACAGAATACAGGACTGTCTCCTAAAGTTTGAGCAGTTTTTGGTTTGTTTACATGAGAGGTTTCTTTATTTTTCTCACTGGTTTGAAGTAGGCGGGGCTCATTGGGAGAAATGTGATACTTAAAGTTTTTGAGTCTTTGATACATACCTGAGAATGTTTATTTTCCTAACTTTAAATTAAATTGATGTCATGACTAATTGAGGTTACAGAGAAAAAAACCTCTATCTCCGAGGGGCTTTGCAGTCTCTCTCTAAATCTGGAGAAGAATTTTTATTGGAGAAGAATTTAGCTACTACAGAGAGAGTTTTTATGTACCACTAAAATTAGAAATTTAAGAAATATGTCTAAATATCATGTGCAGGCTGTTCTCAGCTGGGACCTGACTAGATAAAAAGAAATCTATATAGATCAAGAGAAAAGCGCAGTGTGTGCTTTCGAAGGCTGCAAAGCCAAAAAAAAAAATGAGTTAGAACAGTAAAGTCTTAAAATATAAATAAAAATGTAATCAGAGTAGAGAATATAAACAACAAACTAGGATAGACAAAGATTGGATATCCGCAGTATGAGTTGAGTTGTGTTTCAAGAAACCCCTGAACATGCTATGAATAGCCCCTTTTTACCCTTTCAAATGAATAATGTGTTGCAGAGAGAGAGAACTAAATCATTGTAATGAGTATATTTATGAATATGACTCCAAAAAGAATTATATAATGCACAGGAAAGTAATTATCCCTAGGGCAGTAGGTTATCTAATACTGAGAATCTGTGCTGGAGCAATTTTCCAAATTGAGCATTGAGCCCTCAAAGTGTGCTCAAAATACATGAGAATAGTAATAATTTCTGATAAGATTATGTATCTACAGTCACAGCATGTGGTTTGCGCAGCGGTTTCATTTCTACTCATAACATTGGCAACACAGTGTGCTGCATGTCGGTGGTTCCCATTACATTATTATTTTCCCCTAGAAGGGTCGGCGAAGTCTTTAAAATAACATTTATGCAACATTGGAACTCCATTAAAATCAATACAAATGAAATGTTTACAAGCATGGCAGCAGGCGCTCTTGATGATGTGGGCCACTCTTCCTCTCCAGGAGAAAACACTGGTGCTCTCAGAGTCAGAAGAAATCCTCCTCAAACAACCCCTCTCTCCATGCACAATAGATTCCATTTAAATGATTTATGTGCAGCACAGAGTAACAGGTTCAATATACTTATGCTCTAATCTTAAAGCCACAACATGTCACCTGGGTTTTAGAGGGATAAAATGATTCATATGTTAATTTTCTTCTCCGCTTAGGTTTTTTTTCTCTCACTTCATTAGAAATTCACAATGCAGACTGAAGCAAAACAAAATATATAAAAAATGGACACTGCTTTATGTGATAAACATGGGAAGATCCACCTCAGCTGCACTGATTGGAGATCTAATCAGTTTTAGTGTCAATTTACTTCTAATGACATGTGATCAACTATTTATTGTACTTACTTTAGCATTATGTTTTATTTTATTTATCCTTTTAAGGTGTTTTTTTTAAGGCGGTTTGAGTGGAGACTGCAAAGTGCAATGCATTTTTATGGTGGTGTGAAAAATGCTGAAATGTACAGTCGACAACCCACTGCGGTGCACGCATTTATCTTTTAACAGGTTATACAAGAGTATAGCAGGAAGAGATAAATAGATAAATAGAAATTGTGCAAAATAGTGTGAACTGGAATATTCTGCACATATTTTAAGGGGTTCTCGTTGTTTTGTGTAATCCCTGTGAATTGGATATTATTGTTTATGCACAGTTTATTTAATATAATTACTGATAATAATCTTAATTTAACATTATTATGATTCATATCAACTCAGTTTATACAATTGTATTGCCTCCTTATTGTTGTGTATAACTACATGAGATGATTAATCCCTATATATTTGGTTTAATCTGCCATATGTTCTTTATTTAAGTCAAACTTAGAGTGAACCTTTGATGTTTTTTGATATCTTAATAGTTTTATGGTTTTATTTTATACTGATTCCCCCACAAAAGGTTGTATTTTAGTTGTAATTGTTTAGGATTAAAATGAAAATTAAATTAAACTCAACAAACAACAAAATAATACAAACTACAACTTAATAATAATAAATAAATAATAATGTAAGT
>NW_023339751.1:5563711-5564217 GCF_004916995.1 Morone saxatilis
ATAATAATTATATAATATAAAAAAAGTTATGATAATATAGTAAAATAATAATAATCATCACAATAACGTATAATATTAATATTTATGCATCAATAAATCATGACTTTTACACACATATTTACATTTTCCACTGTAGCAACTCTGCTCTGACTGACTCCATCTCCCAGAGTGCACCGAGACAGGGCTCCTCGCCTCCCCATTGGTCCGTCTCTTTTTCCTGAGCGGCGGAGGCAGACATGAGGCAGTGGTGAGAGCCCCGGCGGAGAGCTGCGGAGCTGAAATGAAGCGCACACACGGAGCCGCTCACACCGTGCAGGAAGAGGCTCCGCGCCGCTAAAGCTGCAGGCTGCTCCGGCTGAAGGGCTCCGTCCATGCGGAGACTAGCGCTCATTCTGCTGCCCTGTGCTGTCGCCGTCCTGGTGCACTTGTGGTTGGCACAACGACCCTCCTCCACCCCGCCGGACAACAACACACACTCGGGTACTTTTTTTTATGTGTGTGTGTGT
>NW_023339751.1:5564317-5565830 GCF_004916995.1 Morone saxatilis
GTGTGTGTGTGTGTGTTGTAGCCTCAACCCTCCTCCAAAGCAACTTTTCTTTCTTTTAATATCCGAGCTGCTGGTTAACTTTGCTCCGGTGTGTCTCTGCTGTGGTTGTTGAGTTTGTGTGTGAACAGGTAGTTTATGCTCACTCGAGTGTGTGTGTATAATATATATATATATAATATATATATGTGTGTGTGTGTGTGTGTGTGTGTTTTAGTGGGAAATAATGTGACTGTAACACAGTTGTGGTTGGGCGTTGCTGGGATGGTCTAATGTCTGGAAAAAGACTGAAGCGAGCTGAGCATCTGCCTTGTTAGAGCTCTGTGCTGCGTTCAAATGCTTTATAACTAGATTATAAGAAAAGGGGTGTAAAGAGAGAAAGAGAGAGAGAGTGGAGGGTTTTTGTTTTTTAAATCTAACACCTTGATGCATTGAATGAAGACGAGGTCAGTTACAGGAGGCATCAGTAAGTCATTGCTGTCAGGATCAAGCATATTTATTTATCAGCCTTATTATATTGTTATATTTCACCTCCTCACATCAAACAGCTCATCATCACTGAGGGTGCAAAGGAAGTGACATCCTCTCTCTCTCTCTCTCTCTGTCTCTCTGTGTGTGTGTGTGTGTGTGTTACGACGCAGATGAACCTTTCTATGAAGTTTTGGTGGGAGTGCTGTCAGCGAGACACCATTATGAACTGCGACAAGCGATAAGGGAGACCTGGCTGGGCTACCTCCGAAATCACCCCCACTTCCAGCACAGGTCAGCGCAGCCAAACTTCACCACTTCTTTCTTTTCTTTGTTGGGTTTTTTTCTTTCTTTTCTTTGGGGGTTTCCGAGGCCAGATTCGTATAGTGGAAATAAAGCCTGCAGCTGGCAGCAAATAACTGACTACCCCATCAAACCTCTTTTCTTTCTTCCTTTTCTTTATCTTTTACCTGACCAGCGGCCAATATTGTTCTCTCTCTCTCTTTCTCTCGCTCTCTCTTTCTTTCTCTCTTATTTTTTTTGTCCATTTCCTTCTCATTCAGCGATCTGAGCACAGATAAGGTGTGATGGCCTTTAAGCAACCCTCGGTAACCATGGCAACGCAGGGTGGATAGATGGACAAGCTTTAGAAAAATCTTGCAGCCCCCTAATATTGCATACACACACACAACACACAACAAAAAAAGAGAAAGATATATGTTGTAGTGTTTTTATTTTTACGTGCTTTACTTTTTTTAAAGAGTGGGGGTGAAGTTCATCGTGGGCGAACATGGGTGTCCCATTCCGGAGGAGGACAGAGAGGATCCGTACTCCTGCTCCCTCCTGAACTTCACCGAGCCAGGTAAAGAAAACAAACAAACAAACAACCACTAATGATGTCGCTCGCATTGGCGCGTGTGTGCCAGCAGTGGAGCTATGAGGCAGAATAACAGGAGATGTGAAGAATGCATGTTCATAAAAGAAGTATAACACCTTTTATTCATGTTCACCCACACCTCAAGGACACCGCTCTCTCTCTCTCTCTCTC
>NW_023339751.1:5565895-5569074 GCF_004916995.1 Morone saxatilis
TCTCTCTCTCTCTCTCTATTTTTTTTTCTTTCCTATCTTTTCTGCACCCAAGGCCAAAATCTCTCGCAGTCAACCTCAGCTGCTGCAGTCGTAACTAGAACTGCGCAGCAACACTTGAAGTAAAGCTATAGGAAGCCACTGGCTGGCACTGTATGGGGAAATAATTGAACAGGGCTCACTGTCAGTAATTGTTATGTCTCTCACCTTCACAGAGGCGAGTCCAGTGCAGCAGTTTCACTACTTTTTCCCCCTCTTTCGCTCCGTTCGGTGTTTTGCTGCCTTCATGAAAACATAATTGCCGCTCATCGGAATAGGTTTTTAATTTTTTCTTTATTTAACAGATGACGGCCTTTAGGGTCACGGTGATGTTTTATTTCTCTCTGCTCTCCTCCGCCGTGTTAATGGTTGTAAGTGTTGACATGATTTGCTTCAGAATCACATCAGGCGAGATGGTGCGAGATGCTCTGTGTGATTGGAAGAGAAGAAAAAAGAGACAATGGCTGCTTTTTTAAAAACACAGTTGGGGGCTCTGACTTTGGATTCGGGTGAACGTTAAGCGGACGATTAATTGTTGTTTGAGATTTTGTTTTGTGTGTGCTGTGTTTGTCACAGGGACTACAATAACATGAATGCTAATTGGCTTCTTTTTATTAATTCTGTTGCCAAGAGAGAGAGAGAGAGAAATCCAAATTATAATGATGAAAGATTTTGAGACTCGAGGGGCTGACATAAAGAGTCTTTGATTGATCGGTTTGTTAAAATGTTGTAACGAGAGCTGAAACGATCAATCCACACTCACTTTTGATGAACAATTAATCGTTTATCCATCAAAAAAATGCCAAATATTACACTGGTTCCAGCTTCTCTAATGTGAATATTAGCTGCATTTCTTCGGCTTACGTCGAATATCTTTTAGGTTTCTGACTGTAAGTCGGACAAAACAAAGCACTTTTGGAAATATGTTGGAATATTTTTTACTATTTTCTCACATTTTATGGACCAAAGATCAAGACAACAATCTGCAGATGAGCCGATAATGTAAATAATTATCAGCTGCAGCCATTGCATATTACACAACTTACTGTTAGCACTGTAAAATGTTACACAGACCTTTAGTTGTACCCCAATATTGATAGAAAAAACCCCACCAACAGATGCCAAGTAACACTGAATTTGCTGTTAATTATTCATGACATTTGCCAAGTTTTATTAATTTTTTTCCCCAGAATAAAAGTAGCAATCTCACGCTGTCAGTGCCAAGAGACACACTGCTGTTATTAATTTAGACTAGTAAGCACAAACTAATCATTTATATTTAGTGAGCATCAGAATATTAAATATATCCGCACACACTGGTGAAATCCTGCAGCTCGGCTCCTCTCGGTCAGTGCGGGAAACATTCGGTTCGATAAACTGCTGCGTTCTCTTTGTCCGCCTCTAATTGTCTTTATTTTGGAGTGAGCAGCAGAACTTATGTGGAACGTATATAAAGTAAAAAGCTCGCTTCCCTTTAACAGCCTTGATCTTTTCATTGATCTCCTGGGTAATAAACTGCTCTTTTGTAATTAAGAAACCACACTCACGAGCAGAAGCCCGCTTTGAAGACAGCAGTACTAACAACCAGCTCCTCAAAGTGCTGATGGTGGAGCTTTACCAGAGTTCTGTGAGCGCTCTCTCCCCTCTCCCCCCCACGAACCCACCCCGGTCTTCATCACTTGAAAACAGACGGTCAGCACGTTGGCATCCTAATAAATTTCATGTGTGCTTGCGCAGTAATCTCTGCCATCCCTCTGGTCCCAGCGGCAGGCCAGGATGCAGAGATAGAGATCGTGACGTTGTCTGACCCCTCTGCGCTCGCCCCCTCTGACGTGTCGGCCATCGCCCTGGATTTCAAGGTCCTCCACCCGGTGGTGATCACCAGGCTGGGGGTGTTTCCCAGCGGGACCCGGCCTGAGCTTCAGAGCAATGTGACGGTGAAGCTTCTCCAGTTGGACCAGGAGGTAACCGAACATCTGAGCGTAGTGTGATCAGTAGATACTCTGCCTGTGCTGTTTACTGCTTCTACAGACACAAACTGGAAGTCACTTTTTAAGATAACAGTCTGTAGGATATAGTGAAGATGATGGGTACGTTTGCACATGAATTCTCGATGAATGAAAGCTTGTGGTTCTTACAGGAAGCTGTGGTCACTGCTCGCTTCAGTGCCATCAGCACCGGGACCCTGGTGAACGGGGTGTGGTACAAACCAGTGGAGCAGTTCATCTTGCCCAAGGTCAGTTCTTTCACCTCCACTCAGGGCCAGAGAGAAACATAAAGAAAGTCTCTGACATGTCTTAAATATTTGTATTATTTATGAATCATAGTGTCTGCAAAAAACATAAAGTGAACTGTAACTAATATGAGTGTATCTATAATATTTCCTATAATTATTACCAGATTACTGTACATAATTATTTCCAAAAAATCCTCCCAGGAAATTACGTAATTATTTCCCAACAGAATATAAAATAATAAATGTAATTTCTTCTGCACAATGCAATTAAAGTGCAATTTAACATAAGGTTGAAAGTTTTAAGCTTGTTTCTAAGAATCCAACGATAATATCGCGAGACAGTTAAACTAAAATATGTGAAGATTCAAATCAGTGAGATGAAAATGAATCGTGATACTCTTTTTAAACAGCAGAGCGCACTGTCTACTGTTGACCTTGTTCAACGTCCTACGTCAAACACTTGAGTAGCTTTATCAAGGCCAGTTTCACTTTTACAAAGAAACGTGAAACTGACAGTTGCACAGTTTATTTCCTACCTCAGAAATAAAAAAGGATTCTATAAATCGAGAAAGATATAAGAGAAACATATTGTGAACCCAGTGTCATGACTTGTATCAAATTGTGAGTTAAGTGTATCCTTACATCCCGACTTGTTTTAGAAACGTTGCAGCTCTCACCACACCAAAGTCATTATAGTTCATTACAACTTAAAACTAAAACTAGGTGTGAAAGAACATTTTAGATGATGAATTCATATCTTTCCCAAGACAAATGTGCTGTTAAGATCCTCTGAGATTTATTCTTCTCTCGTTTAGGGCTGCACGATATGGTAAAAACATGATATTGCAATTATTTTGATAGATATTGTAATTTTCATACGATTCACAAATAGTGTTATTTTGATTAA
>NW_023339751.1:5569119-5584989 GCF_004916995.1 Morone saxatilis
AAGCAGTAAAGCTTAGGGTTCACTAACTTTTGCACCTACAAAAGCCTTTAAAAAAATACTGGTTCTGACTAGAAATAATGGTAAAACAATAGAAAACTCCTGTCTACATGACTATAAGTCAGTGTATTTGTATTGTAATACCTATTCTAAACTGAATTAAAAACAAAAATTCAATTGAAATAAAAAAAAAACTAATAAAAAATGCAGAACTATAATAACTCCTCACCCATCAGTGATGGTACAGGGTCCTGGAGTACACCTGTACGCCACTGCTGCAAAGTTAGAAGTTAAACCCAGCAAAAGTTAGATTTTCAGGCGATGTTGAGTTAATCTTTAATAAAACAATGTAAATTCAATGTAAATTTTAACTGTAAAATGTAAAATACCTTAAGTTTTGGAGACATCAGTGTCTTCAGCGGCTGCTAAATGTGCAAAGAAAGAGCTGTCTGTGTGTTTTCCTCCTCAGGGTTTTGAGGGGACGCTGGTTTGGGAGAATCTGGACTCTGCTGGACTGAGCACAGTCAACTCCTCCTCTGTGCAGCTCAGTGATGGAGGAGGTGTCCTCAAGATCTCCTCTGTATGTATTGCCGTGGTGTAAAAAATAAAAATGTATAAAAAGAAAATTCTCTCTCATGTTTTGACGTGAAAGGGGGGAAAGTTCAAGGAGATTTTAAAAACCTTTGCTATTTCTTTGAATTTCAGATTGCAGAGGGAATATTGCCTCATAGGAGTGCACTTGGATTTCCCGGTCTGGCTGGAGGGTTCACATTTACTATCTACGGTTGGTCCAGCAACAGAATTCATTTTGAGCTTTTTATGAAAACAGTTCGATCAAAATCGCTCCATGAGCCACCTGTTATAAAAGAAATCCCTACGTAAAAATAAAAAAAAACCCACTGATTCACTTTGGCAGGTTATGAGATTAGCTCCTTTTTCGCCTCAGGGCTCTTGCATATGTGCCAAATGGAAATAACATTTTTTTTTCCCCCTCCTCTCCACCCTGTTACATTATTGATTGTACCTCCTGCATGTGTTTGCGTTTTGAGTTTATCCGAGAATGGATTTGCAGTCATTTTGGGGAAGAAAAAAAAAAACTAAATTAAATTCACTATCTAATATCTCTGAAAACAGAACTAATGATCCATTCTATAAAATGTTACAGTTTTATCATATTATTTTGCCAGCTAGTGATTTAAGTTATTATCCCTCAAAGGTGCCTTAATTTATTCAGAACATGGGTGAATAAAAAGTTAATGTGACTCATTTTGGACAAAAGCTCCTTCACAATTTTCCCCCAATTTATCAATTTTTTCCTGTCTTTTTTTTTTTTTTTTTTACCCCAATCACATGCCTCCCTATGCCCACCCCTCACCACCTGTGCGTCAGATGGGGACGGCCTATCGGAGCTCCTGCGGGGCCGCCCAGCCAGGATGGAGCACCATGCCTCCAGGCTGCGGCAGGAGGACGCTACCCTGCAGGAGGAGAGCCTCAGGCACGGCGACATGGTGTTCGTGGACGTGGTAGACACCTACAGGAACGTGCCTTCCAAACTGCTTCAGTTCTATAAATGGTATGCCAAGTGCTAATGACTCGATTCTCTGTCTCCAAATTGCCTGGGCCCTCCGAGGAAATCAGCAACCTAAAATGAAAGTGTGTCGTCGCCTCAAAATGTCTCGCTGTTAGAATCACGATTGCAATCACTCAGTCAGGCAAAAAAAGTACAGTTGTGAGTCATCAGGTAGCAAAATATACAGAGTGGTCTTAAGCTTTGACTTGACAAGTATATTATTTATTTGTGAGACCTCCTGGCCCCTCACTCTCTCTGGTATTTGAAAGTAAATCCACTCTGAGATGTTGCTAAAAAAAATCAGAAGGTGGGTTTTAATTAAGTTTGCAAATTCCTTCTCTGGCAGGTCTGTGGGAAACGCTGACTTTAATCTGCTGCTGAAGACTGATGATGATTGTTACATCGACGTGGACTCAGTATTAATGAAGATTGACCACAAGGGTCTCAAGCGCAGCAATTTCTGGTGGGGGAAGTAAGTACAATTTGATGCTTGATCCTTTTTTCAATGTATATTTTGCTTGGGATTTTTAGTCCCCTTGTGTTTGGAAACTTAACTTTGGTGCACTGTCAGCTGAACCCTTTAAATGAAAGGAACAGGAATGCTCTGTCAAAACGATGGTGGTTCAGGTGAAATGCAGACAGGATGTGATGATGATGTATCCACCGTCCTGACCCAGTTTCAGGCAGAGCTGGGCAGTGGATCGCATTGGGAAGTGGCAGGAGCTGGAGTACGCTAGTCCAGCCTACCCTGCATTTGCCTGCGGCTCCGGCTATGTGGTCTCTCGTGACCTGGTCCAGTGGCTTGCCAGCAATGCAGATAAACTGAAGGCTTACCAGGTAGAGTACCCGAGAGCAAGTGACAGTAGGGGGTTTGGGGGGAGATAATAATGAGTATGATGTGAGGAATTTGCCCCGGATGTGTTGTTACAGGGGGAAGATGTGAGCATGGGGATATGGATGGCAGCTGTTGGACCACAGAAATATCAGGTAATAAACTGCTTTAATGACATCCAGAGCTGCCAACTCCTGAACACCACACAACTTATCAAGTGTCAGACAAACAGTTGTTTGAGTTCAAGATGCAAATATTAATTAATAAGGAAAATATTTACAAAACATAATAAGATAATATAGAATTACAAAATTATCCCCATAACTCAATGATCCAAGCAGCCTCGTTTTAGTTTTGCTCCGTCTCAGCATGAAAACCCTGCTGAAGCTCATACTGTGAGCGATGAAGATGAGCTCAGTTTACTGTGGGCTATCAGTCAAACTTTATTTGTGCGCCATCTGTTATACAAGTTAGTGCCATTCTCGACAAGTGACTGAAACTAAAAAGATTAGTAGGACAGTGGAAAGATAAGCAGTAAAATAATGGGAGGAAGACGCATAAAAAACCAAACAAGCAAACAGTCGATCATACTCACTTTATTAACAGTATCTGGGTACTTAGAGCTCAACAATACACTAATAAATTACTGTGTATTAGCTGTGGCTCAGGAGGTAGAGCAGGTCCACTAATCAGAAGGTTTGTAATTTGATCCCCGGGTCTTCCCTCTGCATGTCCTTGGGAAAGATACTGAACTGAATGAGATATGTAGTGTAAAGCACTTTACTTTTGGAAGACTAGAAAGGTTCAGTCAATTTACTCTTACTACTAAACCTTGCTGAAGACGTACATATTGATTTCTATTCGGGCTGCAATTACATTTTTACTGAAAAAACTTTTTGGTGACATGTTGTTCTTAAATCTGGAGAAAGAGATTTGTTGGCCAGTGCATCTCTGCAGCACTGCAGTACTTCATTATAATGCTGTTTGTCACATTTTACCTTTAAGCTTCTGTGATTTGAATATTGCACTGCCGTATTGTGATTTTGATAATGTATTGATTAATTGTGCAGCTTTAATTTCTATGGAAAACACTGAGATTGTCATTATTTTCCTCTTCTTAGTAATCCTCTATTTAACTTTGTGATTTAATATCCATTTAGATTTGTATGCTAAATTGTATTCTGTAGTTTTCTTTACAACTCTACATCTTTAATATACAAACATATTGCACATCCCTTAATGTACAGTAGCCTTTTAGCACAGCTAGATCAGCTTTACAGCATCTCACTGCACAAATTGTCAGCATGTGATAAATAAAACCTCTAAAATCTGAAATTTGCTGGCGCTGTCTGTGGAAACTTGGCACAGCGGAGTTCAATTGCGGCATATCAAAGGTGCATTTTAATGTTAATTAACCTTGAGTGAGACTTTAACCAGTTTACAACTAATAATCAGTCTGTGCATGTTAACACAGCCACTGTCCCTGCTTTGCCTAACACCAGGACCCTGGCTGGCTGTGTGAGAAAGAGTGCTACCTGGACATGCTGTCTTCTCCCCAACACACGGCCGAGGAGCTGCACATCCTCTGGGACAGGAAGAGGGCCTGTGGAGACCCCTGCGGCTGTCCGTGGGGCCATTAAATCTGGTTCACACCACACTCACCAGGTGGCGCTGTGGGTAAAATGCACTCAACACTTGTTGTCAGTTCAGTTTCTGTGGTTTAATTAAAACCCAAAACTGAGAGTTTTACCAGTTATTATTATTATTATTATTATTATTATTATTATTATTATATGATTAAAAAAACACTTAGATTTTTGAAATGTGAGACTTTATGTTGGAAAATAATCTTAAAAACATTGAGATTTCATTGCAGGTTCTTAATATTAACAAAAAAATACTGTGCCAACATAATAAACCATTTGTAGCTTCAGAATATGTTGAGAACTCACATTTAGCTGTAGCCTCCTGTCAGTATTTGTATCATAAACTCAGTTTGAGATTGAAAATGTCTTCAGTGGAACAAACAAAATGTAGAAAAGTTAATTTAGTAATGTGATAACTGACAGGGACGGACATGTGCAATACCAGCATGTGGCGGTCATCATGTACAGACTTGAGTACTTTGTAATATCACGATAATTATTGGTACTCTGATACTTGACAGACTTTAAACCTTTTGGTTTAAAAGGGATATTTGATGGAATTTTAAAGGTGATTGCTTTACATTGCTATATTTTGTAAATTATTGTCTCAAGCTTTTCATCCTCTTCACTATTTGTAGATTTATGACAAGCTTTGTCACAAACACACACAGTTTGTACTGTAATTGTCATTGTGCAAATAGTGATGTGGCCTTACTGTATTTGTTAGGCGTCATACTGTATGTATGTTAACACTTGTGATATCGACACAGATTTAAATCGGTGTATTTGCAGTACACGTTTTTTTGGAAACTTGACGAAGCAGTCGGGTAACTGTGGAAGAGACTCACTGGTCTGGTTTTATGAAACACTCCTCACAGGAAATAAAGAACACTTAAGAGAGATTAATGACTTCCTTGTGGTTTATTTTGGGGGGATGATGCGCACGGTAACCTCGCAGGTGCTGCCGATTCGGATCCATTTTGGGTCTGAAGTTTTGTGTTTCGCCGTTAGTGCTGCTCAATCAACGCCAGCGGCAAAACAATCGGCTCTTTACAGAATTCCGTTTCTTCTGTGAACTCACTTTGATCTCTATTGGTGATTGTTTTCCTGAGACAGTGAGCCGGACACTGCTGGAATGATGAACAGGAAAACCTGTGCAGTGTTTTTTAGCATCAGTGCCTTCATCTTAATCAATAGGACTGAACACATCCAGCCATCAAAATCTTTTAAAATGTTGACACGAGGCAATGTGGTAAAATTTGTTGTGAGCCTCCTCTGAGCATATGTTTTTGGTGGCTGCAGTGATGTGTTTGTTCATTCAAGTATAGCCACGTGATTGATGCTGAGTCACTAGAATGAGATTGCCTTGCTGTGTATTTTTTGTGAATAATGAAAGATGATGCTGAATATTGTTCTAATGGAGGATAATACAAGTCGTTTGTTTTATTTAGGCCTGTCCTACCTGCCAAAAAAACTATTCCTGCAATTAACCTGACATTGGAGTACACATTTGAAGCCCCTCCTCCTCCTCCTCCTCCTCCTCTCCCTCCCCATCTTATCCTTTCACCTCCTCTCTTTCACTGAGCTGCATGATAACAAAGTCATATCCGCATCTGTTCCACTCTCCTACGTAGATAAGGACGACGTTTTTCACTCCATCAGCCTCCCTCGCTGATTTGGCTCGAAGCCCTTGGTTGTGAACCGAGAGGAGAAGCGTGGAAATAACACACAGATGAATAAGAAGGAAAAAAACTACTCATTTCTGCTCTAGTGCTTCTTTAGAAGATGAAGTTATTGAGTTTGCCTAAATTCTGAGTGCTGTAGGGATATTGTCACTCACCGGTGTAAAATGTTTAAATAATTTTTTTTAATTTCCAGAGATATGCTCCACATCGTCTGAGCTCTCTCATACGTACCCATTCAACCAGGCAATCACATCAACCACATCAACCTCGCTTAATAACTTGAGACAAATTGTACCGTGTTTATCTAAGAATTGCACTCGTGTATTATATCACCAGTCTTCCTGGGCTTGTAATTCAGCTGTTTCGCCACTTTCTAATGTTTTATTACACCTTATTTCCTGCCAGTGTACAACATGGAGAGTACTATTCTGCTGCAAACTGCCTCATATATTTGGAGGAAAACGCTCATTTGGCGTAAGCAAGAGTTAGATGGTGTGAAATAATGTGTCAAAGGGGAGCACTGCTCAAGAATTCCTTTGTTCTCTGAGAGATCAATATGTGTGAATATTTGCTCCCAAAGCTGGATGCTTAAGGAGTGAAGTAGAAACAAAACAGGCTGTAATGAAAAGATCTCAGCGACCCAGAATATGGGATTCATCCATATGTTTGATACAAATAAAACCCCCCCACACACACGTTTTGAACCGTCTCTCTGCCCTTAAGCGCTTGTGTAATCTTTTCTAAGTGACGACAAGAGTACAATTCCCTGAACCACTGACTTATTTTCTCTCTATTAATATTTTGCCATGAAAGTGCAATCATCCGTTTAGCCTGCCACAAGCACGGCTCTGAGAAAATAGAGGGAACTTGGGCGCTCGAGTTAATTGTATTTATAAAATCCTTTTCATCTCGAGTCTCACCTCTTCCCAAAACTCATCGCTTGCAGATTGAATACCAGAATGTATTGACATTATGAATTTGGAGTCTTTATTTTCTGCATGTCCGGCTTTGGCAAACACGTAGATTTTCTGGCGAGTGTTTCAGAGTCTTTTCCTGTCTGATGCGCCTCCACAGCCATATCCGATTTCCTCAACACCACCTGCCATGTTCCAAATTTGTTCTTATGAATAGAGTATAAACCGGATGTTATTGAAGACCACTCAGCCTATTTATAAAAGTGTTTACTGTTGCCATGTTAGTTCATATAAGTGAACTGTCATTGTTTGGGTCACATGGGTTTGCATTTGTATCGCTTGGAGGCGGAGTGGAAAGTTGGATGTTTAAACCATTTATCTCTTTCTATCAACCAAATTCTTCTTGTTTATTCATCACTTTTACCTATTTCAAATGTTTATTTATTACTTTTTGCCAACTATTTGAACAGTTCATTCACTGTATTTAGTTATTTCAACTGTGTATCCATTACTTTCTATTCATTATTTTAAGATTAACTATTTATCCATTACTTTGAGTTAATATTATACAACTGTTTTAATCCGTTATCCATATTGATGTTAAAGCAACATAATATAACTTTTCTACCTTAGAAAAAAGAGCTTCACAATAATTATGAGGCCTCAGTCATTACATTAATTACTCTCTGTGCCTGTTCACCTTTGTGCCCAGGACTAAGGCAGTAAGTCACACACCAACCATGTTACTGATTTTTGTGGATCATATTTTAGGGAGAAAATGTTTCCTTGTTTTCCCTCCAGCTGTTCCCCCTCGACTCTCTAATGTTGTGATTCACAGAGTTTCCAGATGGAGGGACATGTAGCTGCTGTTAGCTAGTTAGCTTAGCCGCCAGTCGGTGCTAGTGTTGGTGTCTGCAGCGCTTGTGCAGGAGCTTTGGATCACCAGGAGGACGACGTTTACAGGACTCACTAGTTTTTGATTGATTGATTGATGTAATTATATCAAATGCATCTTTAGTTTTTAAAAGTCACAAGAGTTGAGTGAATCACTTGACTCCATGTACCACCGTTTGGAGCAACACAGAAACTTTTCAATAAAAGATGTAACAAGACGAAGCAGACGAGAGGGAGACTCGACCCTTATTTGAAGCTTCAGTCAGCTTTGCACAGAAACAGCAGTAGAAATGCTCTTTAGGGAATAAGAAAGTACTTTTTACTTTTATACTTTGAGTACATTTCCTCTACTACTTTTAAGTCCGGATGAAATGAAAAATGTAATTTAAACCCTTTAAGATTGCATCCTCAGTTATATTACACTCCTGTTTAACAATACAAGCCAAACAAATCACAAAAACTCATTTTATTTTTATATCAAAATCTGATCATATTGTCTTCCTGTAAAAACTAACCAAACTAAAGAAGTTGAATCTGTACTTTTACACAAGTATCTGCTCTTCTACTTGAGTAAAGAAGTGTGTGTGTGTCTGCTTTTACCACTAGTGAGGGCATGTGCGGTACCTATGTGTCTTACTTTATAGCACTGTGGAAACATACAGCACATTATGGATACAATTAAAACTTACCTGTCGTGTCAAAGTGAAGATGCCACGAGATCGGATCAGGAACAGCTGTCACAGATGTTAGAGAGAGGAGCTTACAGTCTGCTCAGTGGCGTGCATCTGCATACTCGTTCAAACAACTTCAGATTCTTAGACTCTCCTCGCAGAGCATTACACATTGCTGTCAATCAGCCTACTCTTCTCCCAACACCCCCTCTTCTGTGTGCACTAAAACGAGGAGGAAATCATTTATTCATGACACCCGGCATCTAAAACCAGTATTTCTGACTGATTCTGATTCACAGGAATGAGGAGATATTATTAGAAACACAACTATGTCCTAATGGGGCAACATTTTCATTCCCAATTTGAAATCGCACCAAGAGCTCTCGTGCTCATTTCCATAGCAGCTACAGCGTCTCAGCCTGGCGAGGTTATGGCTGCTACCTTTTCTTTTTTCTTTGCAAACATTTGCCGAACGCAGCTGTGAAATGTGTGACATTGTGGATCAGTTAGAGGATACATTGGGTAGAAGGTTAGCTATTAAACAGTACATAATTACACACGTCTTTGATAAAGTGATGGAAATACAGAGTGACTCATGGAGTTTCATAAGCCCTCTTGAGCCCCGCTGCAGTGACATGGCAGATTTACTATCATAGTGTTTGTTAGAGATAATTAGTCATTCAGTCATTACTGAACCATTACTGACAGTCATTCTGTCTTAAGAGGATCATGAATTAGCTCATTGGTCCGTTGATGAGATTCTTGGAAACCACTTGGTCGTTTTATGTAACCTGATGCAACGCCACATATGGAAGAAATGTCATGATGTCAGCTAAGTGAATCTGCTTGCCCCTCGGTTCAGCATTAAAGGGGCACTCCAGCAATTTTAGTGTTGCACTTGCACAACGTTGCAGGAATAAAAAGGGTGGTTAAAATTGATGCAGCAGGGGCGCCCTGGTAGCTTATCTGGTAGAGCTGGTCCCCCATGTACCAAGGCTGAGTTGTTACTGCAGTGGTCATGGGTTCAGCTCTGTCCTCTGGCCCTTTACTGCATGTAGTCACCCGTTTCTTGTCAGTCTGCAGCTGTCAGTATCCATTAAAGGGCAAATAAAAAAAATAATGGGGCAGCAGAGGTTGAGACTAGGGATTCAGGATATGGATTTTTTTCAGACGAAATACGTTAATAACCTGTAGTTTTTATACATTTGAGGGTAAGAAAGGTTAAGATGTGAGCAAAGATGGATGTTTTAATATTCCATAGCCCTGATCTAATGAAATGCTATTGTTTACACGACAACAAACAACAGTTGTGACTCTTTAAATGTTCATTCATGTTCATCAGAAACTTCATATAATATAAAGCCCATCTGTCATTTTAAAATTAATATTATTAATATTAACCAATAACTTTTCAGCTGTAATTTAAGTATCCTGATCATTTATAATGATATAAATTCCCCATTATCGGCCGATAATTGATCTGTAGTGGTAATTATCGTGCATTCATAGCTGAAATGTCCTGACTTTTATTCCCGGGTATGGGTCAAGGTCTTATAACACTGGATCCTACGTCTCCTGTAACTCAAAAGCATATTTCATTAGACTTCTCAAATCTGGTAAACACCCACATCTTTCAAACCCAGTTTGTAAAACAGGTTTTCTGCTATAAATTTGTAATCTCCAATTTTTGTTCCTCCGACTTTATAAAGCTCCCTTCAGAGCCACAGATGATAATACAGTTTTTCACAGACTGAGAGGTACTTTGTAACCACGATGCATAAACTGAACTTAATGTGTAAAATCACTGGAGTGCCCCTTTAATCAGCATACAGTCACTTTAATCTGAGAGAAGACAGTTTCATGTAGGCTGCAATGACTGCAGGTGGAAACGTGAGTACTTTGTTATTCCTCTTCATCTCCAATGGGACATGGGGGCGCAGTGAGACTTTACAAACAAGCTAGTGTTGGCATAATTATGCATGAGAACATGTGTTGTTCTGGGAACAGTGACATGAATATGGTAACCACACTGGCATGAATATTGTAAACTGAAGGAAGCTCATGAGATCAAGTGACACTGAGTCTGTCAATATTCTATATTTTCCTTATAGTGAACAAATCCCATGAAAAGACCAAACCAACAATGAATTGATCCTACTAATAAGAATTGTATGTGTATTCAAAGACTGATAGCTTATCCTTCTGTACCACAGAGCTCCACTGTCGTCCAAAAACACCAGTGTTACACATGTTTCTTCGTGACCATGAATAAGGGCATTGTGGTTTATTTTAACCACTGTGGCTGAACAACCCCCTAAGCTGTTTGAGAAGTTACTCAGCCTTTTGTTAAGAATTGAATTATATATTTGTGAGCTGTTTTTAAAGGTCTAAAAAATGTCTTTAGTAGGAATTAATGGACTTAATGGATCGATTTTGGTCTTTTCATGTTGATTTACAGCCGTATTCTTTAATGTAGCTGGGAAATGAATGATTCTGTCCTTTAAACGTACAATATGTAATTTCTGCCGCTATAGGGGTATCTCTTATCAAAACAATAACAAAAGACGAAGTCTGACGACGTTGTGAAGTATGGTGGATCATGGGAGTTCATCAATATTGCAGCCGGCTCCTCCCAGCTCGGATTCATTCAGTGTTCAATGTTCAGGTAAAACGCACCGTTAACTGACTAAAATGAGTTTCTCTGGGTTTGCACATTGTTGGAAACGTTTAGGCTAATGTTAGTACACAACTCAGCAAAATATATAGCACAGGTTAGTGTTTAAAGCCATTTTAAATTATTGCAAAAATGTCACATATGTTTTTTCATGGGTACCATCGTGGTGCAATATGTAGACCAGCTTAGGTCACATTGAAAGCATCTGGCAATCATGTCGGTGGTTTTCTTCTGAGGCTCAGCAACCTTACAGTGAAGGACTGCAGTGGTTCTGGCATGTCCAAAGTGTAAAATGTGTGTACATCTGTCAAACAAGGTGCACCTAAAGAGAAGAGAAATCTCAGAAAACTTTGCCCAAGTGAGTAATTTTTCAAAATATAATTAAGTCAAGAAAGAAAAGACTGAAATCAGTGAGGTGTACAAATGGCAGCATCATTGCCATTCTCTGGTTTTCAAAATATTGTTGCCACAAGAATATTTATGAAATATCTATTGGAGTGCTACCAAGCAACACAAATGTGTAAAGCGCAGCCCAATGATAAATAATCCAAAGCTTGCAGAGGATGAGGGAGACAGTGAGTGAGCCATGTCGCTCTTCACACAAAAGCTATTCTGTTTTGCTCTCAAACAGAACTCAGACGCTGTGGGTGGAGAAAATCAATCTAGTCAACCTAGCGCGCACAAGAGAGAAGAAATGAGAACCGTGAGAGGCTTTGATTATTGTGATGGACTTAAGTCAGCTCTGCAAAAGCCACTTCATACATCTCTGCTGTTTATCAAATCAGAAAATGCATTTGCATCACATTTTCCTGCACTTCTGGCTGCTTGGTAGGAAAATTAGTAGAGGAGCCGCTACCTCCAGATTTTCAAGAATTTGACATTTTGATGAATAGATGTATTTTCAGAGAAGCCACAATTCAATCTGAAAGACACACAATTAACTGAATTGCAGCTGTCAAGAGCAAGAGCTTCTGTGAGTCAACAGAGCTGTCTGGGACAGATAGCCTCTGTCCACAGGGCTGTGCTTCTTTTCAGCAGCTGAGGAAAAGCTCACAACAGTATTAACAGAAGAAGCCGATAATACAGGATTTAGATCACTGGTGCTTTGTATTTCAGAACAAGCTCGCAGTAAAACACCAACAACGTCCATAGCAACCAGCCGGAGTGAGCGTTCAGTCAAGGTTCTTCAAAGACAAAGCGCATGGCAGGCAGGTCTGTGACAACTCGAATCAGCCACTTCGCTTCGCCACCTGTTATATTCAACACGCAGTTGTAAAAGTACTGTTTGCCTTTAAAAATAAACTTATGATTACATATACTATGGATAATGATGGCTCAATGTTTGGTAACGGTGGTGTTAAGCATGTGTAGTGTAAATGTTCCTGATAAGACATCGTGTAGGAAGAACTACACTGTACTGTACTATCTACAGTGTTGGGCAGTAATTACTAGTAATAATATTACTTTCCCCAGGAACTAGTAGTGTAACTAATTAATAATAAAAATAATACTACATAAACTAATACATTTCAGTAATAATATTAGAGTTACCCCCCCAAAAATCAATCAGTTACAACCTTACTTTTGTTGTCATCCCACCACAGATTAGAAATCCAACAATTCAATCACATCCTTGGATTCATGTTGGTAATCGTGGAGTAAACTATCTTTAAAGATGGAAACGCTTATATTCAGCAGCTGGAAATATTCCCATTACTTTGATTTTAACCATCAAAACTGGATTTTAATCATTGTAAGTCTGAATTTTGGGGAGAAAGGACACATATACATTTTGTGGGGAGTAGCAGAAAATTCAACCAGTAGGGTAACTAATTACTGTTGGCAGGGAGTAGTAAGTAACGTAATAAAATTACAGTCACTAGCCCAGCGCTGACTATCTATACTGTAAGTCTATACTGTGAAACTGCTTAGTCAGGGTTTAGGAATTAGCACACTAGGAAGGGACTTACAAACAGCTTTTTGTTCGTCACGTCTTGATTTTTAGTCATGGCTGTGTGCTCAGTAGATGGTGCTGCTTATCTCTGGAGGAGAGTCCCTGCCTTCCCCCGTCACATTAAACATGTGCATTTCAAAACAGTGAAAACCAAACTAACCTTGATGCCACAGAGATATGTGACATTTTGTTGAGGTTTAGACAAGCCCGCAGGTTAAAGGTTTTTGTTTTTTTTATTCAACAGATGCAAATAAGCTGTCAACTGCAGTAGTGTCTACTCACAATATCATAACTGAATCACACCTAATAAAATATTAGAGATGTGAAAAGCTGTGTTGACTTAGAACCAGATGGGAAAAACCGGTCTGCAGAGTATTCATATACAAGCCGAGCATAAACCTTGCATATAATTGCCAACATATACATAACAAGTAGACAATTTGAGTTGCAAAAGGTCTTTCTACAGGATTGGCACTCTGGCGGCTTTAATGATTAAGGATCCTCAAATCACACATCATGCACTCGAGACATCCCACATCTTATTTTAAACAGGGACTTAAAACACCCAGCATTCACTCGGCCCTAGACAAACCCTTTCATTCTGTGGCAAGACATAAAAAAAATACATTTATATGCCACTGTAGGTGCCACATCAAAAAGGAAGGCTTTTAAGGCTTTGTTGCATCTTGTTATTTTTCATTTTAAGAAAAAGCAAACCAAAAACCATAAGCAGTAAGTTCCCTGTTTTAATTAATTTCTTCCACTGACGGCACAGCGACACTCGAATACAAAATTGCTGATGTGTACTTTGTTAAGAAACACTTGAAGGATGCCATTCTAGCTCTCTAAAGAGAGACAGGCAACATTTGTGCTGCTTGCTTGGTCTCACAGCTGCCTGAACCAGTCAATCTGTCTACCAGGAATTAACCAGAATTAAAGTGCTCAAGTTTTATGATTCATTGTGACTCAAAATAGTTTGTGAAGCAACATACCGGTGTGTGTGTGTGTGTGTGTTTGTGTGGTGAGATCTTCAGGAATGTGTATGTCTGCATCAGTGTATTAACAAAGCTTCTGTTTTAGCATAACAAACGAGTCCACACAACCGAGTTGATGACTGAGGGGATGCCGTAGATGCTGTGGGTCACAGGGAAGCCTCGCCGCAGCTTGAAGTTGTCTTCGATGTCACCTATGAGCAAGCTGGCATTATGCAGCATCTCAGTCACCTCGATGATCACCTGACAATGACACAAACAATACATAGTTCCAGAATTACCGTGTCTGGAAAAGAAGAATCATAGTAATGTTTTTATGTCTTCTGTAGACTAACATTCAGTAACACAAACACTGACTGTGTGTAAATTATGCATTACAACTTGTATACAGCAGAGGGTGCCATGTCTACACTCTTTCCTGTTCCACTAGTGAGAGTCTTCATCAGCAGACAGAATATATGCTGTCAGCCAGAAGGAATGAGGAGTCTGATGTTTCAGGTTCAGAGACTGACAGGACTGCTGTCCATTTGATCTACTCTAAAACTCAGATGTTGTGACCAAGAGTGATAAACAGTGGCTTAATGAATTTAGAGGAGATGCATTCACACGGTTGAGCAGCTGTACGTGACACTAAAGGGCTCAGTTTTTAACCTTCGGCATAAATGATGAGTGTATTGACAAATGCGGTGCTGTGTTGAGTCATGTGGACGAATGAGTTTCACCAATATGAGGAAGCACACGTGCTCCATAGACACATTGCTTGCTGAGCTAATGTCACATAATTGCTGTAGTCATTTGTCAGTGGAGCACAGTGACACGTAGCCTCCACCTGATCACCAAAAATGGTTTTGTTTCAGGTCCATGTTTGACACAAAACAGCCACAGTTGCCATCAGGTGTCTGCTGTCTTAAGCTGATGTAAAAGACAACTGGTGTGGCACGGCAATGAAAGTTGTTTGTATGGGGCTCAGTGGGTCAGGCAGACAGCCAAGGCTGAGCCAGTTAAGCAGTTTATCCGCTAAACACAACCTTTCCTTCTGCAGGGTCCCGACACTCAACTCAACTGCAACCTCAGTGAGCCACTTACAAGAGAGGGGGGTTGTGGGTAAAGCTACAATTAATGCACACATGAACGAGACAATGGGATATTGCGTAGTCAAAAACATACCCAAGGATTCACTGCAAACAGACTGTGGTCTTTGTGAATTGCAATGCCCTGTCAGGATAAAGGAACAAGGGCACACAATTCAACTAGAGCCTCAGATAACAACAGCAGCTATCAAACCCAAACACAAGCACCAACAATTTTCAAGTTTTGAGTGTCTATTGTTGTGATGTTTAAGTGCCAAAAGCCCTCACTGCTCCACATGACTTACCACCAGCTGATGCTGTGTCCCATCCTATTTGTCCATTTGTCTTGTATTGTTTTTGATGCTGCAAGTAATTTACAATGCAGGGTTTTTTATAAAGGTGGTGGGTCACCTCACCTGAAACAAGCCCCACCTTCACGGTCATCATGAAGAATTAATGTATTTTTATGAAGAGAAAAGAGCAGATGAGCTATTTCAAATAAACTATTTAATGGGTGAGGTTATTGTTTAGGCTGTCATCTAGAAACTAAATTGGTCACAAGATCTCAGAAGAACTACTGCAGCTAAACTATTTACCAGGAAAAACCCTGCAACAAATGTTTTAGAAGTGTACTCTCCAGCCTGATCCAGGCTTCCCTGATATACAGTGTGCTGTTGTCACAACTTCTTATCTGCTCCATGTAATGATATTACGTTAAACCTACAAGAAGCTCGAAGCCCGAGGCATCAGACATTTTTGTGAATGACACAAAGTAAAAGACAGAAGACAAAATATAAAAGCTAAGCTTTCTACATTGTTCACTTCAACAGAACAGCTTAAAGCTGAAGGTTACAAGGCAACTGATATGTACAGAGGGAATTTCCCAAACCTCCACAACCTGTGCTGTACTACACTGTAGAGAAGCACATATGGGGGCTTGATAAAAATAAAACTGCCAAATGAATGAGACA
>NW_023339751.1:5585014-5593999 GCF_004916995.1 Morone saxatilis
GACTCTTTCCCCCCCCCGCCTAGTCACAAGGCACACAAACAGGTATGTTACAGTCGCACATGCCTGGCTGTGGGGTGGCCTCCCTCCAGACTGAAGAAACGATCAATTGGTGGGGGAGGAGGTTTGGATGGTCAACTTGTGGAATGTTGATAATTTGCACTGCCCTCTTTTTAGTGTCCTGTTTTGGCTTTGATTTTGGACTTGATTTACGCTTACAAAAGGCCTTTTTCCACGGGCTTTAGCTAACCCCTGCCTTTGTGTCCAAGGTTTTGGTTGGGTTAATGCCTCGCCCACTGGACCTCCTATGGCATTCTGCGTTTCAGATGCAAATGCGGTGGCAAATGCGGTGGTCTTGCACATCTTATGGGGACTGAACTAAGGGCGGTTTTCGGAGCGGAGGGTCCAACTCTTATTGTTATCCTGGTGGACTGAAGGTTCTCATATCAATCACCAAAGTTTATGGGACTTGCTGGGGCCTGGCCTACATTCCTTGGCGCCCTTCTTGCTGAGGGGGCAAAGCCTTAGCAAGGTGCCTTATTTTATAAAGATGCGTGTATCAAAGCACAAGCTCTTTTAAGGGTATTTGACACAATAATCCACATTAACTCTGGAGAAACCAGGGTTACGCAACCCAGTAAACCACTAAGTATTACGGATCGCTAAACACATGCGATCTGGACAAAACCAAGCCCTTATCGGCATCAAAAAATATAACATATTTGGAGCTAATCTGGCCCGGAGATGGCTAACCTATTCCCACCTCATAAGTCGTTTAGATGTCGATAATACCACTGAAAAAATGAACTATAGCAAATTATCCATTGCTTTAAAGAAGGCACAAAAGCAATCGATCTGTATAGGCTGCCCATCATACATGATAGGAAAAAAAATCAAAATTTCAAATATCATCAGCTATCCAACATGGACTTCACTCACACGCTCCGCAAATGTGTCTTTAGAAAACAAAAAGGTATGACAGGCGTCGTACTGCTAAACGCTGTTTGGAAGCTGTCACCACCACATACGTCATGGAATCTATGTCGGAGGTGAAACAATACTTGAGTGAAAATGTGCTGAGCCCTCTTGATAAGGTCAGATATAGCTGCTCAAACCATGTGACTGCATCTCCTCTAATCTCATAAATTTAATTTCTCGTCTTGGGGTCAAAATCGGAGTTTCAGGAGCAGGCCCAGGATCAAATGGGACAGCAGTCTTATCAATCTCTGGAATCTGAAAGCTTCGCTCCAGGTCCAGAGTGTCTTTGCTGAACTCCCTCATTTCCTTCTGGCTGACTGGGCCTCGTTTTGTCTTCCCGGCAACATCTATTTTGGTCTGCTGATTGAAGACTTCTCACTAGTGCGGGAGCAACGCAGGCAAAAGTGTAGACATTGCGCCACCCTCTACGTGCTATACAATTCTGTAATGCATAATTTTAACAGCCGCTCCGAGAACCTGCACCTGTTCTGTGTTACTGGTTAAGAAGGAGTTAGGGGAAGGTTAGGAGAAAGGTTCTCTCAGGCATGCAACATCATTGCTAACAGTTACTGAACGTTTTAGTCTACAGCAAAACATAACTATGTATTGTTTGCTGTCATGTGTCAGGGTGGATCACTGAGGGACTGGAGGATGGCCTGCATAATGCCAGGCTTGCTCATTAGATGACAGTCTCGAAGACACACTTCCAAGCTGCGCGCGAGGTCCTTCCCTGTGACCCACGAGCATCTACGGCATCCCCTCAGTCATGCAACTCGGCCAACTCACGTCTACTTCTTAGGGGTTGGAAAAAGCGTGCTTGACCCTTGGGAGCACCCCGGGAGGTGTACGGAGTGTTTAACCGGCAGCTGCCTAGGAGCTCATCGGGTCAGGGCCCTGGGACATCCACTTTGGGAGCGGACACGTCCACCGTGTCCACTGAGCTCAGGAAGTACCCGAACAGGTGGTGCTGCAGAAAACTGGGAGGGCTCTTTGGCCTGGGGCTGTTGGGTCTGATGCAGCTCTTCTCGGGATTTGGAAACAGGACTTAAAAGGCCTACTGGACACACTGGGCCTCTTCTTCCGCAGATTTCCGCGATGACTACGGCCAACCTAGGCTCTCGCGGATGTACACGCGAGAACAATTAGCTTCTGGGTGAGGATCTTTAACCGAGGCGGCAAGTTCTCTTTCCGGCTTTACTATTTCATGCCATGATTGCGTGCGGTCCATGAGAGCACCCAGCTGCCAGAACATCCTTGACGGCAGCCACAGAGAACATGGGACATCAAACGATACGGTAGTGGAACTACCTGGGAGAAGGTCGGCTCGTTTGGGGCCTACACTCGTCAGTGCACTCTGCGGGACCTGGAGGTTGGGGAGCCTACCGCCTCATCAGGGGGAGTTTTGGGGGGAACCCTTTCAACTCGGAGAGCCTTGTCAAACAGCTTCAGCCAAATGCATCACGATTTCGCCGGACGGCCCACAGGCTAGGTCCAGTTAACGGAGCAGAACGCAGGCACCAACCCCTGGAACGCCTCACCCACCGTCCCGGTTACCTGACTTCTCATACTGTCCCCTGGCCACACTCCGCTGAAACAGGAAAGGCTTGCTGCTTAATTACCACTGATTGGCAGACATAAATTCCTGAGAGCCTCACCACACCAAAACACACCACCTAGACCCCCCGTGAATGAGTCACAATGATCTTGAAACTTGAGCACTTTAATTTCTTGCGCTAGACAGATTTGGACTGCGGTTCAGCAGCTTTGGTTGAGACAGCAAGGCGCAGCCACAAATTGCTTGCCTGCTCTCTCTTATAGGAGAGCTAGATGGGCATCCTTCAAGTGCTTTCTTAACAAACGCTACAGCATCAGCAAATTTTTGCTATTCGAGTGTCGCTGTGCCGTCAGTTGCGAAGGAAATTTAATTAAAATTAGGACTTACTGCTTATGGTTTTTTTGGTTTTGCTTTCTTAAAATTGGAAAAATAACAAGATTTTGGGAAAAAGCCCTTAAAAAGGGCCTTCTTTTGAATGTGCACTACAGTTGCATTATAAATGATTTTTGTTTTTTTTATGTTCTTGGGCACAGAATGAAAAGGGTTTGTCTAGGGCCGGGTGAATGCTGGGCTGTTTTTTTTTCTGAAGTTCCCTGTTTAAAAATAAGGATGTTAGATGCTTCTCGAGCTGTAATTGATGTGTTGATTTTGGAGGATCCTTAATCATTAAGGCGCCCAGAGTGCCAATCCTGTTAGAAGAAGACCTTTTGGCAACTCAATTCTCTACTTGTTATGTAATTATGTTGGCATTATTATTGCAAAGTTTGATGCATCGGCTGTATGATGAATACTCTTGCCAGGGACTGTTTTTCCATTCTCGGTTATAAGGTCAACACAGCTTTTTCACATCTCTAATATTTTTATAGGGCTTGATTCAGATTCATGATATTTGCTGAGTAGACACTACTGCAGGTTGGACAGCCTTATTTGCATCTTTGTTGAATTAAATTAAATCTGGTTGGGTTGTGGGCTCTATCTCGATTTTCTAAAACAAAATGTCACATATCTCTGTGCGTCAAGGTTTGGGTTTGGTGTTTATTGGTTTTTTCTTGAACTGAAACATGGGGGGAAACGCAGCGGACCCTTCAAACTCCAGAGGATGAGCGAGCACCATTTCGTACTGAGCACACGGATGTAATTGAAAATCAAGATGTGACGAGCAAGTGGTTTTGTTGTTATCTTTCTGCCTTATTACAGTATTTATAGGGTTCTTCCTGACACTGGACCTATGTTTCTTATCTTAACGATCTTGAACATTTACGCCTATGCTATTCTAACACGGCTAACACATATTACCAAAACATTTGAGCCCATTTCATAGTATTATGTTATTTCATTAAGCACTTTCTCCTGAGCACCAGAGTTCATGTTTATTTTTTCAAAGGCAAACAGTGCTTTTGTTGCGGAACTGCGCTGATTCCAAATTTATTACAGGCTCTCGCAATGTTGCTTTTGTTTTGTGAGAAACCTTGCCTAAAATTGTTTTTAATTTTTTATCAAAAATATTTAACACCACTTATCTAGTCTGGTAGTTTCCACTCAGGGCTTGCTTGCTTTAAGGTTTACGTAGGAGGTGGAAAGCAAATTTGCGTAAGATAAACATGTAGCTGAATTTTTTTCTTCATTTGTAAACACTGAATGGTTATAAATTGTTATAAAACGTTATAGTCCATTGGTAAAAGAATGCTCATTTTGTTTTCTTTTATTTCAAAATGGGGGGCGGGCAAAAATCTAAGACCTCGGTGGAAGGTGATTGCATAGAAATCAGTTTGAAAAGCAAACCATTGCACCTTGTGTTCCTCTTATTTATTTATTTTTGCCGCGTGAGGAAATTTGGCCCCCGGGCCTAGGGGACAGTATCGGGGTGGAGTCTGGAAGGAGGTGCCACTTGGCCTTTTTTTTTTGCACTGTTTGTTACCGTTACCTGCCACTGTTTGGTTACCGTTACCTGCACTGTTGTACCGTTACCTTTGCACTGTTGTTACCCTTACCTGGCCAGTGGCACTCGGGAGGATTTCTCAGCCCTGCCTCTAATTTTTGGCCGTGGAAATTACAGACAGCTTTCGAGCGATCGAGTCTGATTTTTTTTGCTACACTATTGCGTACGGCATCCAACCCATTGACTGTCGTTATTTAGTTGGGCTTGCAAATGATGCTTTTAATATGTCACTCTGTTTCTCTCGACTGTTCACAACCTTGACATTAGTATATACAAGGTGTTCCATATTAGTTACTCTAAAGTTTCTTCCTCCTCTCATGATATGTTACCTTCTTACAGCACTAGAGACAAAGCTCGTTCCACCCATTTTGCGCGAAAAACAATTCACTGCTGCGCATATTCGTGTATATACTGATGCCCACAACATATTGTTACTCGGAACAGGTGACGTGACATATACATCATCTCAGTTTGATTATTATTTAAGATGCCAAACATTTAGCAACACCTTCTGCACGTCTCTATTTAGACTACTGCGCACCATTTATGACTCGTGTGGCCATTCTAAGACAAAGGTCGGGAGTCAGCTTCTGACAGAACTGCAATTGTGGCGAGACCCGGCATGAACAGCCTCAAACACACCCAGCATGCACAGGCTATCAGTGAACCAGCGTGGGCCACTTACTTGGACTCGACTTCTGTACGTAATTTTGAGGACGTGTCTAAACTTGCTGGGCTGGGTTGCTTCCGTGGGAAGATTTGCAGAGTTTCCGTCGTTCCGCAGATTGAATCTAGCCGTTCCCTAGGTGGCTCTCAATCTGTGGTATATGCACTACGTAGGGCGCAAGCCATACCATGGAAGGAGCGCGTAAGAGCGACAGCAGAAAGCTGTGGATGGATATGAACGGATGGATAGTGGAAACGGTTGAAAGTGACCCTAATTAGGTGAATTAGCAGAAGTATTATAGAGCAACAAGTTTGTGGTCAGGTCGAGAGGGCGAACGTGAGAAAAATGGAAAATGGCGGTTGAAACGAGGCAATTGTTATATCAAAATCCATCGAGATCAAGACAGGTGTGACACAGGTGTAGGGTTGAAGAGACGCCATGGGAGAACTATTGTTAGTTAAGTAGTTGTTGAGTCCAAATAACTACTATTGTCCAAAATCACATGATTAATAAAACCCATACCATACCACTCAGTGCTCCATATACGCATAGTCCACAGCAACTAAAAATTTGGACATCGCCAAAGTTAATTCTTCGCACTGTGTAAATCCAATCCTCAATGTGAAATCAAACCCACATAAAGCCAGAAAAGAATGAAAAATTAATTAGTGTTATGTTGTGTAACATATTATAGCTTGCCTTCAAGCCAGGTTATGTTAGGGTTTTTTTTATTCAACAGATGCAAATAAGCTGTCAACTGCAGTAGTGTCTACTCACAAATATCATAACTGAATCACCCTAATAAAATATTAGAGATGTGAAAAGCTGTGTTGACTTAGAACCAGATGGAAAAACAGTCTGCAGAGTATTCATATACAGCCGAGCATAAACTTTGCATATAATGCCAACATATTACATAACAAGTAGACAATTGAGTTGCAAAAGGTCTTTTCTACAGGATTGGCACTCTGGCGGCTTAATGATTAAGGATCCTCAAATCACACATCAATTACAGCTCGAGAAGCATCTAACATCCTTATTTTTAAACAGGGAACTTCAGAAAAAAAAACAGCCCAGCATTCACCCGGCCCTAGACAAACCCTTTTCATTCTGTGCCCAAGAACATAAAAAAAAAAAAATACATTTATATGCACTGTAGTGCACATCAAAAGGAAGGCTTTTAAGCTTTGTTGTCATCTTGTTATTTTTCATTTTAAGAAAAGCAAACCAAAAACCATAAGCAGTAAGTTCCTGTTTTAATTAATTTCTTCCACTGACGGCACAGCGACACTCGAATACAAAAATTGCTGATGTGTACTTTGTTAAGAAACACTTGAAGGATGCCATCTAGCTCTCTAAAGAGAGACAGGCAACATTTGTGGCTGCCTTGCTGTCTCACAGCTGCTGAACGCAGTCAAATCTGTCTACCAGAATTAAAGTGCTCAAGTTTAATGATTCATTGTGACTCATAACACAGTGTGTAAATCAACATACCGGTGTGTGTGTTTGTGTGGTGAGCTCTTCAGGAATGTGTATGTCTGCATCAGTGTATTAACAAAGCTTCTGTTTCAGCGGAGTGTGCAGGGGACAGTATGAGAGTCATGTAACCGGGAAAGGTGGGTGAGGTTCAGGGGTTGTGGCTGGGTTCTGGCTCCGTACTGGACTCTACTGTGGCCTCGCCATCGTGATGCATTTGGCTGAGCTGTTTGACAAGGCTCTCGAGTTGAGGGTTCCCCCCAAACTCCCTGATGAGGCGGTAGGCCTCCACCTCCAGGTCCCGCAGAGTCTGACGAGTGTAGGCAAACGAGCCGACCTTCTCCAGGTAGTCCACACAGTATCGTTTGATGTCCATGTTCTCTGTGCGCTGCCTCAGGATGTTCTGCACCTGGGTGCTCTCTGGACGCGACCATATGGCATGAATGGTAGGGAAAGAGAACTTGCCCTCGGTTAGATCCTCACAGAAGCTCTTGTTCTCGCTGTACTCGCGAGAGCTGAGGTTGGCGTAGTCATCGCGGATCTGGAAGAAGAGGCCCAGTGTGTCCAGTAGTGGTTTTAAGTCCTGTTTCCAATCCGAGAAGAGCTGCATCAGACCCACAGCCAGGCCAAAGAGCCCTCCAGTTTTCTGCAGCACCATGTTGCGGTACTCCTGCTCAGTGGGACAGGTGTACGTGTCCCTCCAGTGGATGTCCAGGCCCTGACCGCGATGCAGCTCTAGCAGCTGCCGGGTAAACACTCGTACAGCCTCGGGGTGCTCCAGGGTCAGCACCTTTTCCAACCCTAAGAAGTAGACGTAGTTGGCCGAGTTGATGACTGAGGGGATGCCGTAGATGCTGTGGGTCACAGGGAAGCCTCGCCGCAGCTTGGAGTTGTCTTCGATGTCATCTATGAGCAAGCTGGCATTATGCAGCATCTCAGTCACCTCGATGATCACCTGACAATGACACAAACAATACATAGTTTATGTTTTGCTGTAGACTAACGTTCAGTAACTGTTACAATGATGTTCATGCTGAGAGAACTTTCTCTAACCTTTCCCTACTCTTCTTAACCAGTAACACAGACAGTGACAGGTTCTCAGGAGCGCTGTTTAAATTATGCATTACAGATTGTATACAGTAGAGGGTGCCATGTCTACACTTTTGCCTGCGTTGCTCCACTAGTGAGAGTCTTCATCAGCAGACAAAATAGATGTTGCTGAGACAAACGAGGCAGTCAGCCAGAAGGAATGAGGAGTTCAGCAAAGACACTCCAGACTGGAGAGCTTTCAGATTCAGAGATTGATAAGACTGCTGTCCATTTGATCTGGGCTGCTCTGAAACTCCGATTTTCTGACCAAGAGCGAGAAATTTTAAATTTATGAGATTAGAGGAGATGCAGTCACATGGTTGAGCAGCTATATCTGACACTACAAGGCTCAGCACATTTTCACTTCAGTATTTCACCTCGGACATAGATGATGAGTATGGTGACAAGCTCCAACAGCGTTACAGTACGACCCTGTCAACATTCAGACACATGCACTGTGGTGAGTCATGTGGACGATGGATAAAATCTTTAGATTTTTTCATCAAGATGAGGCAGCACACAGATACTGTGCTTGCTTAAGCAAATAATTGCAGTAGTCATTTATCAGTGGAACACACTAACACATAGTAAACATCCCTCGGGCAGATACTCAACATGATAACCGAAAAGGGCTTTGTTTCAGATCCATGTTTTACACCAAACTTTAAGTTACTTGCGTAACCCTGGTTCTCAGAGTAGTGAGATATCACTACCCTTAAATAGCTTGTGCTATGATACAGCATCTTTATAAATAAGCACCTCTAGCTTTGCCTCAGCAAGAAGGGCCCAGGATGTAGCCAGGCCACAGTCCATATTTGTGATTGATATGGATATTATCCCAGGATACAAAGAGTTGGACACTCCTCCGAAACCCCTTAGTTCAGTCAATATAGATGTGCAAGACACCGCATTTGCCACCGCATTGGCATTGAAGAGAATGCCATAAGGTCAGTGGGAGAGCATTACCCAACCACCTTGGACACAAAGGCAGGGTTAGCCTTAAGCCGTGGAAAAGGCTTTTTGTACGTAAATCAAGTCCAAAATCAAACCAACAGGACACTAAAAAGAGCAGTGCAATTATACATTCCACAGTGACCATCAACCTCCCTCCACCATGATGTCTTCAGTCTGAGGGAGGCCACCCACAACAGGCAGCACGAACAGACCTGTTGTGTGTCCTTACTTGAGATTCCATTTCCACAAATTCAGAGTTGACCCCCAGAGTTAAATGCTCCACTGCTCATGGGCGACGCTAACGTTGCGAGCCCATCACTCCACCATCTC
>NW_023339751.1:5594050-5596026 GCF_004916995.1 Morone saxatilis
AGAATAAAAAAGAGTGAAAAGAATTTCCCCAATAGGGGATTAATAAAGTATCTATCTATCTATCTATCCATCCATCCGGCAACAGATGTTAAGCTAGCCAGCTGACTGGTTGAGATATGCTCCAAAGCAAGAAGTGTTTGAATGATGCTGCGTCATAGTGCAACCTATTTAAGGACAAGCGGTTCTACCCAGCGCAGATGTCGCAATTACCAGCCATTCAGGATTGCTGCAATGAGATACATGCTTCTGAAGAATACGCAGGGAGGCATATCCCATAGTAAAACATTGAAACAAATGATTGGTGTCTGCTGTCTTAAGCTGGAGTGATCCGCTGATTTAAAAGACAAGTGTGGCCTGGTAATGAAAGTTGTTTGTATGGGACTGGGGACCACAGAGAGGCTCAGTGGGTCTGGTAGAGGATTGAGGCTGAGTCAGTTGGGCAGTTTATCCACCAAACACAACCTTTCTTTTAGCGAGGTCCCAACACTCGCTTGCCTGCAACCTCAGTGAACCTTACACGAGAGGCGAGTTGAGGGTAAATGAACACACACATGAACAAGACAATGCAAAATTACTTGGCCAAAAACATACTCATGGATTCAAAGGTTCATTGCAAAAAGAGTGTGGTTGTGAATTCAAATTCCCTGTCAGGATAAAGGAACAAGGGCACAAAAATCCACAAGAGCCTCAGATAACAACAGCAGCTATCAAACCCAAACACAAGCACAATTTTCAAATGTTGGACTTTGTGTGTCTCCAAGGAATCCAACTAGGCAGGCTGTTGCTGTGAAATACTGTTGTTAGAGTGCCGAAAGCCCTCACTGCTCCACAACACTTCATTGATTATCACCAGAGGTTACTTACTCAGAAACTCGCCGTTTGTCAAAGCTATAATCAGTGGTCCATTATCAATGCACACTATTTCACAACAAAGGAGTACACAGAGTCCAATATATTGAGGGGAAATAGCTCTGACAATGACTAGTCAGATATAACTCTGAAGCTGACAAGTCAGATATGTGCTCACATAAACTTGTCTAACTAGAGGAACTACAGTTGACACCTGAGTCAGACTGCAGGACTGTTTAAGTCTGGCCAAGCTTTTAACATATTCATCCCACATAATGACACACCACACCTACTGGATTGTGTCATTCAGAAATGCTCTCATTCATTTAGAAAATACTCAAAAAGCCAGAGTATAATCTTTATGCAGGATTTATGCTGTTCTTTTGTTAATCATGGTGTTTGTTGATGCCGTTTCCCTCCTGTTTCATATTGTTTATTTTTAAAAAGAAAGAAAGAAAGAAGATAACCTGTAGTGTATGCACACCTGATGACATTACTATAGTTATAAGAAAAGAAAGAACAGTTCTGACTCTGACAGGAAGCCTATCAAAAGATTTGCTTAAAAATTGAATATATTTTCTTTTTTTTTTTACTAATAATTTATCAGCTATAAATTGATTATCAGAATAATACATACAATATCATACAAGTTTCCCATTGTCAACTAATAATTTAATCTGCCTCATTAATTGTGCATATTTACAAACAAGCACCACCTTCATGGTCATTATAAAGAATTATTGCACTTGACCATGAAATAAAACTGGCATGAATAAGGTTCCAGTGTAAGAGGTGTTTGAAAATTGAGCAGTTGCAGATGCATTTAATACCCAATGCAATACGTTTACTTAATTCATTGTTGTCTGTACTATGCATGTTGTATTATTTATTATTGTTTGTATTAAGATTTACTATGATGTGCAATAAAGTTGGTTATTATTAAACACTGACATTAAGAGAAAATGAGACAACAAGAGAAACCCAGTCAGCTGAAGGTTACAAGGCAACTGATGTGTACAGAGGGAATTTCCCAAACCTCCACAACCTGTGCTGTACTACACTGTAGAGAAGCACATATGGGGGTTTGATAAAAAATTCATTGGCAAATGAATGAGACAGTGTGCCAC
>NW_023339751.1:5596126-5598978 GCF_004916995.1 Morone saxatilis
GCTAATGCTATCAGTATAAGAAGGTCAATGGCCTGATCTCCCTAAATGGACAGTGGGGAGGGTCCTGCTCAATAAAACCAATCAATCTTAAATGGCTAATTTGATATTATCTGAGGAGAAGCATGAATGCCAACAAGCCTGCTATCTGTATATGTGACTCAATATGCCATCCAACCAGGCAAGCCAAGAATATGTAACACTGTAATGGATGAGTGGAGGTGTGCGCTTGCCTGGGAAGCTGTCTGTGAATCATGCTAATCCTTTGCTCACAGAGGTGATCAGGGACACAAGGAGCTAAAAAAGAAGCGGTCTCTCACTGGAGATTAATGTGGATGCAGTATGTCTTAAAATGCATAAACAAACAATCCCTAAATGCTGCCAGATATTCGTTTCTATAGATATATCATCTGGACTATACTGTATAGTAAAACAGCTATTCACCATTAGGACCCATTTTCATTCAAAAAGCATAAACTAACACCAATTTCAAGGCTTTTTTTTACAGATAAACAGTGCTGCCTGCCATCATACTCCACTGTAGCACTATTTATTCAATTTATCATGCATACAAAAAAACTGAATATTCTGGTAACTCGCCCTATCATATTCTAGGGAAACCCCTTGATTATAAACTACAGCTATTACAACTGTGCTTAGAATCAATTTGGTTCCTTTTTCCATCCAACTTTGAAGAAAGAGAGAAATCTAATGTGACTAGGGGAAAACACAATGCTTTAGAGTTTTGGAATCATACTGATTGGCTTTTGTCAGAATCTGTAGAGGAATATTAAAAAGGAGGTAAGACAGCAGATGACAAAACTGCCTAACTTGGCAAGGGTGAGTAATCAAAAGAAAAAAAGCTGAACTTGAGATGGTCGTCTGAGTGCTATTAAGAAGGGTTGGTTGTCACATGACGAGCATGCACAGGAACACAAACACTGAACGTGAGCGCCTTAACAAGAAACTGTTATGAATGATACAGTGAAGTGAATTCAGTACACATTATTTGCACTGTCAAAACTAACTAAACTCATTCTTTTAGGTATGGACACTGTCAAAAACAACTGACTACAGTTAAAAACCATCATGACTGAAGCTGGAAGCAAGCTGCAACTCTATGCAGGAATTAAAAGCAGAAGTGGGAGAGGATGGAAAACCTATTATCTGGCAAAGATCCTCTTTTACATCAAAATGTTATTAATCTTCACGATATGCTAAAAATAGTTTTAGTAGGCAGGTTTTCCCATCCTCTTGGATTCATGAAAACTTAATTTGAAAGCTTTTGATGTCTGTATTATGTTTCGGTTGTAGAGCACATCATCTGTGCGGTATCGTAGCCATCAATAGCTAGTTAGCTGACATTGTTCTACTTTCTTTTACATACAACATAATTTTGAGATGTTTGTTTAATATTGATGCGCCACCACTGAGCGATTTGAAAGCTCTGAAATGAAACAGTAGCTGTAACAAAGTGCCTTTTGAAAAGGAAGAATAGAGAGCAAAACAGTGCAAGTTTGAATGATACTTCATGATTTAGGAAGCACAATACAATCAGTCATTTAGACAATAGGCAGGTATTTTCACACATTTCATTTATTCAAGGCTGCATTTGTTCCTCCATTATTCTTTATTTTTATATATTATCAAAGGGTTAAAACAGGCTCTGCTGTTCCTTAAATTGACACATTCACCAGAGCTACACCAGACCTTTTTGATCGCTGTGGGCGGAAATCCAGAGGTCTGGAAACAGGGTAATTAACTGTGCCTCTGAGCAGCCAAACCTCGAAATAATCTCTCAAAAACAGTTAATCGACTGACTATATGTAATGTAGACGAGGTCAATAATAGCGACAACCCCACAACGAATTACTGTATCACAGCTTTTTGCTCTCTTGTGGTTTCTTGTTTTAGGCCCCACAACTTAACGGTGTGGTTCAGTTTCACTTCGGTTTTAAACTCATTTGCAACAGCTCTGATAAACTCAGCGTACACAGACTGCCCGACACCTCAAACAAATGTAACAACTGGCTGATGAAGAGAGACGAACATTCAGCAAAATTAAGATCCAGATATTTTCCTCAACAGCTGATGGAGGCCAAACCAAAACTAAAAAAAGACTAGATAATGGGACTACACTTGTCAGGTGGACATAAATGCAACACTGATGGGATTATAATGTTGGTCTGTGTCTGCTGGATGTTTAACTAAACAACTGTCTGCTAACAATCAACTTGTTTTAGAGTTCATCTGCACAAATGGTATCATAAAATTGCTTAATGTAGCTTCAGCTTCTGGGCTATACTTTCCTTAGTCCAGTGTGTAACATTTAGCAGGATCTATTGGCAGACATTTAATATAATATACATAATATGCATGTATTCTTGGAAATAAGAATAGTTATGTTTTCATTACCAAAGAAGAATGACAGATCTCGCTGGTTGCCCTCCATACAGGCCGGCATTTTTCTACAGTAGCCCAGATTGGACAAACCAAACACAAACTCTAGATGGGGCCACATTTTTCTCCTGTCTCGTGGCCACCGTAGTTCCTCCTTTGCACTTGGGAAGGGAGGATGAAGCGAGTGAACTGCGATCTTCAACTACACCGCAAGATGCCACTAACTCCTACACGCTGGACCTTTAAAAGTGACTAAACACATTATCTACATGGGAAACAAAATGTATCCGACTTCGACGAGGGAAAGCTGTACTTTTCACCCGGATAAGACAAATATAGAAAAGGGGTAACTGTTCCGTTTTTAAAGCGTTGCTACACCTTTTTCATTTCATTCCACTTGATCCCCAGCTGCATTAACAACCTCCTGTAATAAATCATGGATGCTCAAGGCTCTA
>NW_023339751.1:5599078-5600264 GCF_004916995.1 Morone saxatilis
AAATCATGGATGCTCAAGGCTCTACATCCAACTTTACATTTATATTCAGTTAGGAACAACTCAGCTGACAGAACACTCTGGTTGCATTACAAAATAAATTGCCTTTCCGGAACGAGCAAAGCATCATTTCACCTTTGCGGATCCGTCTGCAACAATAAACATCAGACGACTCTGAATGTGGAGAGAACTGAAATGGCTGATTTCTCACCTGCAGTTTGTCCTCTGGAACATTAAGCCAGTGGTTAAATGCTTGGGATAGTTTTGTCCTCACTTGCTTTCCTGAGGAGAGAGGGGAAAACAAATGTTCAGTTGCTGTAATAGTCAAAAGACATATGTACTGTAGTATGAAAAGGAAAAGAAAAAAGATAACCTGTAATTGCCTCCTTCACAATGACTGCACAATGTTACAAATCAGCAGCTCATTCCAGGTTTAAAAAAAATGAGGTCTTACTGCTCAGGCTTTGCTGACATGAGTATTTTTAGTCCTTATGTTGCAAATATTTGTGAAAGCACACTTTGTTGAGGTGTATAGTAACACAGCTGGTGGGTGGTAACTACACATTGCCAGAGAACCTGAACTTTAAAAAGGATTACACTGTCTTAGAACCTATTTGTCATCATTTCAGCCAGTATAACCACAGGTAAACATGACACTGCTGTCACCCTCACTGTTGTAGACAGAGCTTGTCCTATTTACTAAAATAAAGTTCTGGTGTTCGGTCCGTGACCAGTCAAAACTGAAGAAACAAATGAAGTCTGTCTCCTAAACAGCAGTGAGTGAGTGATCAGTCAATATAAATTAAACTCAACACAGCCGGGATGTTAAACATGCTCACAACTCTGCACAGTTTGTTGTCTTCTGTGTTATTTCTCAAACTGTCCCATTTTATTACCATTTGGAGTCATCGATGAATGTAAAAGACAGCCTCAAATATGAGTACAAGACATCATAAGACAAATCTGTTCATGTTCAAACTGAACAAAACATCTTTAACACAGTGAGACCATATGCTGCTGCCAAAATGCAGATTGGAAATGTAAGTAGCATATGAGTCAGTTGTCATGATTGTGCTGTAAATGCAAAACAAAGTAAAACAAAGCCAGTTAAATACTGAAATGAATATGTTACAATGGATTAATTTAATCTCCTTTAAGAACACATGTTTTCATTAGTGTATAATCACCT
>NW_023339751.1:5600345-5600708 GCF_004916995.1 Morone saxatilis
GTCAGGGCTCAGTGTAGCTCAAGGACTCAGTATACGAGGCTTCTGATGATCCTTTCACCGCACGTCTCCACCTCTTCCACCGCCCTACAGTCACTGACACGGAAAAAGACTCACCTGGCAGCTGCAACAAGTACTTGTATGGTTCCAGCAGAATTCGCTCAGAGGCGGCTTGTGAGTCACTGTCCATTGCCTCAGGTTTACACAAATCTCTATAAAAAAGAAGAGAACAGTAATTAGGTGTGGAAAACCAAAATGTACTTGAAGACAGCGCCATTTTTAAAAGATTAAAAAGCAATTCTATGTAATCCGATTACAATCAAACACTTTTTTGTCAAATTAAGCAGATATCTGCTCACAGTCCGC
>NW_023339751.1:5600816-5605860 GCF_004916995.1 Morone saxatilis
ACATTCAGCTTACTTTCTAGCTTGCCAAGATATGCTGTTGTTGTGGTGTTAGCAGCAGGAGTGTATCGCTGTCTGGAGCTGGTGTGCTGAACCTGAGACAGCAGCAACGGTAGCAACAGTTTACGAGGCCACATCACAGCCAGCGCTGGTGACATTACTTGTTGTCTGCACTATATCATGGTGTTTGATTTCTCCAGAATGGCTTACCCACCTTTATTGAGCAGCCTTGAATATTATACTGCATGATGCAGACTCATAAAAGCTTTTATGGAAAAAAGGTCAAAATAAAAAGATCTGGGAGGCAATTTGTTTTGAATAATAAAGACAGGTTCTTGCCCTTTGGATTGTTAAAGGAGAAAGATTTTTTATTTTAAATATTTAATTTATTAAAATGCACACTTGTTAACTGTTTGTTTCATATTAAACTAAAAAAAATGAAGGTATTTTCAGTTTTTAACTGTTGTGTGAATTGTGAGTTGGTTAAAATGCACCAACTGACAGTGAAGAGCAAAACACATGTAAACATTTAAAACAAACAGAAATTTGCACTTCACATCTTCCAGCCGTGTTGTTTATCTACAGTCTCATAACAGTAATGGTTACTCTCCAAAAAGAGATGATTTATTCAGAGATTAGATTATTTAAGAGATTACAAGTGACTTTCTGAACTGGTGTAGCAGCAGTTTTAAGCCACAAAAGTCTGTCATCCGTTTGCGGTTGTTCTGGCTGATATTACCAACCTCTGAAAGTTAAAAGGCTTTGTGAAAGTCCATAATCACTCTAAAAAACCAAAAAAAAGCAGTGACGTGTATAATTGTAATTAGTGATATCCTGTGGTGTGTTCTTGTTAGATTACTTGTATCAGTCATTTGTCAGCACCGGGCTTAAAGCCGACTCTTAACTGACAGGTTGGGGAACCGGCGTTGACTCGACAGAACTGTAGCTGAAGAAATTGCAGAGAGCGATCAGTTAACATGACAAGATCAGTGTCAGACTTGAAGACTGACATCAGATACATAACTGCACAATAATACACGGGAACTGTGTGGGGATCGTTTGTGAGTGACACTTGCCAGTCTTTTGTAATTTCAAGGACTTTTCAAGCATATTTTAAAATGAAGGGCCAATAATTCACACAAATTAATGTAGCACAGTATACAAGGCTTGAATGGTTTGCCATAATTAGACGGCAGTAGAAATTTTACAGACACTGAGAACAAGGCTGGGCGATAAAGCTGAAAAATTTATCACGTTTTTTTTTTAATGTCAGTCGATATCGATAATTATTGATCATTTGTAATGGCTTTGAATTGAACCATTTTATTTATAAAGACACACAGGTAATATGCTGCCCAAAGGGTGGAAGCAGCTATGGTGAGTCACTCACAGCTGCTCCATTGTCAAGGGATATGATAGGCTGTTTATGAGCCGGGGTGTTTTCTATCTGTGTAGGGATGCACCGATATATCGGCCACACATCGGTATCAGCTGATATTCGCCTTGTTGACCGACTTCGGCCTATTGGCAAGTAAGATGTAAGTAATATATCACTAGCTGATGTTTATCAATTTTGCACTGGCTACATTTTGTGTTTGTTATTTATTTGCACTGGCACAAACAAATACCGATGTGCTCTATGCAGCAGCACTAACAGTACCCCCGCTATAAAGTACTACACCGGCTGACTGAAGATAGTGAAGCTTGGTCCAGTCAACGAGATGTATGAAAGTTGCATCATAGGTGAATTCTGAGGCGAGGGAGCTTACAGTACTGATCTGGTAGGCTAAATCCAAGCACTTTTAAAAGGTCTTCTTCCGTAACCCTACTTTAATAAGCAAATAATTGAGAAAAAGCAAAAACTAACACACCGTTTGTAAAGTTTTGCATTAAAAATGAAATGTTTCGACACATGGGATTAAATATTTTCATGATGTAATGCACTGTGTCCCAGATGCATGAGTGCAGAGCCATGAAATCCCCGAGCGCTCGGTGACACACTGATCACATGGACACGTTAAAACAATCACATTACTGGTGAATCACACAAACTGCTGACGAGTGACGTCGCAATAAAAACAGAAAAGCTGTCTGTGACGGATTGTGATCATCACCAAAAAAAATTTATTCTTACACAAGATTGGCAGTTCAGGTTTAATTTAATAATAAAAAAAGCCCAGACTACATAAGACACATCCGGTCACATCATATAGATCTATAAGCCGGTATATATATAAATTCAGTTCAAGAGGGAAAACATTCACTGCTGCTCCGCTTGTGAAGTCAATGCACAGCCTCACAGCTACTCATTACAATTACATTATCAGACCGCCATGACATTTTATATCAAATAACACCATGATGCATTGCATTTCCCCCGAGAGACGGCACAATATTATATTAGGGAAGAGCGGCTCTCTTGTCAGGTAATATTATTTACCGAGTCATCGTTGCTTTTGAGAAGTTGACACCCGAGCTGCTAGACTTTCTGCTCTCCACCGAACGCCAGAGCCGACCACATGAGCCGTATAAGAGTAGCTAGTTTAATGTAACCTAACACAGGTTATAGACCTTTCTCACAGCAGCCAGTTGGACATGAAATAGGGTAAACACAGGTGTCACCAATGATACTAATTAAGGTTCGGTTCCATTAAGGTCAAACAGAGTCAGGGTGCTGCTATTGTGCACATTGGCTCACTGGAGAGGCTCTGATACACTAAATAAGACAGAAACCTAATTAGTATCATTCATAACAACTGTGTTTACCCTACTATTTCATGTCCAACTGGCTGCTGTGAGAAAGGTCTATAAACCTGATAAACTGGTAATTCAGTGTACAGTAAAAATCCACAATTTAAATTGCACACTTAACATTATCTGACGGGAAGTGGAAAACAAATACATAATAAATACACATTTTTATCCTCATCTCTTCTGGAGCGAGTGCAGTTATTTCTCAGTTCAACTGTATCTATTTCATACTTACACACTCTGAAATGTTAATGATTTTGACATTCAACCAAACAGCAAGACACACCAAGACCCCTCTAATGCCCACAGGAGAGAAGTGTGCATGGTTAGTTGTTACGACACGTCAGCAGCCGTAAATCTGTTTAAAGATGTTACTGAGAACGCAAGCAAGCATTGTTTTCCATTCATTTAACTTTCACCACAGAGATTATGATTTTTCCCATTTAAATTATTATTTTTTTTAAAGAGCAGCAGAGTGACAACTGACACTGACATAGTTAAGTTGCAGAAAATATTAAAATAGCCAATAAATAAAGTCCCATTTGTGAAAATATCTTAATATTTGCCACAGGAATGACACTTCAGTCAGTCCCATGAAGTCTATAATCAGAACGGCATCAATAGAAACAGTGTGCTGATCAGAAATTACAGATTTCATGATTAATTAAACAAAATCGAATTGTACTAAAAGACTAAAAATGGACAAATTAAGATTCATGGACGGTTACTGCTTGTGACATCGAACTTGTGGGCGTGTGAGTGAGTGATTCATGCAGCCCGAGTCAGACCTTCAGCTCAGGGCTGGATAGAGTAATTAACTTGATACCTTTCCACAAAAACAATTAATGTAAGAGTTGCACAGAGTGGCAGGTAGGAGAGGTAATTCAGTGAATGAGTTAGCGGAGATTGTGACCAGGGCTTAGGGATGGGACAACATTTACACACTGAATTTCCATTGAATCGTGAATATGTTTACATGACTTGACTTGAAAAAGCTGTCTCGCTCGCCAGCATACAGTCTAACAGATTTATTTTGAACAAGGGGACAAAGGAGCCCACATCTTTCCAGTCATTCCACAATCCTCAGCCTGTCACCATGGCTCAAGGTCCGACTTGTCGCTGTACCCCCCCACAAAAAAACTGTAAAACCAGATGTCTGGAAATAGTTTAGATTCCAAAATAAAGAACAGGGAGAGGTGGTGCCTACCTGTGCTGCAGTAAATATATTAATATAATATATATTCCTAACAACATGTAAGATAAAGTGATAACAGTATGTTTTAGTGCCATTTAAAAAGCTATATTTTCATGATTACCGCGATAATATTATGGTTTTAAGTATTAAGTATTAAGGTTTGTAGTTCAGGCAGGTGTAATGTTATTTTGTGACGCATTTGAGCTTTATAAAAGCCTGATATTGCACCTGCACATCACGATATCGATAATATCTCGATTAATTGTGCAGCCCTATTTGTGACTCCTCTTAATGGTTCACTGGCACATCACTACCTGCTGCTTACAGTGAAACTAGCAGGATTTTGCTCTTGCTGGAGAGTGCAAAAAGCCAATACAGAAAATATAGGGATGTGTTTATTTTCAGGAAGTTCCCGCCCCATCATGTTGGCATTAAACTTCAGCATCCTTAAAAATCACTAAAACATCAATATTAATGACTGTAAAAATCACAGCGAGCCCAAACTACATACACAAAACAAATAAAACTGCCGCTGCAGGTCCCCCCCTCCTGTGCCCTTTAACTCCACCCACCTTGGCTGTCTGTCTGTCTGTCTGTCTGTCTGTCTCTCTGCCTGTCTGTCTGTCCGCTGACTTGCCGGTGTTGTATTCCTGTTAGCCACACACTGCTAGTTAGCTTAGCGTTTAGCAACCTACACTAAACGCGCCGCTGTACCGCCGCAGAGTATCTCTACCTCTGTTTTTCACTGTTCAAACTTCAACGCCGGTCGACTATGGCCACAGCCACAGTGTCGTGTGATCTTCGGGTCCGTGTGTTTCTGGCTCATTCACCACATGCTGTGCTACGTTAGCGCCGTTAGCATCACTTCACGGGACCGACTGGTGACGAGCTCCCTTTATATGTGTCGGCTCCGTTACTGCGCAGGCGCACAGGAGGGGTTTTTTTTTTTTTTAACTTTATTAAGCGTCTTTAAATAAACAATCACGCAGTCAATGGACGTTAAGAAAACCTAACAATTAATGAAAGCAGCTTAACAGAGAAGAGAGAAATATATATAATATAAGATACATTTAATTAACTTTAAATGGAGTATTAGGGCCA
>NW_023339751.1:5605885-5610779 GCF_004916995.1 Morone saxatilis
ACACACAACACGGCTACATCACAGGAAATAAAAACAAAAAAAAAAAAAAACCTGACGGTTCGAGAATAGATGTGGTAGAAAAAAAAAAATACGTTGTCTATTCCTCGATAACAAAGTTTCTGCTGTAGCCAGCCGAATTAAGCTCGCATGAGCACGCGGGAGACCGTTGTCGATCAAGCTACTCCCCCGGGGTTTTGAAAGTTCGAGGGCCGGGGCTTTTTTTTTTTCCGACAAAAAACTCCACCAACGGCAAGACGCTAGTGTGTTTGTTGAGCGGAGGATATCCTCGTGAGGTTGATTTTCCTCTCCGCGTCGTCGAGCAAACGGCTGTCATTGTTTGGTCGCTCAAGTAACGTCCCCAAAAAGTGAATTCTCTTTTGCAACCGTTGGCCGACCTGCGTTAGCTCGAGCTCGCTGCGGGGATGTGGATTGTGCGAACATAACGGCTGAACAAAAAAATAACAAAAAAAACGGTTATTTTATTTTTTTAAAATTTAAAAAATTAAAAATGAAAACTTAAAAAAACAGCGTATTGTTGTTTTGCTTCCTTAATAATTTTTTTTTATTGGTGCTATCCACGGTCGTCTTGCCCGAGTGTAGGTTTTTTTTTTTATTTTTTTTTAATTTTTTTTTATTTTTTTTAAGCAGCTAACCGAGTAACGTTATCAAGGAAGTCGCCCGTTTTAATCAGTTGTGGCTGTATTAGCAGATGCGAGGTGGACTATTTTCCCACTGCTAGAAAAGGTGGTGGTTGAAAGGGAGAAAGCGAGAGAGAAAAGGAGAGAGGGGGGGAGACTTGTGTTATTCTCAATGCTGCGTGTGCGTGACTAGTATTTTTTGCACTATTTCCGTAACTCACCACAAACTGACCGGGCAGGAATCGTTTACCGGGGGAGGTTTAAATGACTGAAGCTGTGTGTTTAGCGGCAAATTGTCTGGGGCGCGGATGACATTGTATCCTCCGCGACCAAAAAGAGCCCCAGCGCAAACGAGGGCTGCGACCTTGGCTTCGCGTTACAACAACAATAACGCAAATATATAAAACGTTAATAACGCCGTAGGTATTTTAAACGAGTCTTGACCTTGTTTTCTTTGTCAGGAGCTAACCTCACTCCGCGACAAATGCCACACCAGTCGACACGGAGAACATTATGCGAAGAAAAGAAAGTGACTTTTTTTATTTAAACAGGGCCGCACAGCCGAGTCTCACTTTGTGTAACTTACAGCTGTTATTGCGACACAGCTTTTTTTGTTTTGGGTTTTATTTTATCATTTTAATGTGACATCTCTGCAGAAGGGTCTGCCCCACAAGCTGTGTTATTATCGGGCTGTTTTTTGTATTTTAATTTCGCTGTCGGGTGGACTCTCCGCAGAGAGAGACAGGCGCACCGAGACAAGGGAGAGAAGCGAAAACGAAAATGAAATATCGGGGTAGTTTTTCCTCTAAAACACCAGAGATTGGTGTCGGAGGGACACTGGCTCTGGCAGGTGAATTGCGGCCACCGTTTCCCGCATTTTCCAGTGTTTGTGAGCTGAAGTGTTCTCCTTTTTTTTAATTTATTTATTTATTTTTTTTAGCCGACTGTCAGCTACAGAAATGGCGTCATCCTCTGCTGTAGTGTTGGTATAGTCAGTGCAGTGCAGACACACAGCCACGCTGCACCGTGCTGCTTTCACCGTATCTATCACCCTTTAAAAGACCATTTAAACGTGCATTTGTGCAGACAGGAGGAAGAGGAGGAGGAGGAGGAGGTCGCCTCTCCAGCACCAGACTAGTTACTTTGTGTTTGCTCGCCCTTCATAGCCACAAGCCAAGTCTGGGCTGCTGACTGACTAAACACAGCACACTGGGCATTACATAAACGGCTATAAGGGCTCTGCCAGTGAGAGTGATCCGCCTGCCACGGTTTTACTCATTTCCTTGGTGTAAAAAGCCCCGAGATGCACACACACCGTTCAGCATTAGGTGGGATTCATTTAAGCGAGTGCACCTTTTAGTTAAACTTTCTGCCCCCCACCCTCCTGAACCCGACAGTATCATGTGCAGATGTGTTTTTTTCTTCCGCCCAGCAGTAAAAGCAGAATAAGTGATGTCATCATAACACCTCTCGTTGTGTCAGGGCGAAGTTGTCTCTGATGCCTAACAGCGTCTCCGTCCTCTGTTTTCAGCCTCGGATTCGTCGCACTGGTCGCCCAGAGGACTCGTAGAGAGATGAAGGTAACGTTCATTCATTTTTCTCGCTTGTGTTTTAATGCCACGGAGGGGGGGGAACTCAATCAGATCACTGCTGCTTCTGCATCAACAGTCCCTGGCTCCATTTAATTTAAGTCCTGTGTAAACACGCCTCGACCGGGCACATCAAACATAAAACCTTGCATGTAATATCAGTATTTTAAATGCACCGCCTCCTCCTTTTTGTTCTCATGAACACAGCGGGGGTGAACTTTTACTAAATGTCAATTTTGGTCTCGTTCAAACACAGTAAGGCCAAGTGTCTCGGACATGAGCCAGAGTATTTATTTGATGAGCGTGATATTGAGTTTCCAGTGGCTTCAGCTGCATTTGCAAACACAAATTGGGATCTGTTATTTAGATGTTATCGAGTTACGCGCTGAGATAGAGCCTGGACGTGTAGCGATGTATGTAACGCTCAACGCTGAAACTATCGGTGCATAATGAGCGGAGAAAACATTTTTAAAAAGCTCGGTTCAGTCTCAGTCACAGCTGTCGTTGTTTGATGTTTTCAGTGGATCTGATTTGTGGCTGTTGTGTCTGAGCCATCACAACCCGCAGAGGTGTTCCCCCTTTAAATGAATCGGTAGGACAAGAGCCTGTACGTTCACTTACGTCTCATGTGGTAATATGTAGGGCAAAGAATGAAGAAAGTAGAAGGTGTGAGCACTTTGATTGGCTTTGCAACTGGAGAGTTAGTGGTGGGCAATTTAAATCTGCTCTAGTAATGAATTATAGTCACTTTGAACCTCACGTACCAGCGTCCTCTGAAGACCTGTCAGCAGTCTGTCAGAGTATTAAAGCATCAGGTTATAGGATAATAGTTAGCAGCACAGTGATTTCGTCCGGTACAAAGGTTTACGTGTTTCGTGTTGTTCTCGTCTCTGCTGCCTGCGTTCAGACTCGTCCCACCAGTAACGCTGACTTGAACTGCTTCATGATTTGTGGTTATGTAATGAATTGTTTGTGTCGGAGGAAGACAATGGATCGACTACAAACTCACTCCAGTGAACTCGGCACAGAAGATACAGAAACAAAAACTCCTCAACCTAACTTAATATCCTACAAGTGTCTCTTTGAGTAAAGCTTAATAAGTGAGCGTTCATTTAACTGCGAGGTGATTATTAAGCTTGCACTCTGCTGACCGGACCGACGTTTCCACGTTGACGTCGTAGCGTTGGTTGTTTTCCCGGCGCTCCGAGTCGTCTGGCTCTGCTGCTGCTTGAGGAGCGCTCACTCGTTTTACGGCTCTCTGTAGTAGCAGCATCTGCTCGATGCCTAAACTGTAAATTGCTCCGTAACTAGGACAACTTTTCATTACGCTCGCTGTGCAGCCTCTCTTCAGCAGCTGCAGACGCTGCTGTAACGCTGTGTTCTGGATGAAAGCCCTTCAACGTTAGACACCCAACGAGAGGACTAATGTGAAAGGCAATTGTTTGAATTCTTAATTTATTTCATCTTTAAAAAATCTTGTAAATTCTTTAAACTGGAATTAAAAAAAGTCCTTGCTCAAGCAAAAGTATTCTGGTAAGTTGTACTCAGCTATTACACTTTAATAATAAATATAAATAATAACATGTTAAATATTTAACTTCAGGTTTGAGCACTGTCTCATAATGGTCCCGGTATCGATACACTCATTAATAACTTAACGGTGTAGTCTACATGCTTGTTCACCTTTTACACTACAACACCCAGAACTCTCACTCACTTTATGTAGTTTAGTTCACTTGTCTCGAGGCGTTTCTTCTCAGCCTGTCGTTTCATTTTTTCTGAGGCTCAGAACGAAAAATAACTCGTCTTGAACTCGAGGTGTTTTACAAACTGAAGGCGTTTAGGAGGCCGGGTGGGTCTAATGAAACGTGCTGCTGATGCATTATGGGAAATGTAGGATTGAACCTGTGTGAGCGAGCGAAACCTTAACATCTCACCGTCCTGCGACTGTCAGTCCAAAGTTGTTCTGTTGTGTGAAAACAGTAGCCGCTGAGACGGATCGGAGCCGTGGGAGTGAAAAGTCGAGTTGTTCCTGCAGGTAGATGAGACGGGATGCTGCGGTGGGAACAGCCCCGCAGGTGCAGCAGGTGCAGTCGAAGGCGTCCCTGCTGAAACACCCACCGAGGCCTCGTCGCAAATACGAGACTGCTACGACTCATTCAGATGGTTTATGCAAAAATGGGCTGTTTGCATATTGAATTTGAGACACTTTAGAGTTCACGTGTTTGGTAAGCGGTCAGGACATTGTGTTGCTTTAAGATTATATTCATCAAAAGCTGTTTTTTTTTAATGTTTAAAGTTTATTTAGTGTGAGTGTGAAGCTGCAGGCGGAGTAGACTTGTAGGACTGCTCATAATTGTGTGGAATAAGTCCGTAAACGGATATTAAGGTTGTTATTTTTTTCTAGTTTAGGGCTGCCATGGCATTGCCAAGGCAACTCCTGCTGAAGCACCCGTCACTGGAGTTGTGGTGACTGTGGTTTGGACAAAGAGGTGATTCACAGCGGGATTATTGTACGTGTGAGCGCGGCCGAGACTGAGCTTAATTCTGTCCTGCGTGCCTCTTGCATGTTCCTTTGTTTGGCCCACAAGCCGATTCATTACAGCACAATATAACGGCTCAAAAACAATTTATAATATTACAGTAACGCCGCTTAGTGTCTGAATG
>NW_023339751.1:5610815-5613839 GCF_004916995.1 Morone saxatilis
TAGTTAACTTGATTTAACTGAGACTTCTTGTTGCGGTTTCCTGTTCCTGAGTATAAACCAGCGTCTGAGTCTTAACGTCATCTGCCAAACACACCGTACTGACACGTGCGTCCGAACAATCATTCCTGCCTTCAGAGGAGCAGTCTGGAGGAAATCCAGGGCAGTGGCAGCAGTGGTGACCTAAAAACTCCGGTTGTCTTCAGTGAGGTGAAGCGTGGCGAGAAAACAAGGCACGGACTGAAACTCTGATCTGAAGCGGAGGTCACACGTGATCGTATGATTTCACCTCCAATGACGTTATATGTACATTATATCTGAATACGTAGTTATTAGCAGCAATAATTACTGTTTAAGTAAAAGCCCTGTATTCAAAATATTACTTGAGTACATGTACGTAAGTATTATCAGAAAAATGTATAAAAAATAAAAGAATATATTTGTTATTAATATGTAATTTATTTGTTATTACTGATTAAACATAAATAACACTTTAAATAAATGTAGCAGCAGGTGTAGGCAGCAGATTCTAACTAGTTTCTAACCTTTATAGTGTAGTAACTATCAATAATCAATAATATAGTGTATAAAATCTTGGTGTCTGTGTTGGTGTGTACAAACGGTGCTTGATAAAGTAATTCTCAGCACAGCTCCACCAAACTTACACTCGACTAGACTTGTCTAATCTGCCAGAGTAATTGAAAACACCCGTGTGAGAGCAGAGAGCATTTCATTTGCAAAGTAACAGCTACAGCTATCAGGTAAATGTAGTGGAATTAAAAAACGTCCCCCTCTCTAAAACGTAGTAAAGTAGAAATACATAATGTTGCATAACGTGTAAATACTGAAGCTCTTAGGAGAAGTGTTGATTCTGGTGGCTCCTGTGGATAAGAGCCGACTCGTTTAATTATAAATTAATATAAATTAAAAACGGCCAATCTTCTCACTGGTGGTCTTGTTTGAAAGAGAATTACTTTTAAAAGTAGGTGCCCCCGACTTTGTCTGGTCATAACGTATATTAAGCCTGTAAACAAGTGTTATACAGTGGCTATGTTTAAACACCTGGACGGGCTGGGTCCATATATAAGTGGAATACCATATGTATTAAAATCACATCGAAAGTGTATAGTTCATAAAACAATGCTCCTTTCTTAATTAGCCATAAGTTACTAAACAGTTTTAATTTAACTCTGCTTGGGTGATATGAGACAGCTGTAATCTGTGACTCTTGTATAAATAGAATTAGACATGTGGGAGAGTCTTGGTAGGACCTTCGATGGAGCGTATTGTGGTAGGGATCCTTGTCGGAGCTTAGAAGGATAACTTAGTACAAAAAACATATATGATTATCAGTTATTCAAAAGATTATCATATGTACAAAAAAGTCAGTTGAATCTCTTAATTAAATTACTAATCTCTCCGTGATTTCATTCGCTTATGGTATTTATATATTGTACATAGTATAAATAAACAAGATTTACGATATCTTCAATATGTTATAGAACCGAGGACAGGCGTCAGTAAAAGGTGTGGAAATCTAATCTGCTTTCGTAAACTCATGAAAGTTTTGTTAGATTGACTATGCATATTCTAACTGTTGTGATCTCTCATAGTGAAACCACATGGAGATCGTGCTTGTGAATCGAATAGCAGCTTCAGATTCCATTATCTCAAAAAGAAGCTTAGATAAATTTGCTGACAAATTTCCGAGATGCATTGTAGGTATCGATGTCAAGGATGGGTTACCGCTTTATCTTAAGAGGGGACCGATTAAAACAACTACTTGTTTTGGTGACGATGTGTCCTATGACCTTCCGTGAATGTTCCGCTGTCCTGGATGCGACTTATCAAGAAGTTGGATGATATTGATAAAGAATATTAATTCGAACAGATAAATAATTCTCCTATGTATAAATTGCAACATATAGTTGATCTTATTCAAAATTACATCACTGCTTGTATTATATATTAAACTATATGTCCTGTGTTAAATTAAACATATATGCAGATTTATTGAATGAGCGAGTGATGAGTTTGTCCATGTACGTGAAAATCATTGAGTCAATAGTGAGAATGCCACATTTGCTCTTTGCTGACTGTTTATTTGTATGGAAATAAACAGGAAGATAAACAGTGAAATAGTGAATCATCATGTGTTTTGACTTAGAGAAGGTATGAATCTTTGAAATTAACCGAAAACTGGTTTATCAATTTTGTCATGTGGTATAAATATGTCGATGCGCTAATCAGAGGTTTGTTTGTAGGCATGCCTGGCCAAGTATAACGAAAATATAAAAAAGACAATATACTTAATATAGAATTATTACCTAATCAGTTTGATAAGCACACTATAAGTTATATTCGAGTTTTCCTTTCCCTGCCTTTCAACCCCCAGCTTTGGTGGCCCATCCAGTTCAACGTTTGAAATCAACTCAGAGAAAGTAATAAAACTCTTATTTAAGATAGACAATCCAGTCTCACAGAGTACAGTGTAACCTTTGTGTCTTTTTTTTAATCAAAGATTTTAGTTGGGCAAAACAAGGACCATTATTCAGAATTTCCGACAATCTGAGAGTGAGTTTCAGTCATATTCTGAAAAGGTAACGCACTGACAACTGCGTTGTCAGAAAAATCAAATCAGAATGGCAAGTTAGCCAGACATGGATTTGACAGGAGCATGTGGATTAGATGTTTCTGCCTCTAAAGGTTGCTCTTCTGAATCTCAGATGTTGTAGCAGTCCTTCAAACGCAGCAGCAAGGAAGGAGTTTGGTAATTCTCTGCTGTCCCCCAATGCATCACCCATGTTCAAATTATGTAACTTAAGGGCCCAACTACATTCTCCCATGTACTGCTGGGGGATTAGGCGATCTATCTCCAATCACGTTTCAAGCTCTGTTTAGAGTTAAACTTCATTATTTTGGTGAAATGAACAGAAACAAACCTCGCCGCGCCTAGAAAGTAAGGCTGGGTGATATATCCGATATAAAAAATATATCGATATATTTTTAAATGTGATTATGGAATTA
>NW_023339751.1:5613864-5622797 GCF_004916995.1 Morone saxatilis
TTTGTGTGTCGGTATTGAAATTGAGACCCCTGTTTCCAATAACCAGTTTTAAAAACTCCGTGTCGTAATGTGTTAGGTGAATCGACTACATCCCTCAGGCTGGCCCGATATATCGAAGATATTTTAAATGTGATATGGATTTATGAATATCGCATATATCGATATAGTTATAGGCAAGCTGGCTGACCCAGAGCTCCTCTGCTCTCCCTGCCACCGCACCCGGCCACCGGCGCCTCCCTCTTTCAGTACCTGACGTAATGTGTTGGTGTTCAATCCATCATTTAGACCTGTGAACGTCGTCAAGACTGTTTTCGGTAAGTTCTAACTGCTGAGTAATTAACTGATGTTACAGAAACTTAACGTCATGTCAGCGAAAACACACGTTAATACTGATTGTGGTTTTAGTCGGAGAAGGGTTCCTTGTTCTGTTATCATACATTAACGTTTTGTTACTAAACCGTTACCAGACACTTGTTGCTGAGTCCAAGCTAAGCTCCAGCTCAGTGATAGTACACTTACTTACGTTGTTTTTAACTTTGTTGTAAGCTTGTTGTGAAATAACAGTGCAGTTTGGTGGAGTGGGTAACAGGCGTTAACTTAGCCTTTCTGAAAAATATTAATTCTAAAGTTAGTAATGCAGAAGAGAGAGAGAATATTTGCTCTCCAGCGTTTGCGGAAAACATATCGGGCATAGTAATATCTATATCGATATTCAGCCTAAATATATCGGATATGACTTTTGGTCCCCGTATCAGCTCAAGGCCCACCTACATCGCCACCCAGTGGTTATTGTATATGTAACGATTCCTGCCCCAGTAATTTGCCTCTGCCTCCGAAGCCGGTTCGTTTAATTAAAGGTAAGTAAACGAGCCAACGTGCGTACGTCAGGCAGGCTGTGCGTCCGCCTAACCCTTCCACATCGCTGCCAACGCCGTTACCGAGAAAACAGCGAAAATGAGCAAAACGCAGCAAAACAAAAAGTAACACGAGGAAGAGACCAGCAAGGTGTGGGATTATGTTTAAAATTAAAAATCAAACATGGTGTAAGATGGAGGCTGACGAAACCCCGCAGTCCTGAGTAAATTTGATTTATTTTATTGGACCATTTTGACCTGAAACGGTTTACTAATAATATATAATAATAAAGTGTTTTCTTAAAAAGGAAACAATGATTAAATTAAGTGATCGTTGTCTCCGTTTTTATCGTAATTTTGTTATAAATCGGGCTTTAATTAAGCAGAAAGTATGTTTTTCTCGATTACCAAAGTATTCGATAATCGCGCCGTAGTTACGCCGTCCTGTAATAACCGTGACATTTCCACCGAGGCTTGTATTAAAAAACATGAGTTCAGCGTAGAGAGACCTGTCTGCACTCGGCCCAAAAAAAACAAAAAAGGAGCTTTAATATGGTCTGATGCAGATAACCTAGCAATTAAAATAGATCTCTGAAGCACACCTTCCGGCTCCCCTCCAACTAAACACAAGAGCCTCGTGAAACATCAGTCACCCGCTGGCCCATGACTCGCCAGGGTAGCAAAACAAAGGGAACTTGCTCATTGGTAGATTTCCATTCAGCCCCTCCCATGAAGACCGATATCAAGCCGTGGTAAGAACCGCAATCACCCACCAACTCTGGCCTCCCCACTATTTATATTTATATTATTATTTTTGCAGCTTTTAGTTTTCGATAGCTGCCCCAGTGAAACTTCCCTGGTTTGTACTTGAGTTCGTGGAATTGAAACTGGCATCCAGTCGCCTCCAGCGCTGCCGGAGGAACGCACTATAAGCCAGCCAGGCAGCTTTTTTCAAAACCGGCCGCTCTGTGGAGTCCCGGCTGTTAAATTTTTCATGACCTGAGGAGTTCTTATCGAGCAGAAAACTGATCTCATTCTGCCTGTTGCGCCAGTGTCCACTCCAGTATATTTTCTTGGTTTTTTTTTCCCCCCCCAAAAGCTGGAAGGTTTTAAAGCTGTGACTTAACGTAGCATCGACGCTTCAGATTCACTCCGTCATCGATGTATCGAATATCCTGTGAAGTAAATTTATGACTGTCACATCCCTGGCTTGTGTCCTTTGTGGACCGGAAAAAAAAGCTTTACGGGAAGGAAAATGAATGTAAGTGATATCTGATAAATCCAGGTAGAATCTTCCTATGATAATTACCAACCCTGTAAATGTTGTTTTTAAGTTTTAACTGCAGCAGCTCCCTTCTGCCAGCTCCCTCCCTTCTCAGCCAGATTAAAAGAAAATACATGCAGCCGGTCACAAACTAGTCGAAATAAACCCCTTAATTTCAGCTGGGCCAGCGTGGATGTTAAAATGCCACCTGGCCTTCTACAGCTGTTTTCCCCTCTCACTCGTTCCGTCTGTGCGCTGACACATTAAACGGCAGCAAAATAAAAGACAAAAATCTACTTAAAAAACCAAGCGCCGGTATTTGTCCAGTCGCCCAGCTACGTGCGTTAATAGGCATACGCCGACGTAAAGTAGTCCCAACAGGTCGACTTCATGTCAGCGTCGCATTGGAAGGGTGATTTAAAACCCCGTACCAAAACACCCACGTCGTTCATTTACAGCCTCGAAACCCCAAACCAGTTAAAGTGCAGAGTGCCTTCTTTAAGTAAAGTCGAGATTTTGTGTTTGTTTCTCTCCCCAACAGGTGCCCAAGTCAGCATTTGTAGTTGTTTAATCAAGCCGCACCGTTCCTGCAGATGCGTTTTTTCCCACCTCAAGCGGCCTCGAGGAGGGGGGAACAGGCCAGAGAGCCGGTCCTGAATTCTAAACCGTACGTTGACCTTTCTGCACGCAGAAGCCGAAAGTGGCGCTCCGAGGCACTCCGTGATTAAAATACTACTGCGCTCTGTTTTTATGCTGTGACAGCAGCTCGTTTTTACCCCGTCCGGCGAGAGGATTACACTTCCCGCCTCCCTCTGAGCTGCCAGTCGTGCCTGATGGTTGATCTCCCTGAGCCGGTCTGCCGTTCAGCCTGCAGGAGCGGTGAAATTAAAGAAGTGAAGAATAAAGAAAGTGTGTTTTTGTTTTCTCTCTCCCAGACAGCTGAGGCAAAATGGGAATCTGTCCAAGGAAGGAATTTTCTTTCTAGTTTTTTAACTGGAAGCATTATCAGTTGGAAACAACAAACCGTCCTCTGTTTATTATTTTTTGGCACGTGAGCCGTGACGAATGTAGATCTGGCCCTCCAGTAAGTGCGACTCCTCCCTCTAAGAATTAAGATAAGGAGAGCGTGTTACGTGACAGGCTTCAACAGCAAAAACAGTCCAGCTTTGTGTTGCAGCCCACGACTGACAGAAGGGCCCCATGGTTAGCGTCCATGTGAAACCTGGTGCTGGCGAGGGGCAAGCACTGGTGGCTGAGGCCCAGACTGCCGCTGAAGAACTAATGAGGTGTTTAAAATCTGAAGGTGGGGAAGAGGCTGAAGTGCCCTGGTAACTCCTGAAATCCCCAGAAGACACCGAGAAGAGGAACTTGGTTCCCGGTCCTGACTGCGACCAGCATCTTCACACAGATGATGTAATCTTGTTGACGAACCGCGTTTCTGTCGTTCTTTCTCTGTTCGCGGCAGTTGGAGAGTTTTGATTGGATTATTTGATGGGTTTGATTTAGTTCTTTAGGGCCGTTGCGGTGAAGGAATTCGCCCCTGCTGTGATTTAGAGAGCTCGACCCCCAGCGCGGTGTGAAGAAGCATGTGCTGGCCAACTTTTGTTATTTTAGTCACTTTGTAAGAGCACAACACCGATAATGTTTCATTTCAGCACCTGCGCCCTCCTCCCCTACGCCTGTGACCCCCGTTAACTGCCCACTTTCAAGCCCCGAACCAAAGTCCACACAGTTCGTTAACCAATCGGCTGAGTTGCCAGTTAACCAGGTCACTCATTTAAAACCGACCACTGTGAGCCGGCGGGACGGAGAATTGGGATAAATTTAGTGGAGGCCGCAGTTGGCGTTTTCCCACCTAAAAAAAGGCTGCTGGTGTTTTCCCAGCTGAGGGCGAGGCGAGTGTTGTAATCTCGGCTGTGAATTGAAAGAACTGCGTTTCAGACCCCTCCTGGGATGCCTTCCGCGTCTAAAATAAAAAATGGCGAAGCGCGACGTGATGATGCAACACCCGCGGTAATTACATTTATTAGGAAAGTATTGTTGTTGCAATTTCTAAAAAGAACAGTTTTTAAGCCTCCCAGTTCCATGAAAACCCTCCCCCCCTTCCAGTGAGAGTTTAGTGTAGCAAAGACTCGTAAAAGCACCAAGATTAAAAAGATAGTTGTAATTTAAAAAGACTGCTTCCTAAGCTGAAATAATTGGTTTTCTCCATCACAGTTGGCCCAAGCCTCTCATGTTTATTTAAGTACAGTAGGCTGCTGTTTTTCTTCTTCTGTCGCTTTGATATCAGTCCAGGTTGTTCTGCATGATAGATGGTCACGTTAATGTCACACCGTGTTTGTGTCCGCTGATAATCTTCAGATGTCTTCCCCCCTTCCCCTGTTAACATCTCATAAAATCAGTCCAGACCATGTTGCAGCTGTCTGCCCAGGTAATGAAGAATTCTGCCTCAGCGTCACAAACGGATTAAAATACGGGGGATATTAAATCGGAAATCACATTAATACATTTGCTGTGTTACCGTGTTAAATCTGATTCAGGTGTTGATTGAACAAAACACAACGAGTTCACCGTATCCAAGAGCTGGGTGGGGGCACCCCTGCAAGCTGTTTGTCTTTTGTTTTCTAAAAGGCAGCCTCCTGTCCCAGTGTGGAAGTCGCTCCCTAGAAACGGGTGTATTGGTCCGTGGCAGGTACGTCAGGAACAGGTTCGAGCCGCTCCCAACACGAGGGCTGTAGGTCATTTTTAACACCCCCCGGTGAGCCCAAAAAACAAAAGATCTGTGTTCTTTGTATCCAAGGATTATCATAGAGTTAAACCAATTTATCAACAACAACGCCAGAAGAAATGTCACCGGACACAGCAGGTTAAGCGTTAAAAGGTGCCTAACTCACGAATGTGGACTGCAGGGCCAGCCCTGGTTTCAGTGATCAGGTCCTTCCACCTGTACCAGCTGCTGTGATCTGAGTCACTGATTTTGTATTGTGATTGGTATTAAACCTGTGTCAGAAAAACAAAGGATAAATAATTGGAGTCCGAGTTACACATAACTAACTTGTAGTATGACATTGGTTTTGGAGAATAGTGTTTCTCCTGGTGTATTACTACCCTGTTCCATTCCATAAAAAAAGAAGGTTGTTTTTCCTTGTTCGGAGCCCAAAAAAAGTACGTTTTGTCCGCTTGAGTCCGAACCTGCTGTCAGAAGTATATGTTGAACGTGTCCTGTCGGCAGGAAAGTGTGGCTCACTTTGGGTCTTACTCTGAAAGAATATAAAATATAAATAACTTCATTTTATTTATATAACATATTAATACTACATTAGTTGAGGTTTTTCCCCCCGACCCTCCCGTGAACTTCAATCCTCAAGTAAATGCATCTGCCCTCCATCCACACACACACAAGTCCTGTTTTTCTCCTGTGTGCTCGACCCCTCCCCGCAAATCGTTCCTTGAAGGGGGGGGGAACCAAGAGAAAAAAAAAAGGTTTGATAAAGAATCCAGTGATTGACACAAGATGGTGCTCGTGTGTTCGGGTAGCGTCTCCTCACTGTAGCATCAAGGCAGGCAGTGAAGTGGCCACTTTTTGTTTGCTTCCCTCGGAGGCCTTGTTTCCGATACCGCAGAGCAGATGGTATGTGTTTTCCCATGGATGAATCAACTTGAGGACGGCTGGGTTTTCCAACCTGTAGCTGGCCCTAAGACGTGTGAAGCTTTATGCGTGTCCTGGCTTAGCTGTGAGAATAAGCACCTGTGTTCCATGAGCTGTATGCTGTGTGGTAATATATTATCAACTAATATATAATAAAGGCTTTGAAATTCCACCGGTTTCTTGTTTTCCTTTCCCACCTCAGACCTTCTGGGAGGAGCCCCCCCTATTGAACAGTGGGGAACGGATGTTGGAGCGCCAAGTACAGAGGGGCTTTCTGTGAGGAAGATTAAGAACTGCCAAGAGGCTAAGTCAAGGGCCCCAAGGTAAGCACTTTCAAAAGTGCTCGCGATAAGACGCATTAAAATCATCGTCTTGTCTGTGTTGGCCCTCCCTCGTCGTCCTTCGTGTGAACGGGCTGCATCGAGACTGCCGGCTCGGGCTTTACACGTACGTCCAGCCAGCTAGCACCTGGAGTTTAAGAGACGTCCCTTGTTGTTGATTCTGAGATGTGGCTTTTGTCCTCCTCTCCCCGACCATATCGCATATATCGATATAGTTATAGCAAGCTGCTGACCCGGAGCTCTCTGCTCTCTGCCCCCGCCACCGCCCCTCCTCTTTCAATAACCTAACGTAATGTTTGTGTTCATATCCATAATTTAGACTGTAACGTTGTCAGACTGTTAGGTAAGCTAACTGCTGAGTAATTAACTGATGTTACAGAAACTTAACGTCATGTCAGCGAAAACACACGTTAATACTGATTGTGGTTTTAGTCGGAGAAGGGTTCCTTGTTCTGTTATCATACATTAACGTTTTGTTACTAAACCGTTACCAGACACTTGTTGCTGAGTCCAAGCTAAGCTCCAGCTCAGTGATAGTACACTTACTTACGTTGTTTTTAACTTTGTTGTAAGCTTGTTGTGAAATAACAGTGCAGTTTGGTGGAGTGGGTAACAGGCGTTAACTTAGCCTTTCTGAAAAATATTAATTCTAAAGTTAGTAATGCAGAAGAGAGAGAGAATATTTGCTCTCCAGCGTTTGCGGACAAACATATCGGGATAGTAATATCTATATTGATATTCAGCCTAAATAGATATCGGATATGGACTTTTGGTCCCCGTATCAGCTCAAGGCCCACCTACATCGCCACCCAGTGGTTATTGTATATGTAACGATTCCTGCCCCAGTAATTTGCCTCTGCCTCCGAAGCCGGTTCGTTTAATTAAAGGTAAGTAAACGAGCCAACGTGCGTACGTCAGGCAGGCTGTGCGTCCGCCTAACCCTTCCACATCGCTGCCAACGCCGTTACCGAGAAAACAGCGAAAATGAGCAAAACGCAGCAAAACAAAAAGTAACACGAGGAAGAGACCAGCAAGGTGTGGGATTATGTTTAAAATTAAAAATCAAACATGGTGTAAGATGGAGGCTGACGAAACCCCGCAGTCCTGAGTAAATTTGATTTATTTTATTGGACCATTTTGACCTGAAACGGTTTACTAATAATATATAATAATAAAGTGTTTTCTTAAAAAGGAAACAATGATTAAATTAAGTGATCGTTGTCTCCGTTTTTATCGTAATTTTGTTATAAATCGGGCTTTAATTAAGCAGAAAGTATGTTTTTCTCGATTACCAAAGTATTCGATAATCGCGCCGTAGTTACGCCGTCCTGTAATAACGTGACATTTCCACGAGGCTTGTATTAAAAACATGAGTCAGCGTAGAGAGACTGTCTGCACTCGGCACCAAAAGGAGCTTTAATGGGTCTGATGCAGATAACCTTAAATAATCGTCTGAACAACCTTCGGCTCCTCCACTAACACAAGAGTCCTCGTGACAACATCGTCACTGCTGGCTGAACTCGCAGGTAGAAAACAAAGGTGAACGTTGCCTCAGTGGTCGATTCCTTCAGCCCCTCCCTGATGACCGATATCAACCGTGGTAAGACCGCATCACCCCACAACTCTGCCTCCACTATTTATATTTATATATATTATTTTGCAGCTTTTAGTTTTCGATAGCTGCCAGGAAACTTCTGTTTTACTGAGTCGTGGAATGAAACTGCTCCAGTCGCTCAGGCTGTCGGAGGAACGCACTATAAGCAGCAGCAGCTTATTTTCAACCGGCGCTCTGTGGAGTCGGCTGTTAAATTTTTCATGACCTGAGAGTCTTTATCGAGCAGAAACTGATCTCATTCTGCTGTTGCCAGTGTCACTCCAGTATATTTTGTTGTTTTTTTTTTCCCCCCCAAAAGCTGGAACGGTTTTAAAGCTGTGACTTAACGTAGCATCGACGCTTCAGATCACTCGTCATCAGGTGTTCGAATATCTGTGAAGTAATTTATGACTGTCACCTCTAGGATTTGTTCCTTTGTGGACGGAAAAAAGCTTTTACGGGAGGAATGAATGTAAGTTGATATCTGATAATAATCCAGGTAGATCTTCCTGATAATTACCACCTGTAAATGTTGTTTTTAAGTTTTAACTGCAGCACTCACTTCTGCCAGCTCCCTCCTTCTCAGCAGATTAAAAAAATACATGCCGGTCATCAAACTAGTCGAAATAAACCCTTAATTCACTGCAGTTGGATGTTAAAATGCACTGGCTCTACAGCTGTTTTCCCTCTCACTCGTTCGTCTGTCACTGACCATTAAACCAGCAAAATAAAACGACAAAAATCTACTTAAAAAAACAGCCGGTATGTTGTCCAGTCGCCCAGTACGGTGCGTTATACATACGCCGACGTAAAGTAGTCCCAACAGGTCGACTTCATGTCAGCGTCGGCATTGGAAGGGTGATTTAAAACCGTACCAACACCGTCACATCGTTTCATTTACAGCTCGAACAACACGTTAAAGTGCAGAGTGCCTCTTTAAGTAAAGTCGAGCAGTTTGTGTTTGTTTCTCTCCACAGGTGCCAAGTCACATTTGTAGTTGTTTAATCAAGCGCACGTTCCTGCAGAGCGTTTTCCACCTCAGCGGCTCGAGGTGAACAGCCAGAGAGCGGCTCCTGATTCTACCGTTACGTTGACTTTCTGCACGCAGAAGCCGAAGTGGCGCTCCAGGCTCGTGATAAATACTACTGCGCTCTGTTTTTATGTGTGACAGCAGCTCGTTTTACCTCGCTGAGAGGACGTTACACCTCCGCCTCTCTGAGCTCAGTCGTCC
>NW_023339751.1:5622810-5626612 GCF_004916995.1 Morone saxatilis
GTCTGCCGTTCAGCGCTGGCAGGAGCGGTGAAATTAAAGAAGTGAAGAATAAAGAAAGTGTGTTTTTGTTTTCTCTCTCCAGACAGCTGAAGGCTAAATGGGAATCTGATCCAAGGAAAGGAATTTTCTTTCCTAGTTTTTAACTGGAAGCATTATCAGTGGAAACAACAAACCGTCCTCTGTTTATTATTTTTTGGCACGTGAGCGTGACGAATGTAGATCTGCCCTCAGTAGTGCGACTCCTCCTCTAAGAATAAGAAAGGAGAGCCGTGTTACTGTGACAGAGCTTCAACAGCAACAGTCCAGCTTTGTGTTGCAGCCACGACTGACAGAAGGGCTGGTTAGCGTCATGTGAACCTGGTGCTGGCGAGGGCAGCTGGTGCTGAGGCCAGACTGCGCTGAAGACTAATGAGGTGTTTATCTGAGAGGTGGGGAGGCTGAAGTGCCCTGGACTCTGAATCCCAGAGACACCGGAGAAGAGGGGAACTTGTCCCGGTCTGACTGCGACCGGCTCTTCACACAGATGATGTAATCTGTTGACGAACGCGTTTCTGTCGTTTCTTTCTCTGTTCGCAGGCAGTTGAGAGTTTTGATGGATGATTGATGGTGTTTGATTTATTCTTTAGGGCCGTTGCGGTGAAGGAATTCCCCCTGCTGTGATTTAGAGAGGCTCGACAGCGCGGTGTGAAGCATTGCTGCCACTTTTGTTATTTTTAAGTCACTTTGTAAGAAGCACAACACGATAATGTTTCATTTCAGCACCTGCGTCCCTCCTCCCGCCTCCCGGCCCTGTGACCCCGTTAACTGCCCACTTTCAGCCGAACAAAGTCACCAGTTCGTTAACAATCGGCTGGAAGTTGCCAGTTAACAAGGTCACTCATTAAACCGAACCACTGGTGAGCCGCGGGACGGAGAATTGGGATAATTAGTGGACCAGTTGGCGTTTTCCCACTAAAAAGGCTGCTGGTGTTTTCAGCTGAGAGCGAGCGAGTGTTGTAATCTCCGGCTGTGAATTGAAGGGAACTGCGTTTCAGACTCTGGGATGCCTTCCCGTCTTAAAATAACAAATGCTGAACGCGACGTGATGATGCAACACCGCGTATTATCATTTATTAGGAAGTATTGTTGTTGCAATTTCTAAAAAGAACAGTTTTTAACCTCAGTTCATTGAAAACCTCCTTCAGTGAGAGTTTAGTGTACAAAGACTCGTAAAAGCACAAGATTAAAAAGATAGTGTAATTTAAAAAGACTGCTTCTAAGCTGAAATAATTGTTTCTCATCACAGTTGGCAAGCCTCTCATTTTATTTAAGTACAGAGCGCTGTTTCTTCTTCTGTCCTTTGATATCAGTCAGGTTGTTCTGCATGATAATGTCACGTTAATGTCACACCGTGTTTGTGTCCGCTGATAATCTTCAGATAGTCTTCACCTTCCTGTTAATATCTCATAAATCAGTCCAGACATGTTGCAGCTGTCTGCCAGGTAATGAAGAATTTAGCCTCAGGTCACAAACGGATTAATACGGGATATTAAAACTCGTGAAATCACATTAATCACATTGCTGTGTTACCTGTTACTCTGATTTCAGGTGTTGATTGAACAAAACACACGAGTTCACAGTATCCAAGAGCTGTGGTGCACCTGCAGCTGTTTGTCTTTGTTTTCTAAAGCAGTCTGTCAGTGTGGAAGTCCTCTAGAAACGGGTGTTTGGTCTCGTGCAGTACGTCAGGAACAGGTTCGAGCGCTCACACGAGGGCTGTAGGTCATTTTTAACCCCCGGTGAGCCCAAAACAAAAGATCTGTGTTCTTGTATCAGGATTTATTCATAAGTTAAACCAGTTACAACAAAACGCCAGAAGAAATGTCGACCGGCACACAGTTAACAGACGTTAAAGGTGTCTAACTCACAGATGTGGACTGCAGCAGCTGGTTTCAGTGATCAGGTCCTTCACTGTACCAGCTGCTGTGATCTGAGTCACTGATTTATGTATTTGATTTGTATTAAACTGTGTAAGAAAACAAAGATGAAATAAATTGGAGTCGAGTTACACATAACTAACTTGTAGTATGACATTGGTTTGGAGAATCGTGTTTCTCTGGTGTATTACTACACTTCATTCATAAAAAAAGAAGGTGTGTTTTCTTGTTCGGAGCCAAAAAAAAGTACGTTTTGTCCTCGAGTCCGAACCTGCTGTCAGAAGTATTGTTGACGTGTCCTGTCGGCAGGAAGTGTGGCTCACTTTGGGTCTTACTCTGGAAAGAATATAAATATAAATATACTACAGTTAGTTGAGGCCTTTCCCCCCGACCCTCCGTGAACTCATCTCGTCTGATCTGCCCTCATCCACACACACACAGTCTGTTTTCTCTGTGTGCTCGACCCTCCGCAAATCTGTTCTTGAGGGGGGGAGAGAAAAAAAAAGGTTTGATAAAGATCCAGTGATGACACAAGATGGTGCTGTGTGTTCGGGTAGCGTCTCCTCTGTAGTCATCAAAGCAGCAGTGAAGTGGCCTTTTTGTTTGCTCCCTCGGAGGCTTGTTTCCGATACCCAGAGCAGATGGTATGTGTTTTCCATGGATGAATCACTGAGCCGGCTGGGTTTTCACGTAGCTGGCCTAGACTGTGTGAAGCTTGTATGCGTGTCCTGGCTTAGCTGTGAGAATACACCTGTGTCAGTGAGCTGTATGTGTGTGTATATATATATATATATATATAAAAGGCTTTGAATTCACCGGTTTCTTGTTTTCTTTCCCCCTCAGACTCTGGAGGAGCCCCCCTACTTGACAGTGGGGACGGATGTGAGCGCCAAGTACAGAGGGGCTTTCTGTGAGGCCAAGATTAAGACTGCCAAGAGGCTAGTCAAGGCCAAGGTAAGTCACATTTCAAAGTGCTCGCGATAAGACATTAAAAATGCATCGTCTGTCTGTGTTGGGCTCTCGTCGTCTTCGTGTGAACGGGCTGCAGTCGAGATCGCGCCGCTCGGCTTTAACGTACGTCCAGCAGCTACACTGGAGTTTAAGAGACGTCCCTTGTTGTTGATTCTGAGGAATGTGCTTTTGTCTCTCTCCAGCTGTGCCGAAACGAGCTGGAGCTGTACCACCTGGCTGAGGTTGTTAGCGCCGCTCATACAGTTGAAACGCGGATCAGGGGCCCTCAGCTGTGACCAGGGGCCCATCACGTCCTCGGGCGTCCCTCTCGCCCACGTTTTCGTGCCATTCCCCCCGTCGGTTTAATGCCTCGCTGATGAAGGTTTGCGTGATGCTCGTACTACAGTATCTCATTTCCCAGAGCGGCTGCAGCATCTGGATAATACAATAGAGACGGATCGCTTGTCTCCCGCTCTGCGAGACTGTGTGGGAGGAACAAAGATTGGATGCTGGGTTTTTTTTTTACTGTGTCAATGCACTGTAGTTCCCCTGTAGAGACAAAAGAGCAGCGATGTTCTGCCTTTCAGTCTTATGGACAGAGACGAATAACACGAGTAAGTTAAATATTGTGGACTAAGATGAAGCTGATGGGACGTTCTCAGCTCATAAATTAATTCCCGCTCTGATCGTCTGAGTGTTTGTTTCTGGGTTGCTATAATGTGAACGTGAGCTCTGTTACACAAACGCTGAAACGTGGCAGTTATCTGGTTGTTAATGAATCCCTCTTTAGCTCTTTGGTTCATTATTTCTGTCTGCTTGTTTAACAAAGAGTTTTAAAACCCCTCTTACTTATTATGACGATCGGGGATGTAACGATTACCGGCGTAACGGTAAACCACGATAACAGTTACCGTTTTCATTTCAAATATCTTTAT
>NW_023339751.1:5626712-5633546 GCF_004916995.1 Morone saxatilis
TGTTTACCTTGTGTGTTCTGTGCATCACTGCTGTTTTACTGTAGTAGTATTTTGTTTTTCTTCACTACTGGCTGCAGGTACAAAGAAGCATTTCACTGTGCATTGTACTATGTATAAATGTATAACTGTGCATGTGACAAATAAAAAATCTCTTATCACTTTTTGTTTTTGCTCAGGCTATAAGACTTTAGTGAAAAAGCACAAGAGAATCAGTCAATGAAGCATCGGCTTTGCAATTTAATTTGAAGTCAATTACGGTTGCCTCGTTCCTTTAAAACACATCATTAGATGTATCATTAGTAGCATATTAGGATGCCAGATAACAGCAGTGTGTCCGTCCCACAGGTGGGTGCTGTTGTGGAGGTGAAGAATCAGGACGGCGTCTACCAGGAGGCCACAATCAATAAGTTGACTGATGCTAGTATATATACTGTTGGTAAGTCAATAACAAAGCTGCCTTATAGAAACATGTTTGTGTACTTTGGAAATTCCAGTGGGTTTTCAGGCTGTGAGTTTTCCCTTCCCCAAGCTGTGCGTTTAAAGTTAAGAACAAGTCGATTCCCAACAAAAGTCAGAGAATTAGGTGATTTCTCACATCGTATGACCAAACTGCACACACGTTATATTGCAATGTAAATATATTCCAAAACATTGTCCAGTCCGAAGCAACTAATGACAGAGTACACACTTACAGTACAGAGTATCGACTGCTGCTCAGATCTGTAGTCGCTCTGCAGTCGCTCGTCACTTAAGAGTACCCCTGGGGTTTTCTGTGTCTCGAAACTCTCTGTATCTTGGCACCATTTCATTCTTTTCATTCATCAGTGAGAAAACAAAAACACGAGTAATGAACAACAACTAATGGAATTTAAGGATTTAAACATCTGGGTTTATCTGTGAGGCTGACGAGGATGTTCAAAGTGAAAAGAAGATTCCTTGAGTTCTTTTAATATGATTTACATACATTTGAAATCAGTTAATATATCTGTTTATTTCCACCGTTTGCTCCAATCTCTGTCTGACAAACTCTAATAGTCACTGCCTGCTGGATGATCTATTTAAGCCTCTAAAGACGAACATAATTTGTTTTTACACATCACAAGTGAAGCAGACATTTTGTAACTGAGACGGGAGTTTATTTGTGTTGTGTGTGTGTTGTGTGTGTTGTTCGACTCCTGGCCTACATGGAGCAGCCTAACAGTCTGACTCTCATCTCCGCAGTGTTTGACGATGGCGACGAGAAGACCCTGAGGCGTTCCTCTCTCTGCCTGAAAGGAGCGCGTCACTTTGCAGAGAGCGAGGCGAGTACTGTGCTGCCCTGCAGTTTTATACCGGCCTCATCTCTCCGCTTCCTCAGCCAAAAGCTCATTTCATAGTTTTTATTTTCTTTTTAAATGTTGTTTCATTTAATCGCCAGCAATCTCACGTCTCTGCTCGCAGTGTTTAAATTAAAACTCTGCTCAAGGCATTTGCAGCTGTGAAATATTTCCAGGCAAATCTTTTTGTCTCCGTGTTTATTGTCGGAGAAGGCGGCGCTGAGCCTCTTTGCTGATGTTTGTCTCCTCTGCAGACACTCGACAGACTCCCTCTCACCAACCCCGAACACTTCGGCACACCTGTCATCGGCAAGAAGGGCAACCGCGGCCGACGATCAAATCCGATGTAAGTATCGTCCTCCGCCGCTGTACGTCCTACAGCGAATCGAACTTAATATATCAGACGTCTGTGATGCTGCTGGGGAGGGATTTTCTGTACCGATCCACAGTCATCAGCAACAGGCTCCCCCGTTCTGAGGCTGCTGACAGCAGTTGAAGTGAAAGATTTACTCTCATCTCCATCCTCTCATAAAGAGCCCCTGAGGCCTGGAAGAGGAGAGCCTACTCGCCTCCTCCAGCTCCTTAATCAAGCCGGGCTCCTCTGCGTGCGAGCTGGAGAGGCAGTCTGAGCACCGGCATTGGTCTGCTGAATATTTTTACACTCCTTTGTCTCAAATGTTTCAGTGGGTGTGTTATGCTCTGATGTGCCTACTCCTGGGAGACTGCAGAGTTTTCATCAGGGAATAGGAACTGCTGAGGGCTTTCTGGCGCTGGATATAATTGTGGCTCCTCTCTGTTAGAAAGAGGACACACTCTGCTACCAAATCTCATTTTCTGACACCCTTTGCTAATGGCAGTGAGAGAAAAGTCAATATTACTCTAAACATTGATGCAATATTGACTTGGAACGGTTCCAGCTGCACATTAGCACCTTAGACCTTCCCGTGCACTAACAGTGTCTTAAATCTTGAGTTACAAGCTTTGACAATTCAGCTGCATCGCTTGTTTTCACAGACGGTGTCATTTCCTCTTCTGTCAATGGAGTAGTTTGACATTTCGGGATGTCATGCGCTTATTTGCTTGCTTAATATTGATACCTCTCTCTGGGCTTGATATGAAACTAGAGCCAGAATAAAGACTGGAAACAGGGTTAACAGTCCAAAGGTAAAGAAATCCACTGACCATCGATGTGTCTTCTTTGTTCAGGTGTGAGCCTTCCAGGGAACCAGCAGAAAGTTACTCCGGGGAGTCACTGCTCCCGGCCAAGAAGTAGTCTGGCGGATAACCACCAGTTGAACCACACTGTGCCGTGTTACTCTAGGATTGTGTTACCTCTGGACAGAGTCAGGCTTACCGTTTCCTCTTGTTTCCGAACGAGAATAAGCGTATTTCCCCAAATTTCCAAACTCACTTTCCTTCAATTTACTGTCTTAAAAAGAAGGAACAATTTCCAGCTTCCAGCTAGCTCATTACTAGTCTGTAGTCAAACTCTTTCCTACATGAATTTTACAGTCTCTCGTTCATTGAGCTAGTTACCGAGTGCTTTGATTTCACAGCATACTTGTGTCGTTGCTTTTGTACGTAGCAGCTGCTGATTTAGCTGCTGCTTGAGTTGTGCCAGACAGTGTGTGGTGTCGCGTGCTGTGTGTGTTGTGGCTGCTGTGCTGTCTGTATGTACATGGAGTTGTGATCAGAGCAGACCTAGTGAGGCATAAAACGAGGACGGAGGATCTGTTTGCCTGCTGGTACTTCTCGCATGATCACTCAAGAGACGTGGCTGCCTGTGTGCTGCAGTCAGGACGTCATCCCGAGCATCAGTATGACTGTCAGACAGCAGAGAACGAGCCGGCTCGTCAATACACTGATCCTAATGAGTGAGCTCATCAGTACAGCGGGCCCTGTGTTTCGCTGTGCTACATAATAAACACCAGAAAGTTTGTGGAGGGTTTTGTTGTGCTGTGGATTGTTAGTCGGAGACTCTTTGATGTTTTCTAGCTGAACAGCAGTTAAATGAAAAGATGATTGGTTAGCAGAAACGCTCTGCCTGGCTGAGAGAGAGAGACCAGCGCACGCTATTTTATGTCCCTAACCCGTTTATATTATATATAGCATGGATTTAATGTGAAATGCCAATATCTATGAGCGCCCAGAATCTTGTTCACCTTTTCTACAGCAGTGCTACACTGACATTTGTTTTGTCCCTGTTGTTGGAGAATATATTTTAATGACATCCATCCAACTATGAACTATGAGTCACTTGGCTTCATACATTATTCTGAAACAGAAGTTGTAAATGTGTTTTTCTAAGGCTGCAACTAGCAGATCTCAATTTTCTAAAGCCCAAAGGTGATTTTAAATCACATTAAAACAAAGAAATGCAGCAAATCCTCACAGTTGAAAAGCTGTAATTAGAGAATGGTTGTCACTTTTGCTTAAAAAAATTACTAAGCAATTGAAAATAGACTTTGTTCAGCTCTATTTTATATTTTCTAGTTTGCTGTTTTAAGTTCAACTGAACTTACCAGATGTAACAAATGTAAAATAAACATCTCACTGCACCTTTCGGACATTCAGTCTGTAAACTCTCCTTTTTCTCCCACAGTCAAGAAGAAGAGTTGTCTTCATCCTCCAGTGAAGAAGAGGAGAGCGATCAGCGGCAGAATGAGGATCTGTTCGGCAAGGTGGTGTGTGTGGAGGGGGTCACCACCGGGGACAAAAAGAAGACCACGTGGTACCCTGCTCTGGTGAGCTCATCGCCTCTCCTCCGTCACTGTGAACAAACCGTGCTGCTGGTCTCGGTACACTCACAGCATTGTGTCATTTCATCCAAACGCCCGCTTGTGTAACCTCAGCAGGATTATCTTATTGCGTTAGCATTCACCCACCATGAAATGTAGGACATGTGTGCAGTTAGCTGATTTCTATAAATAACCAAACTTCTCACAGCAGCTGCCTGACTGCTGCAGTTTGAAGAATTTCATGAGGCAAAACTCTTATTTTGGAGGGAAAAGATACGACTTGTTCACCGGCTTGATGTTTTCAGTCGTTTTCCAGCCAGTTTCTTTCCACCCACCTTTAACTCTCAACCACCGTTAGCGTGCAGTGTAATGGTGACAGGCGTTGTTTGTTTACGTAAGTGTTACAAGTAGAAGTTGGAGGACGGCAGAGGGTGGGGGAAAGCTGTCCCTTTAAATGTGAAGTCAGCAGCGCCCCGCCTCCAGCGTTTGTTGTTCTTGGCTTGCTGTCGACTGAGCTCCATGCCGCCTCCTTGTGACAGCCCAGAGAAGTACATCACACAGTGGCTTGTCATTGTTTACACTGTGAGCGTATGGCAGAGGGGTGGAGTAGTACACTGGTCGATGTCTCATGCAACAGATGATGCATTACTGTAACAAGCTGTGTGCTCTGAACTGGCCTGGTAGAATAAAAGTCAAATGAAACAGGACGCCGTGTTTGAGCTGGACACTGCGCACATTTGCAGAGCAGCATATGTGTCGACAAGGGAAACGGTATCTCAGAGCAAACATGAGTCATGTTCAAGTTAAAGCATCCACCCTGCAAGTGTGTGTGTGTGTGATGTTATACAGAGAGAGCAGGAACAGAGTCCTGGTGGAAATCAAATCTCAGTGCTGCCTCCTCTAGGTCAGACCCCGGCACTGAAACAACTCCCACTGCTGTGCTCCTCAACTCCAGCACACAGCATCGCTCCTCTCTACTCTCGCTTCTTTGTTTCATAGACAGCACATTTTGCAATCCATCAGTGTGGCCTTTTGCTGAAACTACTTTAGTCGTTGACTCGTACTCTGACACTTTACTGTCTCTCTTCCTCTCCTCTCACACACACAAACAACACACACACACACACACACACACACACACACACACACACGCGGTACCACTTTGTCTGACCTCTTGACTGTCTCTTGTTTCTGTGCAACAAGGTTATCTCTCCAGACTGCCACGAAGACGTGACGATGAAGAAGGACAACATCTTCGTCCGATCTTTCAAGGATGGAAAATTGTGAGTCATCACTAATGTGCCCGAAAACCTCATTTGCACCACGTGTCAACTAGTGCTCCGCTAATTATCATCAGTAGATAATAACTGACATTTTCATTGTCAATTAATACATGAATTATGTTTTCAACTAAAGCAAAACAGCTAGGAGATATTTAATTCCCCTAAAGTGAAAACCAAGCAATCTTTGAGAAGCTGTGATAAACAAATGATTTTCGCTTGATAAGTTATCTCAAATGTTCAGTTAATCAGCTAATCTAGTGCTAGTTTAGAACATCCCCATAAGGAGTCTTTGAATAAGTCTTTTAATGGGATATATTTGCAAATATTTCAGATAATATTGGTACTTTCTGGTGATTTTTCTTTCCTTTTTTAATATGTTTTTATTAAATATTTATTGTAATGCGGTTTGAACTTCCTACTCATGACAAATCTCCACCTTATCTTTCAATTTGAAGGAGGTCTGACACATGACATTTCTATCTCTTGACTAATTAATTGTGTCACAAAAAGGACTCAAAATGTCAGTGACGCATCGTTTGTAGCTTTAGAAGGATACAACCTCAGATGTTGTGATCTCTTAACAAGAGTTGAGACTCTGTGCCTTCCCTGGCAGCGCTGGGTTGTGTTATTTTATTTGTCCTAAGGCTGTAAGTTACTGTTGCGCTAAGGTAGTGTAGCTTCCCTGCAGCCTGCCCTCGGCGTGAAAACCACACAGCCAGATTGTTTTGTCTGTGGCAAAGAGAGGAATAAGTCCTGACAGGGGTCTGCACTCAGCTGGTGGTTTGTTACTGCAGTCTTTCCCACACTCGACATAAATTATTGTTCCAGTGTCGACTTTTCTGTCCGTTTGAATTCCACCGATGACAGAACAGTGTCGTATCTGCATTCCTTAATGGATACCCGGCGTAACTCATCAGCATGACCCTTAATCTGCAGCAAAAGAAGCGTGAAAAGTCCTTTTTATGGCTTGTGTTTTGGGTAATGGTCAGGTGAAGGGTAGAGGTGATGAGAGGGATAAGATAAGGGATGATAAATGGGAGAAGAACTGGAAGTCATACGCTTGTGAAGTATTTCCTGTCTGTGCTCTGATGGCTTTTTGTTACAAATTGTATTGCTCTGTAGCAGCTTTCCTTTCTGTTCTGTGGCAATTTGATTTCACTCATTGAAATCAGCGTAGTGTATCCAGGGCTGGGTGCAAGAAGTAATAATAATACAAAAAGTCGGAAAATCTATGTAATTGTTAATGAGATTTTCAGGTTTGTTTTCCTCCGATTGTTTTGCTTTTATGTGGATAGACTAACAATGACAAAGTGTCAAATCATTTCTGCTACACGTGTGTGATGCATCCGTCTGATCCACCAGGTATGCCTCTTCTATATTATGTTAGTTTGGTCTGTTGCAGGGTTTGAAGGTAGTTAATACATTTTCTAGAACAGAACAAAGCTTTTTAACAGAGTTTACCGTATATACTCAACTTTGTTTATATATTATATATAT
>NW_023339751.1:5633646-5639174 GCF_004916995.1 Morone saxatilis
ACTTTGTTTATATATTATATATATTTATTATATATAAAGAGAAGTCTAAGTCTAGGACCTTTAATACAAACATGCAGCCCGAAAGTGCTTCACTTAGCAAATTAAAACAATGCATAAAACCAGGATGAACCACCATGAATTAAATTATGCAAGACAAAAAGATAATACAACAATAATAATAATAATAATAATAATAATAATAATAATAATAATTTAAAAAGTCAAACATCATAAAAATAACCAAATAAAATGAATAAAAAACAAATATTAAAACTTGAAAACTAACATTACTCTAAGTAAAAGCCAGATTAAAAAGATTTAAAATACAAGATATAATGAAATGTTTCACATGCACCGACACCAGTTTCATACTGTCTGTAACCTCGTTTCTGTAATTTCCTTTAATACTTTTTGTTTATATGTTGTTTTAAAGTTTTCCATTCTTTCACAACACGCCTCCTCCACTTGTCATTGTTTGTTATTGTGCTTTTTATCATTTCTCGTCAGCCTCTTTTCGTCTATTATTGCAGAGTTTTTCTAACCTTCTGCTCCCCGTGTGATTTGTTTTTTTGAAGAGGGGTCACATCCATAAGCCACGTGACCTCTCTCCGGTGCAGTGCCGGGGTCAGTGTTCACTTTCCTCTGGAGAGTTTTTTGTTATTGTTCCTGATAACCGTTGAACGTGCCTTTCAAAAACAATGGCTTGTGGAAAACATTTCTTTTTTTAGGGAAAGCAAGGTCACATCCAGAGGAGAGACAGGAGTTTTTTTTAGGGAGTGGTTGTTCTTATTTAGTTAAATCTGGTTACAATGGAAACAGCAGCTATTTCTATATTTTTCATGTTTGGCCAGTTTGCAAAGTTGATGTGCACAGAAAAATACATTTTAATCACTGTGAGAAGGTTTTTAACTGAGACTCTCACTACCAGCTCAACAGAACAAAAACTGGGTGTCTGTCGTATTTAGAGCTGAAAAAATTAGTCAGTTAATCAACATAAAAATTAATCAACAGCAATTTTGACAATTAATTAATCATTTGAGTCAAAATACAAAAACATTTGCTTGTACTGGCTTTTTAAATGCAACAACTTTCTGCTTTTCTCTGTTAGAATTGTAAATGGAATATCTAACAGTTTTGCACTGTTCATTAGGACTATTTTCAGCTTGGGCTTAAACTGTGACGGCCCTTTTTACAATTCTCTGACATTTTACGCACAAAACAATCAGTTGGTAAAATAATCTGAAGATGAATCTAATGACAGTAATCAGTAAGTCATATAAATTGTTGCTGCTAGCAGGTTACAGGCTCTTATTCTTGTTTATCTGTTTACTAGTGTGAATGAAAAATAATCTGAACACGTTGGTATACGGAGTACACAGGAGAACCAGTGCTATTATAATAACATACGTAGTTATCTGTTGGAAATGTCCTTAAACCGAGGTGTTTCTGTATGTTTTTAGCCGCAGTATACTTATTTTCTTCACTCCATGACAAATCTAGTGATTGGATCAGCTCAGCTGCCCACAGATACCACAGCAAATCGTCTCTCTGGCACACTCGACAAGTCTCTGACTGCTTTCAGCTTACAAGCTCCACGGATCCATCTACCTGCCAAATCACCAACACCAACAGTGTCCAGCTGCTGTAGAGGTGTTGTAAGAAATGGGCTGAGAACGAAGGCATGTCTGCTCAGGTTTTGAGGTTGTTGTTGAACTCAAGAGTGCAGCGTTTTGACGAGCAAGACTTTAGGGTGGCTGTTCTTGTTTCACACATTTTTAGCGTCCTTGATTTGAAGAAAACAAAAAGATTAGATTAGATTTTGGTCGGCTTACTACTTTCTTGGTTACAGTCCCACCGTAGAGCTGAGCCGTGATGTATTAACACAGTTCTGTCCACACTTCGTCACTTCTGTGCACATATTGATAAGAGTTGCTCTGTTTTGCAGTTACACGGTGCTGCGGAAGGACGTCCGCGAGATGAACAGCGATTGTCCTCCAAAAGCCGACGCAGGGCTCAAACCAGGTGAGTTTAAAGTTTTAAAGCGTTCGTGAGGCGAGTCTCGCAGAACTGGTGCATAGCGCGTACCTCACCCCTGACATCTGCGGGCTGCTCTGTGTGTTGACACACTTGGCAGAAAATCGCTCTCTGAGTGGGTTGCAGCGAGACAGAGTGAAGAAAGAGAAGTTTTGTTTTTGTTCTGTGGAACGCAGCGGCGGAGAGCTCCTGTCACTGTCGAGTCTATTTTTATTTGAAGTCCTCACCAGGCTTTTTATATAGTGCCCCCGTTTCTCTGCTGCAGAGCTCTCACTCTTTCATAATTACAGTTAGGAAACAGCTTTGTATTACACCAGTCTTGGTATTCACAGGTGGTTGACTCACAACTGTGATATTTTCCCGCATTAGAAAGGCGTAAAACAAGCATCTGCCAGGGTGGTTAGCTGCTACTTAAACCCACCTGTGACACTGTGGCTGAATGCTCCTGCTGCTCTGCGTCACTGCAAATACTCCTGACAGATTTTCATGCTGTTTTCTTCCATGGCTGCCTCTCTTCATGTTTATGTCAGAATGTCTTTCTATGCTGTCCTGTTTCTGTATGTGGGTGTATTATTCTCAGCAGTAACAGTTGTATGAACGGTTTTTGTCAATATTGATTGTCCGTTATAGCTTTTTTCTTGAAGGTGCTCTGGTTTCATTCAGTTTGGATTGCTTCAGTGCTGCCGTTACACATGAACATGTACAGACACACCCAGCACCCTACAAACACCCAGAGACAGATGTTATGAGGTTTAAATCAAAGAGTCTTACATTCAGAACATTGGCCTGGCTTTCTATTGATTTTTCATGTACATGGTGTAAAGAACAAAGATGTGTTTATGCCTTATCTCTGTTTATTTAGCATGAAATACGTTTTATCTCTACAAAGTGATTAAGCTCGAGTTTTGCGAGCTCTGTTTTCTAGATTACAGCCGCAGGGAATGATAGGCAGCCCTCATTGGATGCGGTTAATGTGTGATATTACTCACTCCGTGTGTGTTTTGACAGCGCTGGACGCGGCCTTGGAGTTCCAGCAGCAGTACGTCGTGCCCAGCACCTGGAAGACAGAAGTGAAAGAAGAAAGCTCTAGCAGCGAGGATGACGACGAGGATGAAGAGGAAGAGCAGGAAGAAGATGCCAGCGGCGAGGAGGAGGAGGTAGAGGCAGAACCCTGCACATGCTCTTATCTCCACAACCTCCAAGTTTAAAAAAGATCCTCGAACTGTCTTTGTTTCCTGTCCGCAGGAGGAAGTGGAGCCGTTCCCAGAGGAGCGCGAGAACTTTCTGCAGCAGCTGTACAAGTTCATGGAGGACAGAGGTGAGACCAGAGTGCAGATAGAAATGATGTTTACTGGGTTTCTCCAAAACAAACTTTTCTTTTTAAATGCAGTAACTTTTTTTTTTTAAGGTTCATGTGTATTTTCATCACTGTTTTCCTTTTACAACAAGAAATATTTCTGTATGAGTGGCAGCTCTTTTACATTCTTTGGTAATTAAAATGTTCTGACAGTATGTAACTAAATACAAGTACTGTACTTGAGTACAAATGTGATACATTTACTTTACTTTTGTTTGTCTACTCCACTACATTTATTTGACAGTTTTAGTTCTAGATACTTTTCAGATTAAGATTTTACAGAGAAACGTACAATCAGCATAAAAAAACGTTGATTAAACAAAAGTAGAAAAGTATGAACCGTGTATCAGATTAGCTCCACCTCTACCAACATTAAAATGCTACGTACAAATAACTGCATCAGTATTAAAGATCCACTAATGTATAACAGTATAACACCCACAGAGACAACTGCAACGTGGATATGTTTACTTTTGATAAATTATACTAATAACATGAACTTTTATTTAATTTCCTACCATTAAATCCAGGCAGTCTCACGTAACTGTGTTTCTCCTCTTCAGGAACTCCCATCAACAAACGACCTGTTCTGGGCTACAGGAACCTGAACCTGTTCAAGCTCTACAGGCTGGTGCACAAACTGGGAGGCTTTGACAACGTGAGTGCCGCTTTAACAGCAACTCCTCTCGAGTGTGGTTTGACTTTGGGTCACACTTGTCTCGTTTGATGCCGACTGAGTCTGACTGTGTCTTCCTCTGTGTCCGTGTCTGAGCAGATTGAAAGCGGCTCCGTTTGGAAACAAGTCTATCAGGATCTGGGAATCCCTGTGCTCAACTCAGCCGCTGGCTACAACGTCAAATGTGCTTACCGCAAGTACGTACACAGCTCCTCAAAGCTTTTAACTGAGCAGATGCAGCTTTTGTTTGTGTCGTTTTTCACCGAGACTGACAGTGCAGTGTGTCCATCTGGATGTGAAGAATAAATTAAGCTTCTGTCGTTGCAAGATGAGCTTTTAGCAGCGCCTGTTGTGATAGAATCTGTACATCTTTGCGTTGTAACATCAGACTTTTGGATCTGTTTTATCATCCAGGTACTTGTATGGATTTGAGGAATACTGCACCTCCACCGCCATCACCTTCAGGATGGACCTCCCTTTGAAACAGGCTCCCAAGGGGGAGGTGAAGTCTGAGGGGGAGGCTGGAGGAGCAGCTGCCACATCCTCCACCTCTGAAGAGCAGAAAGTCCAAATGGATGCAGAACCTTGTAATGCGCAGCCTGTAGTCTGCAAGGTGAATCCTCCTAAATGCTGTTTGATTAAAGTCTGTGTCCTTTTTTTTTTTTTAGCATGTTAGGTCTTCATCCATTAAATTCTCCTGTGTTGTTGTAAATAAAAGCATCCTTCTCTTACAGGACGAGAAACCTGACTTGACCAGAAACAAAATGGAGCCCGAACCATCAAAAACGGAGGGGAAAGACAGCGGAAACGACGACGACGACGAAGACGACGGACCCCTGAAGGGAGACGCAGACGAGGGCTCGTCGACGGCTCGCCTCGGCTCGGAGGACGTGAAGCAGGAGTGCGACGAGGAGCAGGAGAGCAAGGACAACTCTGGGTAGGTGGTCTGAAAGGATGGTCTCTCCACCAGGGCGGTAAACAAAAATCCTCATGGCACAAACAAAAGCTCCATGCAAGGGCTCTGCATGGTGAAACTGTGTTAGTGATATCCAATCTGACTCTCAAAACAAACTTTAAAAGGACCTGAGGCTTTCACTTTCCTTGGTGGCAGTAAAAACCTAAAAGACCAATAGCAGACGAGGACCCTTCTGATCTTAATGACACTAATTCCCAGTATACCCACAATCCACCTCAATCCTGCTAACCAGAGAGAGGAAAGCTCTCCTCTCTCTCTCTCTCTCTCTTCTAACTACGCTCTTACCCACTGCCCTCTCTGCTATTATTATTTCTCGTGGCTTAGTCGGCATCAGCTGGCAGAGACATCTTAGAGCACCGAGCCTGACTGCTACCTTTCACCTGGCATGTCATGCTGTGCTCTCTGTCTCTCTCTCTATCTCTCTCTCTCTCTCTGTCTCTCTCTTTCTCTCTCTCTGTCTTCTCTCTTTCTCTTTCTCTCACTCT
>NW_023339751.1:5639274-5644205 GCF_004916995.1 Morone saxatilis
CCATGGATTTAAGTCTGACCTGTGGCCCTTTGCTGCGTGTCATCCCCTCTCTCTCTCTCTCCCCCTCCCTCTCTCCGTCTCTCTCTCTCCCTCTCTCTCTCTCTCCGTCTCTCTCTCTCCCCCTCTCTTTCCTCTCATTTTTTTGGCTTTTCGATGTTCAGCTTTATTAAATGTTCCATGTGTGTGAGTGTTGTCACTGATGCATTAGCACACTGCTTTCGATGCAGAAACCCTTAAGAGGAGAAAGTAAAAGCTTGTTGTTCTGGGTAGTTGTGTGGTTTGGTTTCAGCTAGATGCCTTTCCCCTGTTGTTTCCTGCCTATCTACACCAGTGCTCTCCGTCCAGTTGAGACTGTGTTTGTTCCAGTTGACACACGAGGTTGTTTGGGTTTCTGATCATTAACTGTTTCTCCCAGCGTCCCTCTCGCTGTAGTTTCTATCACACTACAGTCGTACACGGACTTTGTGTCAGTCTGGAGGTTCTCTGATCCTTTGGCTTCGTCAGGATCAGTCAGCAGATTACGTGGTAGTGTGAGGGTTTACACATTCACACAGCAGACGACCCGCAGGCTTCATCTGATCTGAGCTTTTCCTGATGATATCAAAACCTGTTTAGTGTTTACAACTCGTAATCTGGATGGGGATCACATTTATATTCCAGCAGCAGAGACTGCGTGGAGCTAATAAGAGCGAGTTTACATTCAGCTTAAACGGGGAAAATAGTGTTTTAATTTATATAAATGAGAGCAATTACTTATATAGAGGGAAACTCCTGTTCTTCTGTGGTTGTTAAGTAACTGCTTAAGTACTGTTTACCTATTAACTTCATTTCCTAATGACGCCTACTCAGCTACTCAACTGTAAATGTGCAGCCAACTTGGAATGACTTTGTCAGAGCCTAATAATTAACTTTGACTGAAGCTGACTTGTGTAGATTTTGAGGAAATTAGAAGTCCGGACATAAGTGATGCTTGTGCATAATTTCTTTTAGGGCTGCAACTAATGATTGTTTTTCTCTTACCAGCTATTTTTTGATTAATCAATGAATCAATTGGTCTATAAGATATCCATCAGATGCCTCTTTTGGTCCAAACAACAGCCCGAACCCCCAAAATATTACATTTGCTTTAATGTAATAGTTAAATTTTCACATTCGAGAAGCTCTAAACAAATAAATGTCTTGAAAAATGATTTAAACATTTTTTTCTGTCGCTCGACTCACTGATTATCAGACTAACTGTTGCAGCTCTAAACGTGTCGGTGTTTCTCAGTGTCTCTGTGCATGTTTGTGTTTCGTGACTTCGTATTTATCACACAGGGGTGGAAAAGGTCTGAGATTGATTACGTGCAGTCTGTTATTTAAGATCATTTGTCCCTTGAAGTCTAGTGTGTCCCCAATCTTAGGGCGGTAACAGTTGTGACGCCGCGGCACGAGGAAGGTGCCACGAGAGGGATTGTGTGGAGTACTGTGTCGTAGCTGCTCTTCGTGGCAGCAGACCAAACTGGACGTGGTAGTCGTGCTTCCTCCCAACGCCGTAGTCTCGCTTTAAGTTGCTGCGCTGCCTGCCAAGTTGTGCTTTGCCGTGCTAACCCGCCCCTGTGGCCCCTGCGGCCCCTGCGCCTAAACCACTTACTGGCCTTCCTGCACCACCCGTATACCCTCCAGCTTCGACATCTCCTGACTGTTTCCCACTAGCTCCTCCTTGTGGCTGCTTTGTTTCTTACAGCGTGTGTGTGAATGAGAATCCCAAGTATGTTGCTGTGTGTGGATACGGGGTTAGATAGCCTAACAGTAGTGTAATTTCCCATGCAAGATGATTGATTTTGCCATGAAAGAATTATGTTTTATTTACTGAAACACTCCATGTACTGTTCTTTGACTGGCTTACTGTAAATGATTCAGTTGTTAATACTGCAGGTTGCTGTAGGTTACACTGGACTAGAGTTAAGGCAGGGCAACAATGGGAAGTTTACGATTCTTTATAGGTAAGGGCGTAGTGTTGTAATGGGACATGGAAGGCGAGGGTGGAGCAGATTAACTAGAAAACGGGCTTCCTAGCAGCAGGCAGAGAGTTGGTTGGGTGGGCGGGTGTGGGTGGGGCTCTGTGGTGTTCAATGGGGCAGCCTAGGGCCAGGAAGTGCTGAACTGTTTTTCTTGCAGGGATGACAGCAGTCAGGAGGGGGAGGAAGGGGAGGAGTTTGAGTGTTACCCCCCGGGGATGAAGGTGCAGGTGAGGTATGGGCGAGGCCGCAATCTGAAGACGTACGAGGCCACTGTGAAAGAGGCAGACGTGGAGGGGGGAGAGGTGCTCTACCTGGTGCACTACTGTGGCTGGAACGTCAGGTAAGACAGGACCTGGGGAGAAATCACCTAACGTCTATATTCACCCTAAAAAAAAAGAATAAAAAAAAGACATCTCTTAACTTTGAATTCAGCTCAAGGGATCACCACTACATGGGTATCCCCGCAGCAGTAACAGATACACCCCTTCCTCACAATTCTGCTTCACCTGATCCAGTCCCATGGTCAGCACTCTGATTGTGGAGAACACTGGGCCATCTAGTGGCAGAAACAGAATTGAGTTTTGGGTCGCTGTGGGTCCAAATCCTCAGCTCCCCTCACTCAGTTCTGTCTGAATCCCCTGTCTGTCTGTCCCCCAGCTGTCTGTCTCTCAACCAAATCCACAGACAGGCTGAATTCGAACCGATTGTAACCCAATCAGTGGATTCTTTGGATCCTACAATGTGATATTTTAAACATGAGCTACCCTTTGGATCTCTGAAAGGCCAACCAAGATGCTGCTACACTCACCTCTACCTCTCAACCCTCTCCCCCCTCCCCAGTGGGTCAGGGTTAATGCAGTGTTCAGTAGAGTGTTAGGGTACCATGACACAGAGGTTAACTAGTGCAATCAGCATTTTCATTGTCTCAATGTTGTTGTGTGGTCCTCTAGCACTCTATTAAAGACAGTGGGGTGTTCTCTGCATTGTGTCTGTCGTGTGCGATGTCGTGAAACTTTTTCATTTTCCTCATACGACCCAAGTAGCACCCTTGGTACTGTTGGAACTTTGTTGAATATGATTTGTGTGGTGGTCGGTGTTAATATTGTTTCTTTCTTCATCGTAAAGGTTTGTCTTTTTCCACATAATACCATGGGATTTTCTTCCTTTGCTGTTGAGGCTTATTGTGTCACAGCAACATGTTGGGGTCAGACAGTAGAGGTGTCTGTGTGGTGGGTGGTGTGAGAGGATATTTCTCAGCTCCTTTCAAAAATCTGAATGATGAAATTGTCTCTTGTCTTTGTACTTGATTTTTTTTTTTTAGATATGATGAATGGATCAAAGCAGACAAGATCGTGCGCCCCGCCAATAAGAACGTACCCAAAATAAAGCACCGCAAAAAAATAAAGGTACGAGTTTGGAGAGCGGTAACTTTTCAACTTGAAGCCGGTTTGATGTCGTGACGCGAGTGACTGACTGTGTTGAATTCTGACAGAACAAAGCGGAGAGGGAGCGAGACAGGTTGGAGAGGCTCAATGACAGAGAAGTCCTCGGCCCTTCGTCCAACACTAACCGCGTCCCACGCTCCAAGTGTGGCCTGGATGTCTTTCCCAAGATGGACGAGGGTGAGGACAAAGGGACTCAGCAGTCTCCAGTCAAGTCTATAGAAATTACTTCTATCCTCAATGGCCTGCAAGGTAGCAACACTCATTAGCCTGTAGCCCTCACGCACACTTACAGCAGATCAGGACTGTTTGACTCTGACGTGGTGTATTTATGCCTGTTGATCTCCTGCTGAAACTAACAGAACTTCTCTCTCGTTTGCCTCAGCCTCTGAGATGTCCACAGACGAAAGTGAGCATGAGGATGAGGAGGGAGAGCATAATGAAGAGGATCGACCGGGTTGCAGAGGCAGCCCCAGAAAGGCCCCGCCAGAGCCCCCGCAAACATCCGAGCGCTGGGAGAGCGGGACCCCTCCTGAAGGATCCAAACCTTCTCCAGTCTCAGGAAAAACCCAGGACTTAGTCAGCACAGAGAGCGCCGACGTCGGGAAGCGCAGAAGCCAACCGGAGTTAGAGGGAGAGGCGAGCACCCGGAAGAGGAAATCTGAGGGCGCAGCAGAGAGGACCCCGAAAGGCCAATCCAAAGCCAAGACCAGGAACACCAGGAGTGCGGACTGGTTGCCTGGAGGCTCTCCCAGGAAGCTGGAGGAGAGAGCGGCTGGTCCCGGGGAGGAGAGGGGGGCCTCGTCCAGCAGCAGTTCAGATGACGAAGGTGCAGCACTGGCCGAGGCCCAGGCGGAGGAAAGTGAGCGAAGCCGCCCAAAAACCAAAGGTTCCCCTTCCAAGAAGTACAACGGGATGAAGGAGAAGACCAAAGGGGGCAGACAAGCTGGGTTCTGGGAGATTCCTGAAAAGAGGGCCAAAATGTCTGGGAATGCAGAGGAGAGGCCAGCTGTCCGCTCCAAAGGCCAAAAGGACGTGTGGTCCAGCATCCAGGCCCAGTGGCCGAAGAAGACTCTCAAAGAGCTGTTCTCTGACTCGGACACAGAGGCCGCCAATTCTCCTCCTCCACCTGTACCTTCGTGTCTGGAGGAGCCGAGTGCCGAACAGGATGCTGGTCCCGAGGACGAGGCCTCAGAGGAGCCGATGGAGAACGACAAACTACAGGAGTTTCCAAGCAGCGGCAGCAACTCCGTACTCAACACGCCACCGACAACGCCCGAGTCCCCCTCAGGAGGAGGCAGTGCTGTGGAGGACTCTGGTCAGCCGCAGCCTTCCTCCCCGCCGCCGTCCATACCCCCTGCCTTGCCTTCAGAGCCGGTTTCTGACACTCTTCCCCCAGGACCCATACAGGAGGAAGTGGCAGGCGGGCGCAGTGAGACGGACAGCAGCACGGTGGAAGTGGAGAGTCTGGGTGGGGAGCTGCAGG
>NW_023339751.1:5644305-5648936 GCF_004916995.1 Morone saxatilis
ATGATTTCCTTTGAAGACCCCCCCCCCCCTCTGTCCCCATAGCTCAACATGGTACAGCCCGTGCTCGCCGTGCTTATCGTGGGGAATCCAGAGGAACACTGCCACATTGGCATTAAAGGGCGTAGGAAATGTAACTTTGCCACGTTTCTCTGTCCACCCTCATTAAAAAAAAGGCCTTCGTGTGGTTAAACCTCAAGTGGTTGACGATCGCTCTCGTCAGTACCGACATGTGGTCCTGTACGTGTTTGTATTGAGTCATGTAGGTGTCGATGGGTTAGGGTTTCAGACCATGGTAGGTCCGCTGACAACCTCAGTGGATGAATATGGAATGATACTGTTAGTGCCTTTTTGTTCTTTTCCTTGGGGCACTTTTGAGGAAGGACAGCACTTTTTTTTTTTTCCTGATCCTCTTCTCAAATCAGAGGGTCAGCTGGAATAATGTGTCCCTTACAAAAGACTGAAGAATGCTGTATGAGTGAGCAAGGCGGTGAAGGGCTGACAGATAATAATGGTTTTTATCAGTGTGTGGGAATATTTAAGAAGTATAATTGTAAAAGCAGAACTCTTATACTGGATCACCTGTAATCTACTACTGAATACTCATCCAGCTTGGGTATAACTGTTGAGTGTGGCGGTATATAAAAATGTGCAATGATGGAGGTGGTGAATCCAGTGGTCGCATTACTTCAGTTCATCAGCCTTTTAAAAGCCCATCTGCTTTATTTTATTATGTTTTCATCACACATCCACTGCCCCCAGACCCAAATGCTTCACTGAAGATTTGATGACGCACATCTGCGCAACTGGATCAAGTTAACTTGAAGGCAGCCATATATACTGTCTGTATTTACAGCATGTACTCAGTACTACAGAACACATAAATGAAGCTGAATCCCACATTTGCAGTGTTTCAAACAACATGAAGTTATTTAATTAAATATATTTTTTTTGCTTCATTACATAAAGCAACGTGTACTTTTTTTTTTTTTTTGGCATCTCTTTCTAATTTTTTCACTCATGATCAATAATGACATGCCAGCTTCCTCTCATACTCATCCCTACCAAAAAATGTTAGGTTCTGTTTCCTGTACTATGACCAGATTAAAGGTAAAGATATTGTAAATGTGCATTTATATCATAAAGTGACGTATGTGTATACATTTCTGAAGACATCTCCAGTGTTTCCTTTGTACAGACCCCCCCCCTTACTGTATGATAACCTGAAGTTACATTTTGTTTGGCACTTGTATGTAATTGTATGCTTTTGTTATACATTTGTATATTGAGAAGTGTTTTGAGTCAAGCTATTTAATATCTTGCACTGTTAATAACATGTACTTTTCTGTACAGACAGTTTTACGGTTTTAACTGTAGTTCGAGTGTAAATACTGAGGGTTACAGCATGTTTGTTCTGCCCCTTTCGTCCTCATTCTTGTGTAGGAACAGATTTATTTTGAGTTCAATTATGTTGTTTTGTTCGGCCTCTTTCATCAGTTTTAATAGTTCTTTTTATTTTTTTCCTTTCTTCCATTTTTTTTTTGTTATCTTCTCTTTTCTTTTTATTTCATGTTTTGCTTTAATTTGTATTTTGTTTTGTTTTTCTATAGCTTGTGCTTGTAAGAGAAGAATGGTGGTTTTGGATGCGGCTGAACTATTTTCCGACCTGTACATGGCCTGAAGCTGAAGCTGTATGAACCTGTATATGGACAAATGGATCATAGATTAAGAGAAAGTAATGGAGCTTATTGAAAAAAAATGCTAAATAGTATTTATTAGGCTCATCTGATGATGGTCATTGTGTAATTTATTGTAAAAATGTAAGCAAAGCAGAAGCCTCTGTTTGAAATAAATGCCATAGTTTGTGAAGTATTCAGTGTGTCTCTTGCCATCATTGGTAGAAAGTAACTTTTAATCAAGTACAAAGTATTTCTTCTTTATTATACTTTATACTACAGGAAATAAATGTACCTTTCATTTATTATTTATTTGACAAATGTACGTACAAGAAAGTTAAATTAAGAAGTTATTTTGCAGATTTCTCCAATAAACAACTGATAGGTAGTTCAATGCAACATATTTAAAAACTTAACAGTATATATCAAGTGAACTATAAAACTTAAAGTAGTTAAAATTATGTCCATCTTATGTTATGGCACTAAAATGCTGCTTACACATTAAAGTATTGTGCATTATAACTACTTTATAAGTGCATTTTGCATATGTGTTCTTCTTCAGGTTCCGCGAGGAGGAAAGGAATATTCATGAAGTGGAGTTAGTTAATAGAATGCGTGGCACGAGGTGAGACACATCGCATTTAGGACCCCGAGCGCATGATTAACACGTCCTCTATCGTTCCACGATACTAAGACAGACAATGATGTTTTCTGATCTATAATTCTTTCACCACCCACGGTACCCTCCAATCATAACTTTAAAATCAAGATCCAGGGGAATAATAGCGCGAGCTTAGGAATAAGCGACCGCGGATAAACAGTCATAAGCAAGAGCGTGTCCTCGGCAGAAATTACGAGCATCCCGTCAATTGTTCTACTGCTACGCAAGTGGTCTTTTTTGTAGTGCGATCCGCATTGAATGCTGGCGGATTGACAAAGACAGTGATGTCATCGCTGGGAAAACCAGTTTGTAAATGTTGTCCCTGGTTGCACCATATATTTGGTGCTAAGCGCCGCAACTTACTCTCTCCGCTGCTTCTTTAAGGCTCACCAAAACAACCACCCTCGTAGCGTACAACTCTCATCAGCCAACGTTAGTTGGTCTCCTGCCGTTGACTCCCAGTCACTACTCGCCGCTTCCGGTCGAAAATAACCATCAACACATATTGCTGTAAACAAGGCACGCGCCACACAAAGCCCGACAACCACCCGCGCGCGTCTGAGCGGGCCTCAGCGTATATTCGACCAATTCATTTGAGCTAGTGGGAGCTAGGCAGCTCTGGGTAATTCGGAAGCGGCTGGAAGAAGAAACGGTACGTAAGTGCTTGAAACATCAATATTATTGAGAACAAGCACACATACAACTAAACACCACCCACGCTTTCACTTTCCGATAATATGCTAACTACGTTTATTTTCTATTTGCTACTTCTATTCTGATTAATGTGTCAAGCTCCTCATTGTAGTATTAGAGCAAAGCAGATTACCATAATGTAATTCTTAACATACCAACTAAATGCTCATTCATCTTCAAAACCACCAATATATATCTGATTTTTGCAATCTTTATTTAAACTAACAGTTATAGTTAATATGATAATATACATTTATAATCAATTTAATAATAAAGGGTGTAAATGTCACGTGTTTTTCGCTGCTAATTATTGTATTAATATAAATTGTCTTTAATAAGTGAGGAATATGTATAACAATATTCGTTTGAAAGTTAATATTTTTTGAATACTCAGTACACTATCCAATTTTGCACCACAGTACTTAATAAACATGTCACATGTAACTGGTTGAAAATCAGATACAAATAAAACGTGATACAGTTACAGAAAAAAGAAAAGATTATAATTGCTTATACCTACATTGAATATAAATACAGAATAGTATTTTGAATAGATTAGAGAAAAAATGAACCGGATGCATTACAATGCTCTATATGTGGTAATTACTAAAATATAAGCTGGGAAAACCTTGCAGAAGCGAGGAAACTAATTCGTACAGGATGATATACAACACATAAGTTAAATTTTATCATTGACATCTATGTGGAAAAGACACACTCGCTTTCACATTTCTGGTTGCCTGTATTGATGATATGGTATGGCGTTAGGAGATGGTGTGCTTTCATGGAAGCAGGACAAGAAACACAACAACGATTAGGAGGGTTCCAAAAGGCTTCAACTCTCTAATATTGAGGTGAGGTTTGCGCGATAACAAAGATCTGTAGGATTAACTGTCCAATAACTGACAAGAAGAAGGAAAAAACTTTTATCAGTTAAACAAATCAGCCAGAGTAGAAGTTTGTTCCCCTTTCTGTTTTAAAGATAAAAACACAACCCACCCAAAGCATTCCACTAGAGCCGTACCCTTTTATCACATGTTAGACTCTAATTCGTTGGCGTCAATGAGATATATTGCTGGCAATTTTCACTGCGTCACACATCCCTATGTATGCTGGGCTGAAACCAAAGAGAGAGACCACCCCAAGTGTTTTAAGTATATATTTGTTTTCTTAAATTTTAATCTGCAATACGACAATCAGTTCTCGCAATTTAATTATGTTTTAAACATCACAGGACTTAACATTAACCAATTGAATGCTAGATTCACATCCTCCAAAGTTTGTGTGAAACAACTTTGAATATTTTAGTTGTAAATTCGAAATTTTTGCACAATCATAATCCCTTCTCTTCACCATAATTGAGAGATGTGCATGAACCCCAACAACGTCATCCACCTAAGTCTAATAACAATATAAGCGTGACACAACTGCCACTACTCCATAAAGCACTCAGCAAAGCGCAAATATAGAGATGTGCCTCATTTAAACCAGTATGAAAGGTTCTCTCTCCGCTGCAGTCACTTGGTAGGCGAGTCCAAAGTCAGCCAATTCATGATGCTGCCAAAACTTTGTTTGTTTGTTTGATTAGAAATAAAAGCCTAAAA
>NW_023339751.1:5648961-5669189 GCF_004916995.1 Morone saxatilis
TCAATGTCTATTGATGAGCAGCTGCAGAGGATAAAACTTATATTAAAGCACACATTTCAGCTTTTAGCTTATGATATAGTTATTTTATTGCATTAGTGGAGACGTATTTGGTCATATTTACTGGTAAATGTGTAATTGTTACTATATTAATACACAAACTTGAGGACTAATGGATTAATAAGGTAACTGTAAAGTTACATTTAATAAAAAAAGGGACTATTTGCAGGATTCAAATTTAAAGAAAACAATATACTAACATTACAACACTTGTTTCACCGCTCTGGTCTGGAGTGAAACTAAAACTATTTGTACAGTTGTTACAGTTCATTACGAAGGCCTCTAGTGAGAACAATGCTCTCACTGGGTGGACATTTCACCATCATTTAGTCTTTAAAGCAGAAAGGGGAACAACCTTCTACTCTGCCTGAATTTGTTTAATGATAAACAAGTTTTTCCTCTTTTTATTTAGCAAGTTTTCATTTGTTAGGAACTCCGTTAGCTGCAGCTGACATCTTGTTGTTCCCCTTTCTGCTTTAAAGACAAAATTATGATAAAATATCCACCCAGTGAAAGCATTTCTTTTCACTAGAGGTCATGATAATTAATTGTTAACTGTACGATTAGTTTTAGTTCAGTTTCCCTTTATTTTACAACATTTTAATCCGGTTTATAATCCCCATTTTCTGTTTACATCTTTTCTTTTTCTGTAACTGTAATCACCTTTTTTTGTATGCTGATTGTGTCACACAGTTACATGTAATCCATTACTCCCCAAGTAGCCTGAGTATTAATATAACAAATAATAAATAATAATAAAAAATTAAACAGCGACAACAGACATACACATTTATTAATTGATTTAAATAAATAAATAAATTAAATAAATTAAAATTAATTAAATACATTTATTGAAATAAACTAATAAAGAGATGCTAGAATTCATAATGAACAACTAATAAACGAAATGTTTAGTAAAAAAAAAAAAAAAAAAACGTATTTTATTTACGGAATGATGAAGCGTGCGCGTCTCGACGTTACCTACTTACGTCATGCTTTACGTATTCCTCTCTCATCCGCGCTTCGCGTAAGCACCGTGCTAAGCTCACTAGCTCGATGAATGTGTCCGATATGATGAGCGGCAGACGACGGCGGTCTGCGTTTGTCGGGCTTTGTGGAGCCGCGTTTCGTCGCTATATTGTGTATTATTTCGCCGAGGGCGGCGGAGTGACCTCGGTTCCAAGGGAAACTACTGTGAACGCTGAGTTTGTTTCAGACTTAAAGCGAGCATACGGTGACTTATTGGCCACGGGGAGCACGAAATATATACAACAACAATGTGACACACAACCGAGACCACCTTCCCAGTATATTAATCTCGGTATTCAGTTCATCTTTTGTCTTTTTTTTTTTGACTTTTTCAGTCTACCTCCAGTGGTAGAAAGGTGTTAAGATTGAATCATATTTGGCGTCTAAGCTCGTGGAAGAAAACACGCCTGTATCGGATAGCTCAACCTGCGAACCATTGTTGCCTCTGCAGACTCTCTCCTTCCTCTAACTCTCTCTTTCTCTCGGCAACGGTAGAAGAAAGCTAAATGCTCTTCGATAAGGTCTGGACTGGCAAGTAGGGGCAGATGTTGAAATAGTGGATTAACTCATCTTCTGTTGAGGCCTAAATGTGAATTTCTGAAACGTTTTCTTTTTTGGGGTCTTTGACTTGAATGCTCCTGATTGAAGACGCGAAAGCTGTGCAGAAGTTCTTCCCTGAGGAAACTCCAACTGGGAGATGAGCTCGCTGGCACAAGTCAGCCTCAGTCTGCTCATTGTTAAATCAACATAAAATGTTAATGCATGTATGCACACTTTAATATTACTTTCAGCAGTAAGAGCACGCCTGGGCCTTCCTTCCCTCTTCATCTTACATAAAATGTCTGCAGCAATCCTAATTAAACGCCCCTAGTTGCCTCGTTTTGGTCTCTGGGACAAGAAAGGGTGCGAGATCAATCTTGGAATCCAAAGCTGAGAGTTTAGTGTCAGTAGCTTTCAGTTATTTCACCTCTAAGACAGAAACGTTACAAAGAACTGGTTGTTTAATGTCCTGTGTAAAGGTTTATATTGTTTATGTGGGTTTAAAGTGGCTCATTCTGTCAGTGCAAAGAATATAAACATTTTAATGCCAGTGTGTTACAGACTTTTTGCTTTTCTTGGTCCCACAACATTTTACTCAAAGAAATCAGAAAGCAAAACTGTACTACAACTTACAAATAAAGATGTGCCAACAACTTTTTCTTCCCTTTTTAAAACACAATATTTTAAAACAGTTGTATAAAAGTATTTCAAAGGACCAGTGTGGAGGATTTAGTGGCATCTAGTGGTGTAGCTGCAGATTGCAACTGCGTCGCCTCGCCCTCAGTTTCACCTAAGTGTGAAAGAGAAGCCACGGTAGCAGCTTAACACACAAAACGAGAATGCCTCTACCTAGAGCCAGTGTTTGGTTTGTCCATTCTGGGCTACCGTAGAAACATGGTGGACTTCATGGAAGATGACCCACAGCATTAATAGATAAACATCTTATTCTAAAGTAACAAACACAATGATTCCTATATTCAGGTGATTGTACAGTAATGAAAACATACTGATGAATTATTATATTCCGTTTCTGTTAATAGATCCTTCTGAATGTTACACACTGGAGCTTTAAGTATTCAGATATACGTGTTTATATGTATATCGCTCAGCACTAGTACAAAGTTTTCAATAGGTAAATAAATTGTTTCCAATCACTTTAACAATCTAATAACTAACCTCCCCCTTACCAGGTGAATTCGAGAAAGGTGTGGATCACCTGACCAATGCGATTGCAGTATGCGGTCAACCTCAGCAGCTGCTCCAGGTGCTCCAGCAGACGCTGCCGCCTCCAGTCTTTCAAATGCTGCTCACAAAACTGCCCACCATCAGCCAGGTGAGGAATTTCCCCTTCGTCTCCCATTTAAAATGTCCGTGTGGTCGGTGTCGTCGTGCAGCATCCTTAATAAACCCCCTAGTTGCCGTTTGTGGTCTCTGGGACAAGAAAGGGTGCGAGATCAATCTTAGAATCCAAAGCTGAGAGTTTAGTGTCAGTAACTCTGAGTTATTTCACCTCTAAGACAGAAACGTTACAAAGAACTGGTTGTTTCCTGTGTGAAGGTTTATAAAAGTTCGGCTGTTCTATAATTGAAGCCAAACGTATTTTTAAAAGATATTTTCTTCTGTTTTTCAGCGAATCATCAGCGCTCAGTCTTTAACAGAAGATGACGTCGAATGAGTGAGTGTGTGTGTGATGAAAATCAGACACTGGTGTTTGTGCACTGTTTTGGTATGTGTGTGTGTGAGCCTGATTATGCCAGAGCTCAACCTTTGGACATGAGATGACGATAACTCCCCCCCTCTCCCCTCTGTCGTGGCACTCCGAGGTTAAAGAGCTTCTTAAAGGTTAAGTTTCTGGGAAATGTTAAATCACATTCCAACTTTCTCTCCCACCGGATCCCGTGTCTTCTATCTGTAACTATATTTATTTCCCATAAAAGTAATTGTGTGTGTGTGTGGAGGTTGGTGCTGATATGTTATGCACTAAATGGAAGAAAAAAAAAAGGGTATGTAAATGATTTGTTACATATTGATGCGCAGTTGATTTACATGTGAAATGTGTGTACGAGTGCCTACACTAAACAGAATTTGTTTGTAGAATATTGTCGATTTTTCTGAATTATCTTTTTCGGTTAAGTGTTATTTTTATATTCCAGTTTCTCATATCTGGATGTATTTTTGTGTGTAAAATCCTTAAAAATAAATCATGAAAACACATTTTTGAGTTTCTGAGTTTTCATTTGCCAGTAGATGGCAGTAGCAATGCACAGGAGAAAATACCAACATTTACAGTTTTGAGATGTGTGCAGTCAATCTAGAGGGTCGCTTTAATGAATGGAAAGTGTTGTGTGCATAAACCAAGGATAATTATTCCTCCATTTAAAAATATATAATACAGAAAAAAGAAAGTTGTTCAGGAACGAAAGGAATGTATTTAAATATAATGGGACTACATTACTAGAATCCACACGTTCTAGGTATGTTTTATTTAATAAAAAAACAACAAAAGCTTGACTCTGGATGTGTTAACGAATCCTTGACGCTGGTTAATAAAATACAGCTACTGCTGCTAGAACAAAGATGAATTGCCATCTTGACAGTACAGTATTTCTATTTCCAGCCAGCATGGTGAGACATACAGTACAAGCTTATGTGAGTACATTGACGTCTTCATTGTGAATGGCTTTATTGTGTGCGTGCAGGAGAGCGAAAGTGGAGCAGCTCGTAGGGGAAGGGTTGGAAGTGTGTCTCTTGGAAGACAAATAGAGCTGTAATTATTTTTATCCCTGTCTGCAGCTGTTTTTCTAAGGGGCTCTGGCCAGAGCAGCCTCGGTCCTCGAGGTTGCCAGGAAACGAGAGCAGGAGGAAAATAGTTTTTCTACATTAGAAATGAAAAATGAAAATTGAACGGCGGCCCAGAAATGTCGAGTGAAGACTAAATGGTAGACAGTGTTCCATTTTCCATGAACTCATGTGCTCACGCTGCAGTCTTCTCATCAGCACTCCTGCTATTTTGCCATTTGGTGGAAAAGGAGAAGCCTGTCAAGAGGCCTGCAGAGTCGTCTGGCTGGGCTGAGTGTGTGTGTGTGTGTGTGTATGTGTGCAGAAGAAGTGACTCGTTGTTAATCTGTCCTTTGGGGAGGCAGAGGAGAGAAATAACAGACTGTGTTGGAGGTCACGCTGGAGCTGTGGTCTGCCGCTGGCGCTGGGGGTAGGAACAGGTTCAGACCCCGTCCACACAGTGTACCACTGGCCTGCTTCTCCTGTAAATAAACACGCAGCTGCTGGCCACGTCCTCCTGCAGCCTGGAGAGAGCTGAAGGGTCACTGAAGGATACTAGACCAGTGCCGCCTGCTCTCAAAGTATCATAAAGTAAACCAAGTGAAACAGACCTTGGCACGAGGCCATGACACTGGTTGAGGATGACACAGCAAATCTTTTGTTTTTATCTAAAAACAGACCCTGCTCTGCATCCTCAACCCTGACCTGATTATTAATGTAACCAATGAGGTGTTTGTGGCATTTCTTTTGATTTAATGTCACTCTTCTGACTGCATTCTTGCTCTATTTGAGTCTGTATGACTGGGTTATGAGTCAGCTCTTCATATCTGATGAAGCAGGCTGGGGGAAAGAGAAGGGAAAATACAGAAACTCCCTTTTCTTGTGCAGTAGGGGGAACTGTTGCTCCAGGGCAGTGTTTGCTCACTTCTATGGTGTTTCCAATGAAGGACAACTGAATGGAGGGAGCTTGAGAGCACAACAGTTCCAGTTGACAGCAATAACAATGGCTGCGCCTGCAGCACAGAGACCATGTGCTCGGGAGGGGTAATTCTTTTTTAACAGTTTGTAATGCTTTCTTCTAATGAGCTCACGTTGACAGATGCACCGTGTTCCTTCATTACAGGTGCAGAAATATAAACTGTTACTGAAGCAACATTTAAAATCCCAGGATTAGACGTAGACAGGCTCTAACCAGCTAGGACCAAAGCAGTCTGACTGCCATTGTGATTTGTTTGCATGGATTCCAATCATATATCAAACGTTGTATTGGGAATATTATAATCACTTGAGCTCCACAACTCATTACTGGAAATCCTGTCAGCAAATTATCCACAGCAGTAATTACCTTTCCTGTGCTATTCCAGTTTAGGAGTTTGAATGTCAAAGCTTGATTACGGCTCTGCATACTGAGGGCCATACATACACAGATTGGGTATCTGTAGGAGCAGCTGTGTTTGTGAGTTTAAGGTAGCCAGAAATAACTCTGTTGTATGCGGTTGCTATGGCAGCTTCACGTAGCTCTGCGAAGCAGCACACTCTCTGCTGCACCGGTCCACATTCGAGCGTTACCTCTGAGCAGTAGCCTCCGAGAGAGGTATTTTCTGCCCGTAGCTTGCTGATCACTGACTGTTAGGTGGAGGTGCCCACAGAGGCCCGGAGTCCTCCTGCGTCTGTTTTGGAACATGTTTTCCCACTGATGCTTAGAGTCACACTGTCTGTGCCCTGATGCTGATGTCATGGCTGTGGTGCCGGAGTCTGCAGCCTACTGTACGTTGTCATGGAAAGAGGACAGGCTGGGGAGAAATATGAGACATGTCCAGGCTGTGCCAGCAGCTATAATAAAGACTGCTGCTCTCTGCTGCACTGCCACTTGTGTGCACAGCAGCAACACAGTATATTAATTACCCAGCGCCTTCTCTGTGTCATTCAGTGAGGGAGAAGAAGGAGAAACATTTTCCAAGGCATGTCCTTAAAATAAAGCAGCAGTGTACGTGCTCAGAGTATTAACTTCCACACAGATGACCCATTTTTCCATCTCAAAGGGTCTGAGGATGGGTGGAAAAAAAGAGAGGGGGGAGTGAAGCGGGAGGGGAGGCAGCAGTGGAGCCAATCACGTGAATTTAAAGCAGGCTACAAATCCTGGCGGATTTCTCTTCCTCTGTGGGGCAATGCCTTACTGTCATCTGTTTTTCCATTTCTCTGCTGCTCTCCCTGTGGTAATTTAACTTCTTCTGCTGCCCTTCCTCCATGTGTAGCCCCAGCCTGTCTATTCAGCTCTGTTGTTTACATTCCCGGTGTGTGTGAGCTGCAGGGTGTGGACAGCCCCCCCGGCGCCCCAACCACCCTGACTGCTTCTCTCTAATGTCATCCTGCCTCCCCACCACCACCACCCTGCCCCCCCCTGAGCCTCCACCTATCTCCTCATCACTAGATCCCTGATAAGGCGGAAATTCAATAGCACCACTCTGCCTGAGAGAAGTAAAGTGCATCACATGACCTGTGAATTCCTGTTTACGTCGGGTGGTTTTCATTTTTCGGTCTGAATTTGTCTTGGAGCGGAATGCGTCATGGAGGGAGACAAAGGAGATAACAGCAGCAGAGATATATGGGAGAAAAATTCTATAACGCTCAGCATCGGTTCTCATCCTGTCATCTGTCATCAGCATTATCTGAGCAATCTAGGCTAGTAGTGAAACTAGAAGAGGGAAGTGACATATACACTGAACAGGAGGGTGAGGAAAGGGTTAACTAAGCAGACTGTGTGCACAGTTATTTTTTCCCCCTCTCTCTCTCTCTCTCTCTCTCTGATCTGCCTTCCTGTCTCACAGTGCAGTGCAGTGGCTTTGAAAATCATGAGAGAGTCAGACAGGCTTGTTTTGCATACTGTAGGTCTCCTGCATTGACTTGTAGCAAATCCCTGCCCTCGGGAGGCATGTCAGAGGGGATTAATGGGAGGGCTGGGGCCTCACAGAGTTTCCCATTGTCGCAGCCCAGCCCTGTGCTGTATTTTCATCCCGCAGAGTGAGAAAAGAGCGAGCAGGTGGGGTGGTGCTGGTGGAGGGAGGGTTGAGCTTGTGTGTTTGTGTGTGTGTGTCAGTGCATGGGGGGGAGGGGGAGGTTATACTGTGGTGTTATTTCCCTCTGCCCTGATTCTTTTGAGCTGAGCTGAAGGGAGGGGAGGGGAGGAGAGTGTAAATAATGTATTTGGAGCGGCGGGGTAGAGGGAGCTGGAGCTTGACCGAGCTAAGAACAGGGAAGGGTTGAGCAGCAAGGAGGCCGGGAGGGGGGCAGAGGAGGAACTGTATGAGCTACAACAACCCTGCTGTGGGTGCTCTGGGGATGTGGGGCCCCTCCCACAAGAATGTAGCAAATCCTGTATTTCCGCTGTATCCTCGTCAGTTGTTACCCGAGACAAATAGTTTTGGCTGGCTGCACAGCTTCCATTAATATGCAATATTAAAATAGATGTACTGAATGTTAAAGTGCTATTTAGCAACAGGCCTGGAGGCCTGATAGGGATCATAATGTGTCTCAGGAAGAAGCAAAGCTTTGTAAACTGGAAACCCAGTCTCCAGTTTGGCAGGAGAGTCAGGATTTCTAGTCTTGGGGCTAATCTTCCACCCGTTATCCTTCATAAGTCATTTTGCTTTTTGTGAGATATTTCTAAGCAGTTATCATGAGAGGACTGATACCTACGTCCATCTTCTGTACTCAAGCCCACTAAAAAAGTTACATGAGAGGACTGATACCACTCATTTCTGTAGCTACAGCCACAAAACAATGACCAAAATTTCCCCCTCCCATGCAGAATTTACCGTTTGTGTTTATTGTGTTGTGTTCAGGAAGTTGCGATGATAACAATTATTGCATTCAACCAATAATGAATGAATTCTGCGTGACCCACTTACAGCAATTTTTCCGATGTTTATTTAACCACTCACTGTAGTTTCCCGCCTAGAAACATCACAACATGCATTGTGATGTTTTAGAAAAGCTGCTGGGAAATCAGGAATTTTAGACTACAACAATCCCCAAAAAACCTAGTGAAATCCTGGAGGGACTGTCCGATAGCGTCTTTCAATTGGCTTTTTATTGCACTACTTCTAAAATTGCATTCTGGCTGAACACACAGCTAAGCTCACCCACCTGTTGTATCTTATTGTCTACAAAAACTAAAGAGTAAAAATGAAAGTTTTTATGGAGTTTGTGTGCAGGACTATATCTTGACCGGTGTAGTGTCTGTTTCCACATTGATTTACCGTGGGACTTGAGCTAGCTGGCGAGCTGTTTCTAGGCTTTATACTTATGTTAAGCTAACTGCTGCTGGTCGAAGCTTCATGTTTGGCATACAGACATGAAAGCGGTATTGATCTTCTCACGTAACTTTCAGAAAGACGGAAAATAATATAATATTTTCCCCAAATGTCAAAATATTCCTTTAAGGCTCCCCTCTCTCATCATAGCTCCGTTTGAGCGTGATGAAACAGTTCACTCGCACCATTAAACCGCCACCATCTTTATTTCTCTCCTTATCTCTCCGTGTCGTTCTCTTCTCACTCTCCCTTGGCGTTCCGGCGCCTTTCTTTCTCCCACACCTGCTTTGTTTTATGGCAACGATAAAGGGACCTTAACCTTGAAACATGATAGAGCAACTCCCAACTCCCACAACTACAATCATCTAAAAAATAGGAAAAAATAGATCTCTCTGGCTCTCCTTTACACACAATGTAACCTTGGTGTAACTTTTGTATTTTATCATATTTTCTTGGGCTCGCACAACTCTGTTGCCGTATCACCCTGTGTTGCTCGGCAGCTACAACCCACTCGTTCACCCGAGAACTACAAAGTGGGTTTGACGCCTTGCATCTTGTGTAACCACGGTCTTTGAAGACTTTGGCTTTGAGCTCTGTGTCTCATCAATTCCCTACGCAAAGCTAAATTTGAATCTGAGGCGAGCACATAAGGGGGTAGCTTATCTGCCCCACTCGTTTAATGTTATTCATTCATGCACACTATTTTTATGACAGGCTTTGCATGCAGAACTATTTTTCCATTTTTGTGGTTTATGTAACCATCTTCAGTCTGCATATGGATGCTCGTATGTGTGAATGCTTAGAGATGACAGTACAGCAACTTTTTGCACTTTACACGAGGGACAGAAAGCACTGGTTGCTTTTGTAGGATGCATTGGGGCCCCCTCATACTTTAAAGGCATAGTTTGTTATGTTCTGCATGAAAGCTGCCAGAGAGGGAGAGAAAAGTCCATCACGAGCCTGGCCAGTTGTGGGTCTTTCTGGGTCATGCTTTGATGTTAATTCACATCTCAACGGGAGGGAGAGCAGAAGGCAGAAAATAGAGTGACACAGATATCCCCCCATTTCCAGTCAACGAGGGAGCCGCACCATAAAGTGAGTGGTACTTATCGCAGCAAATTCCTGACTTATTTGTCATCTGGGGCCCTGGATTTGTCACATCAAATCTGCTTTTCTCAATGAACTGGGGAGGGAGATTACAGGCTCATACTCTGTGAGATAATAACGGCGAGTCAGGCTTTGACTCTCAAATGAAAGTCCTCAAGAGGGTGACACAGAGAATAGAGGCCACATCGTACGCCGCATCTGATTCTCACGCTACGACTGAAGCTCTTTTTTGTGTCCTTCTGGAAATATGATTTTCTTCTACCCCCCACCCCCACCCCCCAATCCATTTGAAATACCGGTCAGCCTTGCAATTGTTCGGTGAACCTAAGCTGCAGAGCCACGCCACTCTTTCCTATCCTTCAGCTTTTCACTCACCGCCAAATCCTCTTCAAGGCTGAGATGATCCACCATGCAGCTGAATTCACCATCAATATAAGATGAGAGCAGTAGCTGAAGGAACCAGTTGTTATTCTATTCTCTCTGTCTGATCGACTTACAAGCAATTCATTGGACTGTTCTCACAATTTCTCCCTATTTTATCCTATATTTCAGCCCTCAGCAGTGATTTGGTTCGATTCTAGTCCTTTCCTCCACACACTGTTGATTTATGTCAGCATAGTGCCATGTAAGTGCACGGTTACACATCCCCAGTTTGCTTTGAGATTCAGCCGAGCTCCATGAATATCCTCCATCTGACCTATTTTACACTAAAGCCTTGATCTCCCTCCATGTTTGTTTGGAGTCTATTTGCAGCTACTGTGATGATTTGATATTATTGCCTAAGATATGAGTGACTTGTTATGTTTGTTTTCAAACCACGGTACTACTTTCATTAGCATATAAAAGGCTTTTTTTTAAATATCCTTATCTGGTTTGAGGTGTTTCTCTCCATAAATTATTTCACAGGGTAGGGGAGTCAATCAGACAGATAAGTTTCATTTAGTTTCTCCCAGAAAGCCTGCATTCCTGGACTTGATTTGAATTTAATGGACTTGTAGATGATTAATGAATCAATTATTGGATACAGCATCTGATGTCTGGGCGGCTGCAGCGGCGACACTGACAGCTTTTCAAATTGAAAGAAGCACAATCGTTGTGGAGACTCGCACGCTGCCAACTCAATGTACTCCTGTAATTATAAATGCATGAAATAATTAACAAACAACTCCACTGCGAGGCTCTTACACGTCGGGTCATTTAGGGTCAGCAGGGACGGGTGGAGAGTGGAGCTTGCGGATGATTGCACTGTCTGATAAGGATGGCAACGCAGATTGAGTTAATCTTGGAGCGAGAAATGCACTGTGGGCTTTTAGTCCAGATGACGCTAAGTATGAGGCCTCACATAGCTCAGTGAAAGCACCCTCTTCTCCCCCCACCACCACCATCCACACCCTCTCCAACCACCACCCCCCCGCTCCATTCTTCCAGAGGGACGGCTTGTTGACATCCATTAGGAGGAGGTTTCCCAGCATTGAGCCAGGCCAGGAAAGAGGACTAATGATGTAATTCCCTGGGAGATGACATTAAAATGTCAAAGTGCCGCGGCTGACATCATCCATTTAGCACACATTTTCCAATAATATACATTTGTCTTCCTCTTTTTTTCCTTCTCAGCTTTCCTTCCTAGAAACTGGAGCTCCCCACCCATCCCACTGCCTGCAGGCTCTACTTAGGTGTGCAGCCACATGACTGAGGACAGCCTGAAATAAGGGGGGATATCATCAAAGCGTGTCTTCCCCTGCAGCTATAAATGCCCTGGTCCAGAAAGCAGTGTTTTGAACAGGCTATGTGTGTCGCATTACATTCACCCCCCTTTTTTTTAAGCCTCAGCTAATGCTAATTCATCTTGTCTGTACAACAAAGACCCTCACGCCCTCATTCCTCCACCTCTTTCATGATTCCTACCACATGTAGGAATGGCCTCTGGGTGATTTTAGGTTAGCTTTCCTTCTGAAAATGTGAAATCTCATGTGATTTTGATTGTGTTAAAATGTGTGACAGAATGAAGAGAGCTCCTCGTACAAATTGTATTTTCAACCTGCTTTCACGCCGCGGCCCTGTGCCTTTCATGCCGGTCAACGAAGATGCTGTTTTTCCGGAAAATATAGAATCTGAATAATATTTCTACGAGGGAGACATGACAGCTCTCTATTCTTCAGCCCAGTGAGTGGGCCAGCTTAGACGTCAATAATAGATGCTTGAAGGCAGAGTAAGTAGACGTGAACTGGAAGCAGAGAAGGAGGGCTGCGCCTCACTTAATAATGAATCAATTGATCCCCCTGCAGATGATGGATCAGGTTGCTATGACGACAGATGCAGTGTTACCCAGAGCGTGGAGAAGGAGGTTTGTTTCCCAAACCGCACAATCGAGGCTGTGAGTGGATCTTGGCTTTTAAATGTATGGATGTGACCAATAAAAAGGAGGTGAAAACATAAAATATTGAGAGGCAGATTAATGCAGCCAGAGAGGATTTTCTCCAACGAGGAATCACAAATCCATCACATTATGTTGTACAATTCAAAATCTGTTTTTCTCTTTTGGACACAGATGTAAAAACACTGCATGTGCATGAGATTATATTGGCAATCATTCCCACACTGATTAATCTGGGCGTTCCTCCTGATGGATGATATAGCACTGAATTTTTCTCTTTGTGTGTGTGTGTGTGTGTGTGTGGTGCACGTAGCGCTGGCTTCCAAAAAACCAACATGTTTACCATGTCTGCATGTGTGCGTTCTGTTGCCGTGGCAACGCGGCTGATGCTGGGTCCAGCTGGGACCACGTTGCCAAGTAACAGCTGAGTTATGAGATTGGAGGAGAGGAGCGTGGGCGTTGGGAGGGGAGGTGGGGGGAGAAGGCGGGCGGGGGAGAGTGTGAAGGGAGCACAGCGGATACGAGGGCTTCTACAAAGAGAGCGAGCAACAAAGACTGGAAGCATGAAGGGGGGAAAATATCTCTGAGGGTAAAAAAAATAAATAAATAAAGAGCGTTTATTTGGGTTAGAGCTCTGGATTGAAAAATATGTTTTTTTTCATCTCTCCCTGCGCCTTCCTGCCAGAGAATATTAATACTTGGGTGCATCACAAAGCATCTCTACTCTCTGGAAAAAGACAAACAAAATAAGCCGTGCCAGCAAACAGAAGTGATGTGCTTCATACTAAACAGCAGCCGGGAAACTCTGATAATTCCTTTCATGAACACAAAATTGGAAGTAATGAGTGTAGTGCTGTGTGTGCAGAGACCTGGCCGCACTGACCCTGCCTCTAACATGACTACACAGAGGGCTCCCTGCCTGTACTGACTCACAAGCAGGCAGAAATATCGGAAAGAGTCCAGCTCCAAAAGCTCTCGGCTGTAAATGATCATGTGTCCAGGAGGCTCGGGCAGGGGCGCTGCAGCGAATGACCCGTTGTTGAGTCAGCACCGGTTTAGCATACAGACAGGGAAGTGTAATGGTTCTACTGTGGAAATATGGCCTGTAATCCATTAATGAGTTAATGGTTTGTGATAACAGCAGCTGGTCTTGTTTTTCAGCTACCATCGGGATTCTTTCGAACACAGGTTACACCCACAGAATCAAACGGATGACAATATGTTCTCAATATGCATGTACTCCTCTGACCTGCTCACTCACACAGATGCTCCCATGAATCATCTGGACCCAACCTTAAATCTGCCTCCGCCTCCTTCCTCATAATCACAACATGATTATGCAGTTTTGCTTTCATATCGGTATTGTCTCTGGGTTCTGGCTCAAATCCTTTTGTTCGTGCTCATTAGGAACACATTTTTCTGTCTTCCGTCGGCTGAGCAGTCTGATTTGTCACCATGGAAACTGATCATGAAGTGCCTTGGTGCTACATTTGGGACTAATTGTCACCCCCAAACAAACACGCACGCTCTTAGACTCACACTCGCCGCTGAAATCACTGTATTTGTTGCTCTCTTTGTTATAATATTCTCATGCTCCAGTACTTCTCAACAATGAACCCCCGACACAAAGGCCCCCGAAAATCCTGCGCAAGAGTGAGTGAAATAGCTGAAAACAACAAACTCCACAAAACAAAACAGCTATTGAAGTTCCTGGAGCTGTTCCCAAGCCACTTGATCCAAATATGCTTGATGAATTTTCAGCCTGGGAAATGTGAAATTTGACGCTCGGTGCACGGCTGACACATTCAGTCCTCTGCTAAAGGTTGCGCTAAGTGACATGTCAAAGATCAGAGGACACCGTGTCCGTCCAGTTCGTGCAGTTCAGGAATTACAGACAGGGCGAACCAGAAAAACAAAAACAATAGAGCCAACGTGGCCCCATCTTTATATAACAGAGCTTGTGCCTGTGGCGATTGTGCAATGCGGTGCAGTTGTCTGGGCTGATGTAAACAGAGCCTTAGTGCCTCTGGAGGCTCAGCCATGCGCCTTGATGCAGCAGTTATGGGCACATGCCCTACTTTCATAAATCAGAGATGGAAAAAAAAGGAAACAGCGTGAGGGTAGAGGAGGAGGAGGAGGGGAGAGAGGGGATGCCGAGTGAGCAGGAGAGGGAGGGAGAAAGAGAGTTTTAGAGGGAAAGAGGAGGTGGGGGGGGGTGCTGAACAAGGCTCATATTGATGTTCCAAACACAGCTGCAGGCGTCAGCTGACTAGCTGGCCTGGAAGCAGCCCCAAGCTCTGCCTCCTGCCTTTATCAGCTTACACTGTGACCTTTCTCTCTCTACTGGAATAGATCCCCCCCACCCTTAAACCTAGCCCTCCCGCCATATCTGGCCGTTTACCACGCACTGTCCACACAGCCCGGATGAGCCTGGACCCTGTCTGTCCTCTGTGACATCTGACTTCTGCAAGGGTTTTTTGTATCTGCATGCCTCCAGAAACGCTGGCTCTCTTTTCGACGCATCAGCACTTTCGTTTGTCTCACATGGCTCGGTTTTCAAGCCTCGCCCCACGCTCTTACACAACTCACCATGAAGTCACTTTTACTCCTCACGTCCACACCCGATGGCGGAGGATAAAGAGAGAGTGGTGATGAAGGGCTGTTATTGGCAAATACATGTCAATTCAGCAGGATTGGTAGGCAATGTGCAGTGTTCCTCGAAACAAAGACAGAGACAAGGAATTGGATGCCATGCTTAAGCTGACATCTCAGGTTTGGACATATTTAGTGAACCTGAAGTTAGCAACAGTTCGGGGTGAGTTTGAAGAAGCAGCTGTCGTCGAGTCTCTCCCTAAGGGGCAGTAATCAGCAGAGGTAACTGTCAATCACAGGTCTTCAGGCCTCATGGGCTTTTTCTCAGAAATACGCCCCCACCATGCACACACACACACAGCACACCTCCCCTTGATGACGCTCTTCAAGTGTTACTGGATAGCGTTTCTATGGGAGCTGTCCACCCACACACATACAGCAGCGCCTCCCTCACCTCCCCTCCCAACTGTTTGCAGGAAACACTCATCCTTCTCTGGAGATGTCGCTCGCGGCAGCTCATGCACTCATAAATCCTGGACTCCTTTCTGGGAAATGAAGGGCTTGAAAGATACATACATACACACGCTGAGAGTAAAGAAGAGAGGGGGGCACAAAACACAGCTTGCCAAGTATATCTCCAATGCCTTTTTGACAGTGAAGAGGTTGGATAGAGTGTCTGCCTCCTGTGGGAGGCAAATAAGGAGCATATTCTGTGCTTCCCCGGTTACTGTGTGAGAATCTGAGACACTGCGGTGTCTAGGCAGACCTCAGCGATACCAAAAACATCACAGGAATGAGAAGTGTTTGGCGGTGGAGGACAAAGAGGGACGGACGGAGGGAGCAAATAAAAGGGAAGGCGAAGAAAGAATAGAAGCGTTTAAAGGCAACCATCGCCGGCTTCAAATGTCAGTCAGCTCCCGGTTAGACAATGGAACACAGCTGTTGCTAAGCTTTGAACTGCAGCTGCCTCTCTTCTGTTGGCACTATTTGTGTGTACATGTGGTCACGGGTTGTGTTTGAACATGGAGCTGCTATAAAGTATTATAGGAAGATTAGTGTGTACAATATTCCAATGCTAAAGGGTGGATCGAGGTCACGGGAGTTGCAGAGAGACACATGAGTAGGTGGCGAGTATGTCAGATGTTCCTGATTTAGAAACCCTCAAGCAAGAGGCAGAGATGAGGAGGGGTGGGGTGGCAAAGAGTCTGCAGTGCTCAGTCTGGAGTGGGCTGTAATGGTTTGGGGTTGAGGGTCAAAGAGGGGGAGGGAGATGAAGGACATGGCTGCCAAGGACATCTCACTCACTAAGAAAAAATTCTCATCTGATTGAGGGTTGAGAGACGAATCTGGAAATGAAATTAGATTGCTTTCCATGGCGGGTTCGTGACTGAGGCGGCCGCAGTGTCCGCCACGCCTGACTCCTTCAAGTGCCTCATTATCAGTGTCATCTGCGGATCATCGGAGAACATCTCATCCTCATCTCGGCGGCTTTTTGATCATCCTGCAGACAATGTGCCATTAGGCCAGGGCTGATTTTCTAAAGCTCAATTACTCAAGAGGAGACTCATTAGCATATCAGAAAGCACAGGCGTGACTCTGCAAATAAAAGAACACATTAGACCCCCCCCACCCTACAATATGTTTCAATTATTCATATAATGTAAGAGTGAGCAGATAGTACCAAATCACTCCTTGATTTGCATTCAGCTGAGGAAATTAACATTTTCTGAGCTCGCACTCGAGACACAACAGCTCCTATTTTGGAAGTTTTACTCGAGCCGGTGGCGTGAGTGCGTTCGCCTGCTTTGTCACACACGGGCGATTAAGCAGCCTGACAATGCGCCTTAGCGTCAATATGCCTTAAATGTCACTTTTCACGCTACACCATTTTGTCATAGTAGTTAAGAGTGCCACCCTGGGTGCCTAGTCAGCGTCTGCTCAACTACACAAGGCAGGGCTCCTCAATTATTCATAAGAGGGAAAACATGTGGTTTCACTTTGCATGTGTGTGTATGTGTATGTGTGTGTGTGGCAGGGGGGGGAGATGACAGCATTCCCCAGAAATGATGCTTCTTGTTCTGGCATTTAGGGGTGATGAAATAGCGCGCAGCTCAACAATGAAAATGTCAGTCAGTGCCATTCATCCTAAAAGCGCCATCGCCAGCCATCACCATCCACCCTGATGATAAATGAAGGCACCTCAGCCCGCGTGGAGCAGATGAGTCAGCAGTATGTTACAGGAATTTGGATGGAGGAAGAGCAGCCAGAATATCGACTCTCCTGTTTTTGATCGTTGCGTGCAGCGAGGTTAAAAGATGAGGCATTGTAAACTTCAGCTGGAGCAGAAAGGGAGTTTCCCTGAATAATATATCAGCCCTTTGATTCAATCTCTATCTTACTATTTTTTTGCATGCATGAGTAAATTCCTATGCTTGCTCGTCTGCGCGGCTGCCTGCTGCAGTGCAGGGCTCTGCGTCGCTGTCGTACATAAAGAATGTGTGAATGTGTGTGTGTGTGTCAGCCACTGACTTTGTGTTCATTCCACAGTAAATTGATCTGGCTGCTCACTAGACTGGATGGAAAAGGGCCCGAGGCGAGAAGTGCACACTCCATCAGCAGATGGGAGAGCCCACTGTGTTGCCATCACAAGGCATTCCTCCTCACTGGGCATGCTCAGTGGGCCACGCCCCACACACCACCACCCCCTTTCCTCCCAGGGCCTGTTTGAACCAGTCAGTCTGAGGTGGCAGCGCTGCTCTCTCTTCTTGTTTCTCATCTGACCTTCAAAGCCAGGCATGGGGACAGTAGGTTGACAGGGGAGGAAGGGAGGAGGGGTGTTTTTTCTAAAAGCTCTTTGGGTAGCAGGGCTGATATGTCACTCATTATTTCCACTCTGCGCTTTGGCTGTGTCACAGCCCTCTGAGAGGCCTGCAACAACCCAGTGCCTTTTGCACGCATAGCCAGCAGAGGCTTCACAATGGTTTTGCTATCAAGAGGAGATAAACTAAATTTCACACAATCTTGTACTAGCTTGTACTATCAACTCCTGGCTGTTTGATTATAAACTAACAGCTGATAAGAAGTCTCTTAAATATGTATATCTTCTTGACATTCTAAAAAAAATACACAAATAGATTTTTTTTTAAAAAGGGGAACTTGTGTAACGTTTACCCAAACGGGTGAAATACAGAGAAGTGAAATCATCGTATGACTGCATGCTTCACTTAGGTAATACACAACTTGTTCAACCTGATCAAAATAAAACTGAAAATTTTATCACTTTAACTGAAGTCTCACATATTACGCTTGAATAAGAAGTGTGCAATTAGAGGTGCAATCCTTTTCTGAAAAGGTGTAAAAAAAAAAATACACAAGCCTGGTTTATAAAATTCACAGCAGCAGGATCTCATTGACACTACTACACCTAGACACACCAATTAAGATTAAAACACAGACGATATGTAAACATATAAAGCTATAAAAAACAAACCCTGCAGGGACACAATGAATATTATATGATCGCAATTTATGAGTGGCATCATTCTGTGGTTTTCTCCTCTACTGTTACCATACAAACACACTTCATCATTATTATCACTGCACACTGTCTGCTGACAATGCAGAGGACTGAATCACACGCTGAATTCCTCCATGAGTCACATGGTGCTTTACAAACAGAAAGACTGCTTTTTTTTTTCTTCACTCGAATCTAAATCCCTCAGGCTTTTACACGTTCTCTCTTTGTCTTGCCACCACATTCTGCTTGTCTCTGGTCCTTCCGCCTTTGTTCGCTACCCTCCCTGACTCGCACGGCCAGCTTCCTGTTTATGTCAGCTGAGCATCAAGCCAATCAGCTGTGAAGGCTGTGATCCTCCTCGTAGCTATTTACTACCCTGTGGTCTGTTTAAAAAAAGACTGAAAGCGAGCTAAGCTTGGTGCAGGCTGCTGAGTAAGCAGACACGCAAAGCTCCAATCAGAGTCCACAACTGACCTATATACATCTGCCCTCCTGCTTATGAAACTGTGTGTGTGTGCCTGTGTATTTTTACTTTCTGAAATGTGCCACTGCTCACTTGGTGAAGCGTTCATTTATTTGCTTATCGTGTTTCTCACAGCGCAGCAGGATCTGCACGCCGACATTTTTTTGTTGCCGCTGAGGGCTGGAATGTGCTGCTTTGCAAGTTTTGAAGATAACAAAGCAGCATGAGGCGGCTGAGTGTAAACTTTGGATGAGGTCACGGTCCGCCAACACAGCGTGCTGTGACATGAGAGGGGATTTTGTTCTGGATTCTCCCTTGGTGGTGTCATACCTTTGCACTGTTTTTTCTGTCGTCTTGTTTGCTCTGTGCACATTTCAGATTGCAGGTTATCAAAACTGCAAGGCTTAGCTAACATATGTTATTATATGGTTGGAGTAAAGTGCAGACTGCATTTAAAAACAACAAGAATAGTCTACATAGAGAGGCCTGTTCACGAGTCCAGCCAGTGCCAGCTTTCTCTTTGAGTTCACAGCGTACTATAAATCTGTTAGACAGGGAGAAAATATAATCAGGGCTTTGCCGGGGCATTTGAGTTCACTGCAGGCATTACATGAGTACTAATGCCTGATTCAATACTGGCTCTGGAAAACATGCCTGACATTCAATGTTTACACCCCTCAATGAAAGCTGCTAGTCAGACAGTCTGATGGCTCGGCCTGGAATTAGATTCAGGAAGTCATGAGATTTCCAGGTGGCTTGGCTTTCCTCGAATTGTTAAGCAGGGATTTTTCAAAGCGTTGCCAACACACATTAAACTGACACCCTTCTGTAAAGAATTACACCGATACGTGTGCAGTGCTTATCGCACATGGCAACGTCTAAATCCAAGAAACAAATACGGAACGCTGTTTAAAAAATCCAGCCCCACTGAGCGCATAAATAAATAGACCTCCTCACAAATTCTGTTACTCTACATTTGAAAAAGAGAAAGGAAAAAAAATACAACTGAGTGAAAACAGCGGAGGAACATTCGAGCACTTGGACCTTTTCAGAGAGAAAAGAGGCTCCCCGGTGCCATCATTTGATACACAGAAAATGCATGAATAATGAATCTGTGCTGAACTCCTGCTGAACCTTCTGCACCAGCACCGAGCCAGAGATCAGCACATGGCATCCAACACACACACACACATGCACCCAGTGACCTCTGCAAAGCTCCAAACATGCGAGGCAATCTGCTGTAGAGTATTGTGTCTGCTGTGTGAATCATTACAGTGTGCTGCACCTGGCTGCACTTAGAGAGAGAGGACTTTTCCTTTGATAAACCTGCCGACCGTTGGGAGGTGGCGGAGGACGTGGCCAGCCAAAGTGGAAAGATAAATACAAACTGACGACCAACCGGTGCTGGAGCGGTTAAAGCTCCCGCCCTTTTGGCAACTGAAGTGTGTGTGTGTGTGT
>NW_023339751.1:5669222-5687118 GCF_004916995.1 Morone saxatilis
GTGTGAGTGAGTGTGAGTGAGTGTGAGTGAGTGGTTCAATGTTTAACCCTTGTGTCAACAGCGAGTATGTGTCACAACAGCATTCCTGTGAGGCACTCGTCTTGTGACAGAGCGGTTTCATAATGGGAGCACTGCTCTGACCCGCATGCATTGTTTTGCGGCAGGAGGAAGGAGCTTTGTCTTGGTGTAGGATGACTTTGTAGCCTGACGAGTTTCATGCCCCTGCATGTTGTGCGTTAATGAGCACGGTTAACTAGTTCAAACAGCAAACACAGCACCCTGTTCACCCAGAATAAGCCTCTCTCTCTCTTTCTCTCTCTCTCTTCTTCCTCCCCACTGTAAATGGTTAACTTGGCAAGGATCATGTGAGAGCTGGAAAGCTTTTGGCAGTTGCATAGGAGGTGAACTTTGCTCGTCTTGTTGTTAGGCAACCGCATTTTTGATCAGAGCGATTTTATCATGTGAGGAGAGACAAGAGCGGAGCACGTCACACCGCCTCAGGAAGGAAGACAGAAATGAGTTCTCTGCAAAGATGTTTCTTGATGAGCAAAGTAGATAATGTACATGTGAAAATAAAAGTGCTGAAAAGAGGCAGGGCGGTGTGTTGTCCTTCAGGGCAACCCTGGGTGTAGCCAGACTTGTCAGTCAGTGTGAAACCATTTCCGCTTCAAGGCTGTCTGGCTCCTCCCTCCCATTGTGTGGCAACGTGGTGTAGGTGAACTTTATCCCTCTTTGTTGAGTGAAAGAGAGAGAGAGAGAGCTCTCAAATGATTTGCATAGAGGAAGGTCAAGTTACACATCTGTGTGCCTGCTGAACAATGCGGATCCCATCAGCTAACATAAGGAGGGGGAGAAGTAATCACAACCTTTCATATGTTAAAACAGTTTGAAACCTGCCCAAACCTGTATGTTCACTGTGTAACAACAACCCCAATATACACCCAGTGTTACATTACCATCACAAACTGGAATCACACAGATAACAATCCACCACTCCCAGCTCAACCTACCCTTTGGACAGGCAGGTTTTCTGCAAACAAATGGTGCAAGACGTCTCTCTATCAGCAGTGAGCTTGTAGTCGTTACAAATTTGCACAATACAAATACACGGGTTCTTTTCACCTTGGGTTTATCAGGCTCCTTCAAGGGCACTGAACTTTCCCACAGCGCTCTGTCCTTTTCTGTCCCATTGGGACTTTGCTGTTGCGTCAAGGCTCTGCTATTCATTCCGTGTACTTCCCACAGTATTATTGTACCGCTTCAGCTGAGCATGTTGTGGTGACTATGACTAAACTATTCACTATGTGCCTGTTAGGAATAATGACTGTGTGTATGACAACATCTATCATTGTCTTTGTTGCAAAACGAGTTTGTCATAGATGAAGTTCAAGTTGAGGTAAGGTAATCTTAAGTTCCTAAATAAAGGCTGTCATCACTTTCATTTTGGTAAAAAACAATAAGGGCTGAGAGTATTTATTAATTACTGGGTCTTATAGTTTGGGCCATCACTCCTATGAGTATTCCATTCATTGAATTCCTTCAACCACAAAAAAATATGTTGCAGATTCAATGTTATGTTTATCTTTATTCATGGTTTCTCTGGGACTGCCCGTTATTCCGAAACTTCAATAGTTCCAAAAATGTCCCACTGTTTCTCAAAAAAAATACACTCTCCCTGTAGTTGTTTGCCCTTAAAGGTCCATTCATACGGATCTATTGGCAGAACCCGAATACAATATTTCATAGGTATGTTTTCATTAGGGTATACTGTTCAAACACTGACTCTAGATAGGGATGTTTTGGAGCCATCATAGTTTCTCCTTCATGCTTGAAAGGGAAAGGAGAAGCGACAGTTCGATCTGCAGCGATCTGCAATTACACTGCTTGATGCCACTAAATCGACACACTGGACCTTTGTGTATTTGGATGTGCTGGAAAGGACGAAATTGTTGGTGGTTAACATTGTGAAAAAGGTGGCAGTTTGGTTAGTTCTAAGAAAAGATAAGGGTTTGGGTTAAAATAAGTAGTATTATATAAGTATTTTTACAGGCGTCAGAATAACAGACTGCACAGCCTCACTGAAGGGACAAGCTAACATTATTGTAAGGTACGAAGTGAATGACATTTAATCCAAAATGCTTCTTCCCATTACTTCTTATATAGTGTGTTGTTATGATTATATGTTCAGCATGGTTCACTATTTTTCTACATTTTATGTTAGCAAAGATAACAACTAAGTGGAAATATTGTTGACTGTAATTCATACTGATCCTAGTTTGATCATTAACTGTGAAGAGGGCAGTGGATTTCCTTGCCATAAAAAAGTTTGGGAAGCCGTTGCTTAACTTGCTTATATGGCAGCAGAGCATACAATGAGTAAGGCAGATAGCGCATTTTAGGAATTTTGGAGTATGACGATAAGAGTGCGACTTTCATTTTTACCTTCTGATAAAATCGTACAAAAAATGTTTACTTGTTCACAGCATGTCTTACTGCTCTTTGTCACATCTCTTTTGTGAGTATATCATCACAACAGATATAATTAATTACCAAAAGTATGACAATAAGACGCACATTTGTAATAAACTCTCTGTGAAGTCACATACACACGGCTGTACTTGGCATTCCAGCTCCATTTTCTATTTCAGCTCCTCTCGACGAGCTGTTCTCTGAAGCAAGGCTTTGAAGTGGATGAGGGAGGCGAGGCATCGTGTGCCCAGATGCCCAGACACTGTGGTTTTAAGGGGGCTTTATCACACAGACAGGGGGGACAGCAATCATCTCCTGCCCTCCCATCTTTCACCGTGGCGGGAGGCTGAATGTGACAACCAATGCTCCCCAGCTGCTCAGCGGCCAGGGCCTGCAAAACCACAGGCGGATAATGAATGCCACACCATCGTGACAACTTGCACTTTTATGGAAAGGGGAGGAAGGACAACTCTGGCACAGACACTAACGGCATATGATGAAACATCCACCATAAACCAGACAATCAAAGAGAGGGCATTGAAGCATCCGAGGAATCCAGGACGGGAACCTCGGCTGATTTATGACCACTACAAAAATAAGGGGGCTGTTTCCAAGTAAATGTGTTTAGAGCTTAATTGCGGAAAAAAAGAAATATCACTTTCCAAATGTAACCACAACATCTGTAAACGATGCATTACAGTTGCATTTATCCACGATCTTCCCTACTTTTCTGATCTGAATAAGCCACACGCTATCTATGAACAATTTCCCCCAACATTTAGAGACTTGAGGTTTTCCAATTGGGTCAGTATTTTCTATTCTTGGCTTGTCCTTCTTCTCGCAGTCACGATATTTTGTATTCTATACATCACAGAAATGTTTCAATACACCCTTTTGCTTTCAAGGCAAACATTACTAGAAAAGTAGTAGCTTTGATCTTCTTCCAATAGCAACCCTGAAATATCTTCTAAATAAAAGGCGATATAAATATGCATGTTCACTCATATTATTATGTATTATCCACCAGGGTTTTATGCAACTGTTTGGCTGAATTAATATATGCAAAGGAGTAAATGCAAATCACTTGGGTTTTTTTTTACCAAATGGCAGGAAAGGACAACAGCAATGTGAAAAAGATGCCCGCACTTGAATATACGACATCCTGAGTGCTGTGCTGCGCCGGGGATGTCAGAGTCCATTTTCTAGCGAGGCTGCTCAGAAATAGACAGGAGCTCCGGTAATAAATAAGCCTACTTTGGGAAAGTTTTATTTTGGCTCAGAGGAGGAGGTTACATAACACATGAAATACTCCTTCTTTCCTTTTGGCTCAACCAGAAAAAAAGAAAAAAAAACCTAACCTTTGTCAAGATAAGTTGCTATGTGTCCAAATATAAACGTTCCTGTAACACATATAAACACACACACAGCTTCACACGCCTGCTGCACATACATATTCATACTACTGTACGCACTACAAAGATCCTTGTAATGAAGCCGGATGTGTCAATCTCTCTGGAATTTGTTTGAGGATCAGTCGAGGTGTAAGAACAAACCAGCTGTACAGAAACTAATGCAGTGTTTCTGTAGGAGTGGCTGTGGACGATACTGTCCTTCAGGGAATTATAAATATATGTGTGTGTGAATGCAGCAGAATGACATTTTGAAAATTTTGGCTGAGTTGGTCACAAAGCTGGAATGACTGCACGGCCTCAGTACAGCATGCTAAACATAACAACTATGAGTCAGGCGTGAAGCAGCCTTTTAAGGGCAATAAGTAAAAAGCCATTTATATGTGCAGGTAATGTTACTCATTCTGATAGCAGCTTATTAACTGGACCACCTAAGCTGCGTGAGTTCAAGCTATGTGAAACTATGCTGATTCTGCTACAAGAGGCCAGGGAAAGTTTGTTTACATCAATGTCTAGTTGTGACTGAAAATGTCTGGGGGGGGGGTTTCCAGTGGACAGGAAATGATGTCGTCAGCTCACAATGCATGCATGCTTGCTTAAGCGCAGCATTACAGAAGCAGAGTTGAGGTCTTTCTGTTCCTGGTTGCCAAAATTAAACCTACACTTCCGCCTACTGAAACTACCTTCTGTTTTTAAAAATGGATGTGAAAACAACGCTCATTTACATTTTTCTGTGGGGATTGTTTCCTCCACTTTCCCCTCCCAGGCCCTTTTTGCTATTTACTGACTCGTCTGTCCCCTGACAAGCCCGGCAGATTAAGGGGATATGTTACCATCTTGTTTTTTTTCTAAATGGTTACACATGTGGCACATCTGGGTCCAAGCCTGACTCATTACTCACTTTTTTATGTTCCATTCTCTGCAGCCATGGCAACTGCTGCATGTTTGGCAGAAAGCTTTTGAAGGCAGTGGAAAAAGAGAGAGAGAGAGCCTAGGGAGGGAGCATAAAGGGAGAGCGAGCGAGAGAGAGGGAGGGAGGGAGCAAGCTCTCAGTAGTTGGCCTACATCCAGTGTAATCATGCCATGGAGCCGAAATGAGGCCTTTGGCAGCACACCAGGTTTCTGAGAACAAAGATGTGAGCTTCTAATGTTGGCGGTGGGGCCTGCTTGGCATCCTTTGCCATTTCCCAGCAGCCCTTGCCTTGGCCGACCGCCAGCTCTCCCCACCCCCACCCCCACCCCCACTGCAACTGCAAAGAGGATCAGAATAAAGAGAGAGACTTGTTTTTCACTCGCCTCTTGCTCTGGCCCAATGACATCACCTCTGCAGCCTCCAGCCCCCAGATTCCAGCCGCCCAGCACATTTTTCCCTTTCGCCGTCGACCCTCCATTTTATTTGAATTCCACCATTTTATACCTATATCAAAACAGACTTCCTTAAGGAATGCCTGGTTTTGTTTTTGTGTGTGTTCCCGTGCATATGCTGCACATGATTCCTCTACAACCAGGAGAGAAGCCGTTCGGAGAATCAATAAAAAATGTAAAAAAAACAAAACAGAAAGCAGCTAATACGACAGAGAGATGCTTTGACATTATCTTTTAAGGCTCCCTAAATTTTATCTATGGTCTAATACCGGCTGTGCAAATCCGTGGCTAAAAATAGCACCGTAAACAGGATATATATGGTAGTTGGGGTACTGTGATAATCTCCATGGTTACCTCTCCCTGCTACAGACACAGGAACTCTGTGCAGCACGTTAGTCTTTACATTCACTCTCCTGACATTTTCCAACCTCTGCCACTCCGTGCAGCCATTAATCTACAAGGCAGGTCGCACACACAACAGCTGCGTAGCTTCAGTAATATGTCCTCTCAGTGTCCTGTTATAACCTCCTTTTATGTCTGCGCAACATGTTACAGTTTAGTTGAACGCTCACCTCAGCAGTTGTGCTGAAAAAAGGTTATATAACACGAATGTTGTTCTCATGGAGGAGAGAAAAACAGTGAGAAAACATCCAGTGAGCTGTGTGTGTGTGTGTGTGTGCTCTTGCTTAGGCAGAAAAACTTCAGAGAGAATTTGTAATGATTCGCTTCCATGAATAAAAGATGGCCAATATAAAATTTAACAGGCTCAGGAAAAGCGATAGAACAAAAATAACGTCATCTTGTCGGGGCCTGCGATGCTGTCACATGCTGGGTATTCCCCTGGCCGTCACCTACCTCTCACTCTTTATTTAGCTGCTTCATGTCTCAATTTACATACCACTTTAAAAAAAAAAAAAGTACAAGACGTTATACACTTACTCCATCTGGGTTTTTAGTGGCCATACACAAATGAGACGGCTGTCATCCAGGTCACACTGTGGTGATTTTACTGTATACATGGTTCATACTGCCAATCAGAGCCATCTGTGCATGTCTGGCTTTTCCTCTCAGACCTTTTTTTTGTCGCCTCTGTACAATTCTGCCTCCCCCCTCTCTGCAGCCACAGTTTTTTTTTAATCAATGGATCTTCCTATAATAGATTCGGGGTCATTTAGGATTTAATTGAATCTCAGCATGCCTCCGTCTTGCATAACAGTGTGTAGCTATTTGCTTGCACAAACATCGACTGAGTGGAAAGTAAAAGGATCAAAGCATTAGGCAACTGTTTCCCACCAATCTTATGGAAAAGAATTTGTTTATTTTTGCCACTCAAAAACAACAGTCATTTCCTAACTGTGTCATAAAAGCCTAACAACACTTCCTAGTGTTGTTCACCCAACATGGGCCGAGATCTGAGTGAAAGCAGAGAAGGGAAACGGCAGCGAGTGTCCTAAAGGGAATATTATTGTGTTGCAATGTTAGGTGTGCTCATTCACATGTTGCAGAGAAACATTTTTAAAAAATCATACAGCAACTGCACTACAATTATATGTGATTGGTGGCAACACATCAACTTGCCTTATTTAGTCTATGGAAGCCCTTTGAAGAGACGCCTCATGCCACAGTGCGTGATCACGGCCGCAGGCGGGCAGCCAAGTGGCCTGATGTCCCCGTAGATGGGTGAGGCGGATGAGGGTACGTGACTAAACATCTTGCTTCCTCTTTCCAAACGTCACATGGACTTGCACAAACATATCCTGCTTTGTGTCTGCAGGTTACAGACGCATTGCCTCACCCCAAAGCCCCGAGGCTAAGCTGCAACGAGTTGGAATGAGCCCAGATGAGTGTGCGAGGGAGGAATCTGAACTACTGGGACATTTACTCTAGTTCAAAACCTACATACTTTTTACTTCAGGGGGATTTTTTCTTTGGCTGGGTTTTTGGCGTATGACTTAGTTTTAAAGTAATTTGTTTTCCTACACATCATATGTTAAACATTGAGCAGGATAGTGTGTCATTAATCTTGTGGTACAAATACTTCCTTTATCTTTTCAGCTTGATGGTTAACTTTAAAAAAAAGTCTGAATGGCTGATTCACTCCAGTGTAATTTCATTTAGTGGTGGCAGGTCTGGATGACTGACTGTTCTGTGCACTAGAATAAAATGTGGGCTGAGCTATATTCATGCTGTAACCCCCGATCCATTCAAGTTTACAACACACTGGCTGGAAATCCCCACCTCATGACAGAGCTTCCTGGTTACTGGCTAATGGAGGCGCCTTTTTTCTCTTTCTTTTTCTATCAACACGGGCAGGAAAATAGTATCTAAAAAAAAAAAAAAACCCCAGTCAGTGCTTGTTAATTCATGCTGAGCTGTAGAGAGAGAAAAACCCTAAACTATTCCCTATAAATTATATTTAGCTTTATAACTGCTGCACAACAAGATGTTCTGTGTATTCTTTCTATTGTTTAATTTAAAAATAAATAGTAGAACTAGTTTGTTTTTCAAGTCTCGACCCACCTCATTCATTGCACAGCAGTAGTAGTAGCAGCTCATGGCGTCGAGGCGCTGTGCATTGAGAAAAACAAGCTGCAGCGAGCGTTTTTCAGCCTGAACCGGATAATGCTCTGAATTTAGGACAAAGCAGCAGTCAACCGGAGGAGCAGGCGACTCTCTCTCTCCCCCTCTCTTTCTCTCTTTTTATTATCGCCTGGCGGTCTGCTGCTAACATACAGCCACACCACCTTTAAAAAAAAAAGAAGAATATCGGTGCAGGCAGGCTGGTATCGTCGGAGCCATGTTTCTTCTGCAGGTTTGATAATAATAATAATAATAATAATAATAATAGGAGCAGTGGGTTATTCCCTTTCAGTCAGTCAGGAGGCGGTGAAGCTGAACTGGGTGCAGTTTTTTTTTTTTTTTTTGGCAGAGGTTCAAGTGATTAAATTAAAATATATATATATATAAAAAAAAAAGGAGTGAGTGACAGAGGCTGCAGTAAACCGAGGGAGGAGGAGGAGGAAGAAGAAGGTGGTGGTGGTGGTGATGGAGGGGAGGAGGTGAGGAGGAGGAGGAGGAGGAGGGGGTCTGTCGAAGAAATCAAGTCAATAGAAACTGAAGTGGAAGCAAGCGTTTAGAGGTCCGTGGTGACGTCACTGGTCCACATTGAGCCAGTAGTAGAGAGTCAGTGGAGATAGATAGAGGAGCGCCGTAGTAAAGTACACACCGACATGAACTTCTCCCTCTAAAAACTTCAACGTTTTTGCTGCTCTGTTAAAAGAGTTGATATATATATTGTTGTTTTTTTTTGCCTTCGCATCCCCCGAGGGGGAAAACCTTATCTTTTTGGTTTGGGTCTTTTTTTTTTTTTTTTTTGGGGGGGGTTTTTTAATACCATTTTATAATTTATAATTACCAAAAAAGGGGGAAAAAAAGAAAAAGGAGCTTCGGAAGGGACAAAAAGGCGAAGGGAGAAAAGAAGGCACATTTTGTTTTTTGGGTTTTCTTTTTTCTGGAGGGGGAAGACGACGAGCGATATGTCGTCCGCGGCGGTCGCTGCTTCTTCCAGGAGGCAGTCGTGTTATTTATGCGACTTGCCCCGCATGCCGTGGGCCATGATGCTGGGAATTTAACCCGGAGCGCGTCTGGCAGGGGATGTGTCAGACCTACTGAAGGAGCCAGGACCGCATTGAGTTGTCATCGAAACGGCCCGGCAGCTCAAGAGGAGCGCACGGGTTTCAGGAGAGGCAGGTCTCCCCCGGCCCCGGTGAGGTCGCAGCTCCCCGGGGAAGGAGATCCAGGCGATCAAACCCACCGCTGCGAGCGGGAGACCGGGGCTCCGGCCCGCCCGCAGCCGCTGGATTCCGTCCCGGCCGCCGCAGCCGCTGGACCGCTACCCGCTCTCCTCCGACCGCCCGCCCAGGCTGGGTCCAGAGTATCAGTCTGGCAGGCAGGTGAACGGCATCCCCGTCCCCAATGGATTTCCTAAGCCTGACGAGCCGCCGGAGCTGAACCGCCAGAGCCCCAACCCGCGCAGGAATAGCACGGTCCCCCCGAATCTAGTGCCTTTGGTTAACGGGAACATGGCCCAGGTGCACGCCGTCAACGGCAGACCGGGACAGATGGGGCTTCCCTCCGCACTGGCCGGCGGTAGCCCCGCCGACCTGGGCAAGAGACCCGCCTCGGTCTCCAGCACCGAGCACGACAGAGAGGTGAAGGAGAAGCACAGACCGGACAGTCTCACGCCGGAGATCTCCGAGAGCCACAAAAACAGGGCAGACGCGGAGTGGATGAACAAGTCCAAAGCCGGGAGGGACATGCTGGTTCTGCAAACTTTCGACAGGTTCAAGAAGGACCATGGGGCCATGCCACCAAGGGGTATGAACTACGATACCATCGCCACGGCTTCCAAGTCAGGTAAGCATCCAGTAGAGGAGGGTTTAAATTCAAATTCAAGAGTGTTTTGTTCATTTTGTTGCACATTTTATGACCCATTCCCAGACAGGAAAGGGTTAATAATGAGGAAATGATAAATACAGCAGCATGTGTGCAAAAAAAAATCACCTTCTGTAAATTATTATTTGTACTTATTAGTATTGGCTGTGTTTGTTGTTATTGTTTGTTTGCCCTGTGGTGCAGCGTGGAACAGCAAAAAAAAAAAAAAGTGCATGTCTCCATTCCAGTGTAATTGTTGATCCTTGTCTGAGCTCTGCAACTCAACTCTTGTTTAACCCTTTCCCACCTCCAGACAGAGGAAAACACCCCCGGAACATGAAGAGAAAAGCATCACCTGAACCAGAGGGAGAGGGGACAGCTGCCAAGCTCAATGGAGAAGGACAGCAGTGGTTACCACCACCCAATGACGGACTGAAAATGCCTCCAGCTCCCCCGCCAAGTTTCGCCTCTCCACCCTCCCGCACCACTCCACCTGAGGCTACCCAGAACGGCCAGTCCCCCATGGCTGCACTCATCATGGCGGCAGACAATGCAGGTGGGAACAGCTCTCCTAAGGACACCAACCAAGTCCACTCCACCACCCGCAGGAACAGCAGCAGCCCCCTGTCCCCGTCCTCCATGAATCAGAGGAGGGTGGGGCCGAGAGATGTGTCTGGCGCAGGTACCCCCCACGTGCCAGGCATTGACCAAGTGCACCCCCAAAGCATTCCGGACTCCTCTGTACCCGGCAGCATACCCCTGTGCTGCACGCTGTGCCACGAGCGTTTGGAGGACACACACTTTGTTCAGTGCCCGTCTGTGCCCTCTCACAAGTTCTGCTTCCCGTGCTCGAGGGACAGCATAAAGCAGCAAGGTGCCACGGGTGAAGTGTACTGTCCCAGTGGAGAGAAATGTCCCCTGGTTGGCTCGAACGTACCATGGGCTTTCATGCAAGGAGAAATCGCCACCATCCTTGCAGGAGATGTCAAAGTAAAAAAGGAGAGGGACCCTTGATTTTGTTTTGAACACTTCTTTGGGGAAGGGGAAGCAAAAATATGAGTATAAATATATAAATATCACATACATACCATTCAAACAAACTAACGGACTTGTACATATTGGACCCAAGGGAAGAGTATACTTCGTAAACATGGTTGTATAATTTTTGATTTTTGAATACATTGTGTTTCTATATTTTTGAAGATAAAGGTATGTACTCATTATAATGGACTACGTTCCTCTTTGTTGATGTTTAACAAAATTCTTGATGTACTTCTAGGTCTGGTGGCAGTTCCTGTTTAACGTAGAATGTGACTAATGCTACTCTACGAGCACTTGGCAAAACTGAAATGCTTTTAGCTGTACTTGTATGCACTTGTTTAAAAATTGCCAAATACAATTTCTGATCTTGTATGAACTTATTGTCTGAGCTTGCTTCATTTGAGTGATTAAGTTACACGGGACTGTGGACAGATGATGAGATAGGGCTCTGTGCTCTGATACGCAGGCTTGTTGTGACGGCTCAGGAGACTTGATTTACGCTGCACAACATAAGTAGGCTACTGTTTCACGCTGCAGGACGGCAGCTTTTCTGCACACATGCCTTCTTTATTTTTGTTTTTTTCGTGATTCATGGAGGAGAGAGAAAAAAAACACAGACACATTGTCCCAAATTTGCTCCAGTTTGTGCATCACTGTAACTGATTGCAGCGTATAGAAATAGGTGCCAAGTCATGTTCAGTCAGCTGGAATCTGTTGAGTCAGTAATGTGAGAAAGTGCATGATTGTCAACATGATATCCTAGTCTAAGCACGTTGTGTAACCATAATTTAGGACTTTTGTTGAAATTAACCTCCTCTCAATAACACTCTTAGCTTCTCTACTGGCGCAACGTGTTTCCAAAGGGTGTCTTATAACCTTTATAAAGGTTTTTTATTGCAGACAAACCTGTTATTCTCAACCAACCAATACTTTTGATTCACTAAGCAGTTGATAAATCACAAATTATGAATAAAAAAATACCTCCAAGCATGAGTTAGGTGCAGCAACAGCCCCTTTTACTTTAATTTCTTTTAGCATTGTGTGTGCTACATTGTGCCAAACTAATAGACACTGCCACTGATACTACTACATTCTTCCACATGCTTTAGAACAGATTTCTGCCTCAGTATGCAATGTGTGCTCTTTCAGAGTAAACAAATAGCCCTGTTGCCTGCTGCCTCACATACCAACCTCGGTCTGTATCTCTTCAGATGCAAATGTAATTGTTGCAGATTGATAGCAGCACAGCCATAAAAAAAACAGCAATTCTGTCTCCGTCATGGCAAATAGGCAGCCAGACACCTCTGTACAAAGCAACGAGCGGCTTATGGGGTCGTTATGTGACAAACTGCAGTTTCTGTGTCTGCAGAAAGAGAAGCAAGCTTTGAGACAGCTTTTGCTCCCTCAGACAAAGAAATGTCACTCCCATGTAGCTGACGCTGCACCAAGCGGACACTGACATGGAGATGAATATCTAGCAGAGAGGGAGACTTGGTGTAGTAGGCAGTTGCGTAATTATTTGAGACATAATCTGCTTCCTGCTCATGTTTTATTGAGCTGTCAGTGCAGCACCCAAAGCAGCAGATTGTTTTTATTTTGGTAATTAAATGCCAACAGACGGCTCCAATGTTGCTTTCTTGTGCTTTAGTTCACTTGGTGAATCTGTTCATCAACTGGGGATTTATTGACCTCACTGCACTGACAGACGTGTTCTAAATGTATTTTGGTAGGCACCTCGCCGTCTTAACAGGGATTACCCACTCTTTAATAGGCTGCATGGTGTCCTGATTAACTGATTGATTCATATTGTTGAATGAAAACATAGCCTTTGCACCCCAGTGTTTAGCCAACTAACTAAGAAGGGCACGGATAATTATCGTCCCCTAATTGAGAGAGCACTAAAAAGGACAAAAATGAACTCTCAGCAAAACATTTATAGCAAATAACAGCTTTTTACTATGTGATCTGAGGGCTGAGCAGCTTTTGACCGATAGAAACCTGTGTTTCATGGGCACGCATTTCGAAAACAGCTGTTTGTTTATATTCCTTTTCCGTTCTTTGGAAAGTTATCTTATCGGTTGGACTTTAAACGCAGTACAGTTTGATAAAGGGCAACGCTTTGCTGTGCTCACCAACAACACACCCACTCCATATTGCAACTTCTCGTTTTTATTCCCTTTATTAGTCGGCACTTTGACCTACTTGTTCCTTATGACAGTGAGCTGGGAGCCAAATTGAAATTGCCTCATCTGGGAATACGACAAACAAAGCCAACCTATCAACTGGCATGAAGTATGACACAACGAGAAACAAAAGAACATTTTATTGTCACGTAAAGATTTATCACAATACCTGTTTGTTCAGTGCTGACTAAAATAGCATGTGGCGTATCTAATACAGTGATAATGTGTCCCTGGAAGTGGCTCTGTCATAACACAGTGCTCTGGTGTTGCATAGTTACCAGTGAAATCGGTTCTCGGCAGATGCTCCAGTGCAGCCTGTCGGTTCATATGCAGGAGGGAAACATTATGGAGGGATTTCAGTAAACAACCAGCATGCAAAGACAAGGTCACGCAGAGTTGATGGCATTAAGTGCAGCTTTAATTTTTATGATTATATATTTTTTTTTGTTTATACTACTACTACTCCAGTGAAACATCTCCTCTGTTTTCAGTATAATCACGCAAGAGCCATTTGTGGTTAATGACTCACAGGCTTTCATTTTGTTTACTTATGAGAACCCTTCAGGGATTTTTAATGTTTAAGCTCCTGCTTATGAGACAAACATTGTTTGACTTTGATGTGCTCTTATCCTGGAAGCTTTTTTTTATGGAAAGCCTAGTAAGACGTGCCGTCTGAAGCTGAGCCAGGTGGGGTCCAGGTGAAACTGATATCACCTCGGGCAAAGATTAATGTTGATTCCTCCTCATTCCGCTGCTTTATGATAGTAGCTTTTGTCTTAGGCAACAGTACAGTTTGCCTTACAGTGCATGTAGTCTGCAGTAGAGTAGATGCTCCAGCTGTGAAACATCTCTGCAACCCAGACGTTCTTTATCAGGCTGCTGTGACGCATAGCTTAATCAATGGTCATAAAATCCCTCATTGGCTGTTTGATTGATTTACTTGACACGGTCTTGTTAATCAAGCTAAGTGAAAGGCCATAACAGATAGTCTGCTGCCTCCCCGCCTCTCCTTTTAATGGTTAACTAAACTGTAGGCTGGTATGCAGTGTTACACAAAGATGCTGGCGTGATAGTAAAGCTGTAACTGGGTTGGTCAGAGTTCATATTTGTTGTCTTTGGAGCATGTGCTGCGTTTTCTCTTGCACTTTCCTGATCAGATAAGCATGTGTTTTATTTGTTCTGGTTCAGTTACGCTGCCCTAATATTGATAATATGAGGGAATACTCCAGTAGTCTATACATTTACATTTAGAAAGAACAGATAACACTAATGCTGACAACATCTATGCTGAAGATCACTATAAATTCTAATCCTTAGGCATTTATTTTTACATTAAAATGTTAAATATGGTCCAGTGGGTGGGTGGAGGGAGGGAAGGCCTGCGTGGGAGACAGTGAAGTACTCCATGTAGCCAGCTGTTTCACTAATGAATCTATGTTTAGCACAATAAATCAAAAGGCATGCTCGTGCTGCTGTAATCCCCTGAAAGCGAGCAGAGACAGGGACGCGCCAAAAGGAGAATCTGGTCCACATTTCTCCGCTCCCAGTATAACTGATCCGCTTGGTTAATTTTAGACCTGTCAGGGAAAACAAGGTCACAGCAAATGTTGTATCGAGGACACGCTCGGATCTGCCTTTTTTTCTTTTCATCAATCAAAGTTTCCCTTTGGAGTTGGGCTCGGGCTCCTGCGAGACTAGTAATGACGGTTTCTCTTCTCAGCACCGGGGGAGAAGCTGGAGCTCCAACCAGCAATTAGGAGGAGCACGACTGAATCCGCAGGATGTGTAAAATTTCCCTTCTGATTCTTGGCTTGGTCTACAGAGGGGGGTTTTTACATCTGACTGGCCTGTTTACCATGAAGGCCTGCAAAGTTAAGATGATTACAATGCCGAGTGCCAAATCTGTGTTCTCTCAGACTGGTATGAGACCCAAGTGCTGCAGAAGGCGAATTGTTTGGTGTTTTTTCTGTGAGTTCAGTGAGTTTCAGTCTTTTTTTGTAAAGCAGTTCAGCTACTTTCTGTGTATCAGTCTTTTAGAGGTCACACAAACAGAATGCATATTTTATATTCTTTTAAGATATTTTCACTTTGCCTCTGCATTTCTTTACACACACCGTCATACTTTGTGAACCTAATTTTTTCATTTTTTTCTTGCGATCTAAGATCTATGTCTCTCTTTTTTTCTCTTCATCCTCCCATTTCTCTCTGACTGGTGGTTACGCTCACACTCTCGATATTCCTGTATTCCTTCTTTCTGCTGTGGTGTTGCTGTGAGTCAAGTCTGTGAAATGGAAATGAGGACTCTCTCGCTCTCTCTCACTCTCAGCCTCCCTCTCTTTCCAGACATCAAAACGAGGCTATGCCTCCAATGTTTTTCTCAGATCTTGGAGTGCTGCCAAATCTTATAAGTGGAGCAGAGGGAGGGAGGGAGGGAGAGAGCAGAATGCAGAGGAAGGAGAGGGGGCGCAGGACGAAAAAGATGAAAGGAAAGAGGATGAAAAATGAACAAGGGAAAGAGGCGACGTGAGAGATGAGGACAAAGCATGGGACTGATCCAAGAGCATTTGGGCTTTTTCTCATATTATAGCCGAGCCCAGCACAATCCCTCCTTTTTCTGCTGAGCAACTACTCCTTGCTCCTGGCTCAGGATCAGCTGATAAGATGGCGTGCTGCTACTGTGCCAAATGAAAAATAGGAGGCGAGAGAGGGGAGTGTTATCTCCTGCAATCGAGACTATTCGGTGCATGACAATATGGCTGTAGAATATAGCCTGCGAGGGGCTCTAAATTTACTCCATTTGTGAAATTTGTAATGTAAAAATACCCCAGCAGATTTGAACAGCTACAGAGATCCATTTGAAAACAAAAGTCATGACTTCCCTTTTTCTCCGGCTGAGCTCTACCTTCCAGACATATATTTTGGGCGTCTGGGAGGGGCATGCCAGTCACAATAGTAAGATGCTTATTGCCACCTCTGACATGCGGAGCTAAAGTTAGATTTAGCTCTCTATATGAGCCGCACTGAAAGTAAACATGTGAGCTGCTAGCATGGCTTTGCTCTAGAAGGATCCTCAGCCAGCTGCTCCGCTGTAGACTAGCAAATCACAATTACAGTTCATCAACATGCAGTGTGTATTCTGGAAGACAGTGAGCCAGACCTTTTCAAAAACACTGATGCAATCACAGTGATTGACTGTCTGCTGCTGTCTCTTTCTGTATGGCTGGTGAACAGGCTTTTTGGCTGAGCTGTCAGCTTTGTGGTGGCTGTGGCGTGTGTGTGTAAAGGCATACGGGGGGTAGCAGGTGACTGTCTGTCCCTCTTCACCCCCGAGGTGCTTGTTTAGTCAGCTGAGAGCCTGGATTCAAATGGATGTGATGGCTTGTGAGGGCCATCTGTGCGCAGCCTTTTAAGCTGAATAACGACACAAAGCCCATGTAGGGAAGCACAGAATGTGCCTGAAATCACGATACGGAGGTTGAGCAGATTGTTTCAAATAATGGGGCTGGTGCGGAGATTCATGTTAAGATCAAATGGGAAACGTAACAGCTGCAGTGATGTGATGTAGTAAAATGTTTTAGCTGACCATCCAAACACAAACTGTCTTTGCTTTGCTGGTCTGTGAAGGGCCCGATGAGGGCTGGTGGGCTGATGAATGGCTCGGTTTCTGGGGTGTGTCAGCAGATCTGTGGTGATGTATTATGGGATGCTCATTTCCTCCTGTCCCTGTCTGCTCTTTGCTCGCTCGCTCCTCCGTAGGGCCTCGGCCACGGACAATTATCGCCAGTTCAAGCTAGGACACAGCGCTCAGTGTCTGCATGCAATGAAATCAGCTGCCTCCACCACAACCACACAATTAAACTTTCACTGTCATTTTGCCAAACAAAGCGCCACAAAAAATGTCTGAGACAACTTTTTATGTGCTGCATAAATCCAGGATCCCCGAGAGATCCTCAGTGTGTTGTACATCACCTTTCATCTCCTTGAAGGCATACAGTTGTCAGAAGATAAGAACAAGTCTTAGATATTCTGTCACTTTTGTTTTTATCTGGGAATACGACGTGTGTACATGCCCACATACACATAAGCGCAGGCACGCTAATACCCATCCACAACCTTCGCTGTAGTTTCTTTGTATGTTACATAACTGTGAGTGGGAGCTATTTCTCCTCTGAGTGCTAATGTTGTTGTCAATCAAGGCTTTATAGTGGCAGCCACTGCACAATCTCTGCAGAGGCAGAATAAAGCTATTATCGCCTTTGTTCCCGCTCCCTTGCCAGTCAAAATGTTCTATTCTCTTGCTTTTACCTCCACCTCTTGTTCCTCCCTCTCTTTGTGTCTGCTGCTTGTTGGAAATAATTTTTCTTGAGAAGTGTTTACGTTGTCTCCCGGCCATGGAACATTTGAGTTTGGAGTTAAGGAGTGAGAGGGGGTCAGGTCAACGGAGAGAACAAGCAGGGCCTGTGTTTGACAGGTGTGTGCTATTATTGGAGCCGGCAACTTCGAGTGTATTACACAACTGTGTCGCTCGGACAGGTTTATTTAGACCGCGAGCAGAGCCTTAGCAGTATCTGGTAACTCTGGCAAAGCATGTCACAACAGGTGTCGGGGTGGGTGGGGATAATGGTACAGTAAATAAGAGAAGGGGTTTTTATAGCTCAAGGTTGATCTCAAATTTGGAGCGCTCTGAGAAAGCATTCCCAAATTTAATTCCGCGGTACTGGCACAAGGGCGATCCAGTTGGTTGGATCCAACAAAAGCACACTTGTATTTAGCCATCATCAAATAAAGTATGCTAATGACGGGTTGTGCTTGATATACTGTATACATGTCTGCTGCTTTGTAATGATATAATCACAGAGCAGAAACAGCAGCCACTCCCCTCCCTTGTCCTCCTCTTTGGCTGGAATGTGCAGGGGGAGAAAAATGATCCAATGTCATCCGGAGTGATGGAAGCTTCTCTGTTGAGCCAGAGGGATATGTTCAGTGGAGGGGGAT
>NW_023339751.1:5687218-5699713 GCF_004916995.1 Morone saxatilis
GGAGGAGGAGAGGGGGGGGGGGCGGATATTTCTGGTTGAGTGTGAGTTTGAGTAAGTCCGGGCACCGAGCCAAGCATGCCGATGGACGGGAAGGGAGGGGCCGGAGGTTTTGTAGGGAGAGAGAAGAGAGATAGAAACCTATTTGGGCTGGCGCACTGTCAGCTTCACTAGCACACAGCTGCTTCTGGAAAATTCTGCACCCTGCCCTACTAAACCACCAGGCATGACATGAATAACAAGAATGGCCTAGCCGTCAACAGCGGATACTTTTTCTTTTGACGTGGGCCTAACAGACTGGTACAAATGCCCTGGCCTTGCACATAGTGGAAAAATCAACAATGATGGGGACACCGGGGCACAATGTGGAAATGAAATCCCGGGTTTAGAAGGCTTTGTCTGGACAAGGACGCAGTTGACACAGACCCTAAGGGCTTTGGAAAAGGGCTGTGTAACAAAATGCCAACTGATGTGTTTTGATGGGGTTACTCGTTCACCAGCCAGTCACTAATTGGAGAGTAAGAAACCACTAAATTGCTTCCAGTCAGCATGGAGCTCTTGCAGATTTCCTTCCCGAGCCGCATGTGTCATATATACCCTTATGCAAAGACAGAAAACCCAAGCTAGAAAAAGGCACGTACTAGCTGGTATGCCTTGCTATGTTTCCAACATGGCCAGTCAACACTTGTCTTGGTCTAAGTACAGCCTTACCGGCAGTGTGTGAGTGTTGCTCTGCAGATGAGATAATGCTAGCTCTTATCCGTCCATGAGGTTGTTAGCCATGCACAACCCTCCCTGGTGTTGACATTTCCCTGCCCAACCTGTCTGAACACATAGGGCCATGGAGGCTCCTCTCAGGCTGCCTGTATCCATGGCCGATAAAGAGGTGAGTCACCCGCTCATCTATCCCGCTCTATCCCTTTGCCTGGCAATACTCTTACCCTTAACCCCCTTGTCATCCTCGTCCACAAGGCCTTATGTGTACATCCAGCACATGGTGGATTGTATGAATAGCAGCGACCGCGTGGCTCGCCGCTGACACCTGACATTTTCATGCCCCAGCAAGCCGCTGATACATTTGGCGCTTGGCACGCATTCTTCTCCCGGGTTTATCCATCTGTTGAAGTAGAGCCCACCCCCTCCCCCCAGCCACTACTATGTTCTTGTAACATAACACGAGGCTCGCCTTTCCCTCTATTCATCTTAACATGTGAGCACGGCATGGCACAGACTTCGCCCCTCCCTCCTGCATGTTTTTCTCTGGCTCTGGCTCTGGCTCCCTCCCTGTTGTGCTTTCTTTCTTTTCCTTCACACACACACACACACACTACACAATCCACCCAAGTCATTAGTCTTCAGACCAGCATTCAGCTGGTCTCAGAAACCCACCAAGATGGAGAACAAAAAAGTGAGATGGGAATTGCGTGAAGCTGGAGTGATAGTGCTGGCAAAAGACAGAATGTGAGATTGTGTGCAGGCAGGGGGCTTCCTGGCTGCCTGCCAACTTCCAGCAGCAGCACTGCAGCATGTCAATATGTCCGTTGCCAGGGAAACAAGGAGAGCACACACAGCAACACAGTCCCTACAAGGCCTCTGAGTTACACCCTTTTCTTTTGAATTTAAAAGGCTCAATAAAATTGTGATGCTCTCCTGTCCAGCGAGGAGCATCACCGGGAGGGTCTGATGCACACAGAGGTCACGTTAAACCCCCTCTCAGACTCAAATCGGGGGGCTTTAGCCAACCAGTAGGAGTCGCTAGTAGTGCAACAACATGGACATGATCCCTGACTGGCTTCCCACAGATGAACACAGACAATTCACTGCAACAAATGCACAAAAATATGGTAAGATCCAAGGTGGTGATGCATTTGTTTATGGGCAGATACTGTCCATATCCAGGAGATTACCGACTGGATCTTTGACATATTTTATTTGTATATGATATAATTAGGTATAATATAATATGGTATAATATGATATAATATGGTATAATATGATATAATATGATATAATATGGTATAATATAATATGGTATAATTTGGTATAATATGGTATAATATTGGATCCTTAAGGATACAGGTCCTTTTTGTCTGTATCACTACTGGGGATTGATTTGGAGTCTTTTCAATGGTGGCCTAAAATGTTTCAGCACTTAATTTGAATTAATCCATGAATCCAAATTTACAGCTACTATGGCACAATGTTATTCTCAGTGTTCACGGATCAATCACAATCAAATAATGTTGTTTTATTCTTTAAACATTTGCCTTTTTTGTGGTTCCAAATATGTCCTTCGTGGACTTTTGCAGGCTGTGAATCTCTGCGTCCTCACTACACTTATCAGGTTGGTGATAGTACCCTGCAGCAAACAGCCTGGCTGTGAGTTATTACTGGCAGGGGTATACTCCTCCATCAGGCATTGTGAAAGAATGACCTCAGATACATCAGGGAGTGCAGTGGCTCTGTTGCAAAGTCACAACTTGCAACATAAGTCATGCGTTTTAGTCTGTTGAGCCACAAAGTGCCACAGCAACCTAATCAGTCTGTCTCAAGCTGTGACCTTGATCAGAGCTACACTTTCTATCTCCTTGCAGACACTGTAATGCTTTTTTTCATGTAATAGTGATAAAGTAAAATATATATATCTCAGTGTTTCCTTTGTGCTGTGATACAATCTGTCACTCTAGAACAGCCTGTGTTGTACTCAGGCATATATTTTGTAAAGCTGTCTAAACTGACCTCAGCAAGAAATTGCCACCCTGTTATCTCTCTACTTGTTTTCAGCTCTGTCTGTATTGTGGCTTTTTATTAATACGCCATGATTTACATATTAATCAATGAATAAAAGCTGAATTAAACTATGTGTTGTGCTCAAATGTTTGAACATAAGCCCTTAAATGCCATAATTAACGTATTATTAACAGTCCAGTAAGCCAATGATAGCCTGATTACAACACAATGACGGACACATTTCCATACGTACATATTACAGTGTCGTTTTCATTGGGGTGAATATTTGTGTGTAGTTGAAGGACAGCTAAAGGACAGCTCTGTCAGCCACACCTAGCCTGGCACTCTTATCCAAGTCTGGCTCCGTCTGTGCTCGTATCACTGGAGGGGAAAGGGGGTGTGCCAACTATAGCGCCTTAGTACTTTTCAGAACTCTATCTGTGCCTGTGATTGGTCTAACAGCTGCTGCTGCAGTGTCTGAGCTTGCTCGGGGATGCAGATGAAAGTGCTGATGTGTCCTGTTATTTTGGGTTGTGTGGTGCCCTGGAGGCCAAGGAATTTTTGGAGGAGACCGGGCAAGATTGTTGGGGGGCTTTAACAGGGGGGAGGTTGTGGGGGTGGGGCCGTGCCCAGAGGGGATCTTAGCTGAGTGTTTCTCCCAGAATGCAATGTGACCCTCATTGCCACATGGCGCTGTGGGAATCCTGAGGGGGTGTGGAATTGCTGACAGTACCAGGCTGAGCGATGGGCACAGACATGAGCTCAAAGATGGATGTCTCTGATGATTGGCGGTATTTCTGGATGTCTTTTGTACTTGAAGGGAGGGGCTGCTGATGACCTGTCACGCAGTAAGTTTAACACAATGTTTGATCCAAACGACACTTTGTCTTAAGTTTCAAAGGCATTCTCGACAATGAGAACTAAACAAACTCACCTCAAAGTCCATTTTGTAGTCCGATTTGCCCCCATGAACTTCCAACATGGGGAAGAAGCCCTTAAAGTGCTACATTTCCATGACGACCACACAAACTTCTGATGAAAATCATGTGATATGTTTGAAAGCTACTAACTAGCTACTTCATGGACCTGGAAGTGAGGTGGTTTTGTTCATCTGTGAAGCTTTGTTGATATCAACAAAGAGTCTTATAGTAGTCTTTTATTATCATATTAACAATAGTATGCTCATATACTCTATTTATATTATGTATTATATCTATATTATGTCACAGTAATGTGAGGAGAATTCACAAGCACAACCATTTTATACTATGTTTGTATTAATATAATGTATGACGTGATAAAAGACATAAAATCAGATTCACGAGTCGAGAGATTCAGAAGACTTTTTATTATTAATTTCATTCAGAAATATATAAAAAATAACCATATATATGTACCAAAATATACAATAAAAACTAACAATGACAGTATAAAAAGTGCTAAATGTACTGGTGGTAATAGTGGCAATAAAGATGAACCTTAATTCCCTGGTTAATTAGGAACGTTAAAGACCTTTTGTGCACCAAACCCTGTGGAGTTTTCTTGTAAAAACAAACAAAAGTTATGTTTACACTCAGTGTTATTTACCAAAATGCTTTGTGTGTATCTCTGGGCTCTAGCAAACATAACAAACAAACTCAAACAAACACAAAATAGCTCCTGAGTGCTACCAGTAGTCTTAAATTCCTAAGTCTTAAGTTTCCCCAACCTGTTTCCTGCTTAAAGTGAGCACTACATCACCGTCAATACAATCTAGGGATAAGTGAGTACACCATTATCTGCATCCGATCAACAAACTAAACTAAATTATCTGTACTCTTATCTGTACTGGACGCGGGGGTGCTTAAGCCAGAAGTGGGCAGGACTAATCGCAAGTTGCTTATTTAAGACTGTTCAGAAACTTCAGAGCTTCAGAGAAACATTTTGATCACACGAGTAAGATAACTATTTACATAATACATTTTAATAAAAGTTGCTATATATACTGGTACGGTTATTGACATATTGACTCGTTTGGTACATTATCCGTACCGGATTCAGCTGAGTACTCACTTAATAACATTAATAAAAACTTTAAGAAATGTTGTAATTCTCTCCATAGATTTCTTGATGATGATACTCAAATAGTTGAGCAGCACAGGAATGTAGTCTTTTACTGCCGTTGCTGTAGTCTCTATTATTGACTTGTAATTTCGGTGATGCATGAATTTTAACTCCCTCTACTTAATCTAACTCACTCTGCATCTGCTAGAAAGTGCCGCTGCATAACAGCAGCTGCTACATGACTGAAATGTTAATGTCAGACATCACACTAGCATTAACTCTCTCTGCTGGCTCTAAATGTTATCATAGATCTTTGCACAGACATTACGCTCCAATTTCCATTCAACTCACACGTGGTAGTAATATTACAGCCCGTTGCTGGGGCTTGGGCGCGCGTGAGAGAAAGATGCCATGTCATTTACTTAATTACACGTCCCCCACGGCTCACACCTTGAAAACTGCCTGATTTATTTGGTTGCCACTTACTGAAAATCATCCAGGATTCCCAGCGTCGTCTCGTTCTGTACTTCATCAGAGAAGCCTGGTCCATGTACAATATGCCACTATATTAATTAAGAGGGATACTTGCAGATTGCTCCATAAATCATTTTCCCTCACATTTTCATGCTTGGTCTAACATTGCAATTTGCATCTTGTTCCCCTCATAACAGTGTACACCTTTTGTGAAGAGGCAGGAAGACAGAAGACTTTTGAAGGCAACAGGATCATTGTCACGTAATCCTCAGAGGAGTTTGACAATAACCTTAGCAGGATGGATAACTGTGCTGACTCACTGATGTTGTTATCCTCGACATCTGGGACATTAAAGAGGCACTTATGCCGGGCTGAAAATGAAAGTCATGATGCAAATTTTTGCTTCTAACTAAATCCCAAAGAGTCACTTGACATTATTTCCACAGCAGGCCTTTATAGGATTTACTGATCAATTTTTTAATTTAATTTCTGCACCAATAAAATGCATTAGAGTCCTGTGGAGTCCTGTGGAATTTTTTTATAGTAACTTTGAGAGAGGAAATCAATTTCTCTCTTTTTTATAGAGCCTCCTTGATCTATACGGAAGGAATTATATGTGTCTTTGTTTGAATATGTGCGTGTTAAGCGCATTATGCATTGTGATTTCAGCAGACCTCACTGGGAGATACAGCCTAATTTTCCTCCTTCAATCAGATGACAAAGCTTTCGCTGCCAGTTCTCCGGTTACAATATTGCTTATTATATTATGTGTCAACATTGGTTCAATTCTTCGCAGATTTGAATCACGTGACCGTATGTAGACAAAGGCCTGAATCAGACTGCTTTGTTATTTTAGCCGCTCATGTGATCAGTACTCAACACCAAAGAGCCACTCTCAGCCCTCAACCCCCCCCTCCCTCCTCCAATCCTCCGCAGACCGACACAGAGAGAGTCTGTTACCAGAGAAACAAAGGTCAGTGTACTGTGTCGTCACATTTTCAACTCACAGGACGAATCTTGAAAAAGAAAAAAGGGCCGCAAACAAACATCCTTTGTTTTCGCTAAAACAAGACGGCGTTTGTTATTGCGCTCTGGGCTCTGATGTCATCGTCATGGTTCATCCTCTCTGCGACCTCTGGGCCGATGATTCTCAAATAGCTTCACCAATTAGAGCATTGATTTTGCTTCTTTGTCACACCCACGCACCCTCCAACCTTGCACAAACACAAACATGCATGTGTTCATCCGATATCACAAAAATAGATCAGTGAGTTCACTGTTCTCTGAATCTGGTCTTTTTCCCAGTGGGAAGCTGTGCTACATAAACTCTCTGCTTGCTGGAGCTGCACAAAACTCTATGACCTGTGCTATATTGTCTGACTGCCATCATTATCTGAGGCAGAAGAGCGGCTGGGAGACATAAAAACTGATTATATCGCAAGAAAGTACTTTGACATTTTACAGTTAACTCTTTAAATAGAAGTCTGCCTGAAAGAGTGAAAACAAGTCTTTCACACAAGAAACTAAACTCCTAATGCAGCCGACCTTTGATGATGTAAGTGATGTAATCCTCGTGATAGATGCATCAGGCTTTGGCCTTGGGCCGCTCTGAAATGTTCTACTCCCCGAAGGCCTAGCAGGCTAAATGGGCCAAAGCATCCCCCATCAATACACGACCAAGCTACGTGCCGGATCACCTCAACTGGTGCAATTAATCTTGGCCTTGTAACAAGTTGACAAGCTTTTATCCAAACAGCAAACAAAACAGCCTGACAACGATGGCGGGGGGGCCAGATGTTAATTTGGCTGTAGCTCTGCAACTATCATCCTAATAAGCGATGTTGCACACCGCCTTTACCTGAGATTAAAAATTCAAACGCAGCGTGATCAAAGTGGGATTACTCCGCTAAGCTTGCTGTAACAAAAGAAGAGGTGGAATATGAACATTGAGAAAATGATGTATTTTCACCCTCTTCAGCAATGCTTGTTAATGTGATTTATACTGGAAAAGATGTTGTTTTTTTTAGTTGACCTTATTACCACGCTATTCAGGTTTAATTTACATAACACTCAAGGTTAAAGCTACCTGAAAGATGGATGTAACATTCACAGCATACAACTGGCATTTCTTTTCTTAAAGGATTAGTTTGACATTTTGGGAAATACACTTATTCACTTTCTTTCCTCCAGTTAGTTGAGCAGATGGATGTAAATATGAAGCTACCGCTAAAGTTAGCTCAGCATTAAAAATAACAAAAAATAAAATAGAAAACTGCAGGTTTCTTTCTAAAGGTAAAAACTCTTAAGAACTCTGAAGTTTACTATTTACATGTTGTTTCGCGTCGGACCAGATTGAAACTAACTGAACACAGCTCGAGTCAGTATTTGACGACCTGGGAATGAAAACAGCTGTGAAGAGTGTAAGAGAAACTGCTGTGGCCACAAAAAACACAAAAGTACTTATCTACAGCCACTGTTTGGTTTGTCCGTTCTGGGCTACTGTAGAAACATGTACAAAACACAACAATTCATATTATATCATATACTAATGAAAACATACCTATGAATATTATATTATATTTCTGATAGATCATCCTAAATAAACTGAGACTTTCTGGGGAGGCTGGCTAGCAGTTTCCCTCTGCTTCCAGTCTTTATGCTAAGCTAAGCTAACCGTCTATTGACTCCGGCATCATAATTAATGTATAGATATGAGAGTAGAATCAATCTCCTCAACTAGCTCTTAAAAAAGTAACAAAGTGCACTTATTGTATTGTAAGAACAATAAAAGTCAAACTGCTTGAATTTACTACAGTAAGATAACTCATTAGTAAGTTAGCTAGCAAGCTTAGCTTACTGTGATGTGGATTGAAAATGAGGAAAGACATTCGTTACAGTTAACATTATATTCAGTCTATCACATCACCTGCCTGACTCCTTGACACAAACTGCAAGTATTGCAGTAAAAAGTAAGTAGAAATATTGAAGAGGTGTTTAGTTAAATGTTCTACCTGACACAGTGCTGCCTGACGAGCAGTTGAGCTAGAGCTGGACATCCGTGGATAACAGTGGCAGATGTATCTGACATGTCTTAAAATATATCTTCACTTCAGCAAAGTTGAGCCAAGTCAGCCCAAGGATTGCAGGAAGTAGGCTGTGCCATTTTAAGTAACCCTTCCAGTTTTATGTAAATCAGATTTTAAAATTAGCTCCCACAATGAGCTGCCGTCTGACTGGAGGTTGGTCCATGACCTGCTTTGAATACAATACACAATGCAATGTAAGGGAGGTTAAGAATTACATAATTGTGCATTGTTTCCTGGATTAATACTGTTTTGAACTCATTAAAATGTGATTTGCCGTAATGGGTGCCACGTCAACTGCATAATCAGCTGAGCACACCATGATTCAACAGATTACATAACCTCTATATTTCATGAGATTTCTTTGGTGTTGCTTCATTCTTGTGAGTGTTTACAGGAGGTGTGTAGCTGTGAGTCAGCACAGAGGAACGGCAGCGAAAGTCAGTGTGAGGCCAAGGTCGGATTATACAAGGTGATGTTTGAAGGAAAGAGTTAATGTCATCAGTTCGGTATGGTCTGATAAATTCCTAATGGGTAACTCAGGTCAGTTTTGACTGAAACCTTTCATGGGGCTTTTATTATGTAGCTTTGTTCTCCTGTCAGGGAGGTAGCCATGTTGATTTGCTAAATTTGACTTTGTGTACTGGTAATAAAATGCAAACAGATGAGAAATAATAGCTTGTGTACAAACAGGCATTAAGAGAGCCTGATAATATCCCCACAAGCAATCTGATGGCCTCTATTGTGTAAATAAAATACAAACCACTGAGAGCATAAAAGAGCCGCAGTGGTCATCAGACGGTGCTGGAGGCTAAAGTCCAGTTCTGTTATGACTGAGGGGCTGATACACAGAGCTACACATTAAGTGGTTGTCTGCTTTTCTGCATCACATTACTGTTACTTACGCATTACTCCCCAACTGGGAATTATGTCATTAGATAACATTTGCCCAGTTAATGCAAACCAGTGTTATTGATTGACAAATATTTACTGTCATTGTCAGTAAATATAATGCGTGGAGGACAAGTGTGTCTAGTGAAGCCAATGCAGAAGTGTCTTAAACATGCATTCTATGCAATGGCCTTCCATTGGTTGCAACAACAAAAAAATCTGATAGTATGGTATCTTATGGAGAAAGGACCCTACTTCTCACTTGATTTACTAGCTCAGTAAACAGTTTCCTCATGAGTTTTTGATCTTAATCGTCAGTTTCAAGTCCTTTTCAACACAGCATGATGTTCATTTAGTAAATTCAGGACGTAGCTACCTGCTGATTGATAAATAATTCTCAGTCTTTGTCCTGTATGTTGCACAAAGCACAGATTAAACAGTCAAACTAGGCAGTGCTGATCAAATATGAATCAAGATTCTGTTACCGTGTTGCCTATTTCCCCAAAAAAAACTTTTCAGGAACATATTTTAGTGAACTGTTTATCTATAATACAAGAATGTGTGTGAGCAGGCGAGCTGCCATTGTTTCCTGCTACGCCTAAGCCAAAGCTGGCTCCGGAAATAAAAAAAAAGACTATTTCAGAAGGATGAAAGCTCTGGGAAAAAACCTATAAATTGACCTTTAGTTGGGATTGTTTTATCAAACTGCTGTTTCCAATGAAGTGAATAAACTTCAGTATATTAATATGTAATATTGGTATTTCACTTTAATTGTAAGTCAAAGTGATGAATTATGCCTATCTCTACTGTAATTTACAACATATAAATGTTTGTTTTCTTTTCCTCTTCTTATGATTTTGTTTTAATAATGTACTTATGTTTAAGCTTTGGTGTTATTGATTCAGTTTTATTTATTAATTTATCTTTGCCTTAATCCTTGAATCCTTTGCAGTATACTCCCAAATCTATTTATTGAGATAAAAAGGGCCTACCGCAATATTATGAGCTTGGTCTGTCATTAAAACCTATTAACAGGCTTTATGTTACGCCTACACTCTAAAGTATCTGTGTATCTGTAAAATAAATGGTTTTTTTCCCTGTTTTCTGTTGTTATTTTCTGGCTGTCTGTATCAACTGGTACTTCAATTTTAACCCTATTAGCTCTTGCCTTTCACAGATGTTGCCGTGCCATTTGGAAAGCGGAGTGCTTCGATGTTTAAATCTGAGTAAAACTTATTTGTGACCATCGACTACAGGACATGCACACAGGACAAATGAAAAGAACTCATCCTTTGAGGCTGTTGTAACCGTCAGGCTGGTGGAGCCGCATCGAGCGCAAACACAGAAAGCTTGCCATCAACTTGCTGCCCTGAACACGACAAAATAGTGTTATGTCAGCGCGCAGAGAAATAGCAGTAAATTGGGAAGCAGAGAGGTACAAAGAGGTGTGGAGGGAGGGTTGGAAGGGAGGTGAGGAGGAGGCGGTGCGGGGGCTCTGAGATTCAGGCTGTACCTGAGGCATGGAGGGGTACATCATTATTCAGAGCAGTGCTTTGATGTTGAGGCTGGGTGGATCTCAGAGAGAGCAGGCAAGAAGCAGTTCTAATTAAAACAGTAACAATGCAGCCCGAGTTGCCCTGCAGAAACGGGGGCTTTGAAGAGTCACTGAATGCCCCATTTAGAGCCGGCTGCCCATAGATAACAGCAGATATTACAATGATGGACTCTGAGGCCTCTGTCGCAAAATGTGTATTTTTTACTACATTTCATAAAGCATTTCTGTCAGTGTGTGTGTGTGTGTGTATGTGTGTGTGATGAGTTCTCGCTGTCCTACTTTCTGGGTTCTTTGGTGGCGTTGTGGGCCTGACAGGAGTGACAGATTGAGATGGGCTGCTGGTACTCAGAGGCCAGGCGAAGACAGGAAAGCCTGGGGGATCTTAGTATGACAGGTAGACAGAGGAGGGACAGAACTTCATTATAAACCGCTGCGGAGAGGAGCTTTGAATATCAAATTAACGTCCCCAATCAGTGCAAAGAAAAATGTGTTTGCTTTCATATTTTTATTGATACATTTTAATAAAAATAAATTCAGATGCAACAAAGTATAATCCAAACTTCCCCTCCTCACGTTGATGGCGCTGTTCACTGGCATGTATAACTTAGATTTTCCCCTTGTCCGCCAACCATGTTCATGTGTCTCCTCATATCTACTGAGGCATATTGCGCTGAAAGGCCCAAGTGGGCTGCAGAGAGAGCTGAGTGATGCTCTGAGACAGTAGCAGTTCAAAGAGACTGTCTGCATAGAGAGAAGGGTCTAATTTTAACTTGGAGACAGAGGGGCTCATGAAACAGCTCTCCGCCTGACTACAGCTCAATTATTCATCAACACAAGAAGTCTCTCAACTAAAAAGCCTGACACGTTATTCATCGCCCCCCCCCCCTCTACTCTTCTCCCATGCCGTTTCATTCAGACACAAAACCAGCCACCCAACACACCGAAGCTACCCACCCCTACCCTCGTCTTGAACCGAACAGTGCCTCCCAGAAAAGCAGGCAACACTTTTGTGAAAGGTGAGTCAAAAAAAAAACCACACAAATAATGGAGGTGAAAATTACTGCTGCTGAGGAATTCTCCTTTTAAAAAAAATATGTTTTCAAAGCAGTGCTTTCAAAAACTTTTATTTTGTAAGCCTCCAACTGCCAGCCGCATTTATTCCCAGTGAATTTGTATTTGGTTTATTATTTATCGTGGTTCGTCGTGAATTATTCCTGTTGCTAAATAATGTCATGGTGTTGATAGTGGCTGTAACCTTAAAGGCATCTAGGTTCTAACAGCATAAAACACAACACTCCTCAAAGTTATCAGGATAAAGAAAGCAGACTTAAGAGTTGTTTTAAGGCGATGCTTTTCCCGATGACTCAGTTTTCTGTTTTGAACCAAGTTGCAAGCAGGCCGTCATCTAAATAACAGATGACGCGTCGTGTGACACCAACTGACTCCACATAGCAGATGATGTAATTGGAGAAATTACGAAGGAAGGCACAGTTTGTTTTAGTTTCCAATCACTTGTTTTTAATTTTTTCAGAGATCCTTTGAGAGCTTAGACGCCATAAATCTTCTTTGCCAGTAGAGGATTCAGCTGAGTGCTATTTTTCTTATCTCAGTGACGCAAGTCAAAGAGAGGCCATAAAACATTTCACTAATGATTTTTTTTTCCTGTGGCTAAGTTGCAGCTTTAAACCAGCTTGAGTTAGCTTCTCTAAAAGCCACAGAAAA
>NW_023339751.1:5699813-5706845 GCF_004916995.1 Morone saxatilis
AAAAAGCCTGACACGTTATTCATCGCCCCCCCCCCCTCTACTCTTCTCCCATGCCGTTTCATTCAGACACAAAACCAGCCACCCACACACCGAAGCTACCCACCCCTACCCTCGTCTTGAACCGAACAGTGCCCTCCAGAAAAGCAGGCACACTTTGTGAAGGTGAGTCAAAAAACACACATAATGAGGTGAATACTGTGCTGAGGAATTCTCCTTTTAAAAAAATATGTTTTCAAAGCAGTGCTTTCAAAAACTTTTATTTTGTAAGCCTCAACTGCAGCCGCATTTATTCCCAGTGATTTGTATTTGGTTTATTATTTATCGTGGTTCGTCGTGAATTATTCTGTTGGCTAAATAATGTCATGGTGTTGATAGTGGCTGTAACCTTAAAGGCATCTAGGTTCTACAGCATAAACACAACACTCTCAAGTTATCAGGATAAGAAAGCAGACTAAGAGTTGTTTTAGGCGTGGATGCTTTTCCCGATGACTCAGTTTCTGTTTTGAACAAGTTGCAGCAGGCGTCATCTCTAACAGATGACCAGTCGTGTGACACCAAGCTGACTCCAACATAGCAGATGATGTAATTGGAGAAATTACAGAAGGAAGCACAGTTTGTTTAGTTTCCAATCACTTGTTTTATTTTTTCAGAGATCCTTTGAGAGCTTGAGACGCCATAAATCTTCTGTTGCCAGTAGAGGATTCAGCTGAGTGCTATTTTCTTATCTCAGTGACAGCAAATCAACAGAGAGGCCATAAAACATTTCACTATGATTTTTTTTTCTGTGCTAAGTTGCAGCTTTAAACCAGCTTGAGTTACTTCTCTAAAGCCACAGAAAACTAATTCTGATTATTCAACATGTAGGCTAAAAGCATCATCCACTCAGATCATATGACTGCAACTGCACAGGAGCTCTTTTGTGACTGGGTTATGACCGATTACACTAACAGTGTCAGATTCCTGGTCAGCACAAGCAACAGCTCGTATGACTCTGACTGATGTCAACCTGTTGAATGTTTGTAATAAGTTCATGGCTTTGGAAGCTGCTGGGTGGCCTAAGCAGTGCAACCTCAGGCAATCTGGGAGGGGATTTGCGCCTGCTGTGATAATGACACCATTTTAAGACCCATCCAGACAAGCTGACAAATTGATGCTGAGGCCGTGTTTCCATGTTTACTAGCGACTGTAAGGCAAACACAGATAAGCACATGGATCTCTCTCCCTGATGGACAGTGACAGTATGATGATGTGTGTGAATTTATGTTTCATTTTAAGAGCTATAATATCAAACCCACTGAGAACTAAAGAGGCTTTTGTGTAAATATCTCCCTCACTATGCCAGACACATTTTATTTGTTTTCAGCAACAGACAACAAATCCAAGTGTGGGTGCATAAATCTGCAGGATCAATAGAGAAAATACAATAACGCATCCTCAGTATTATTGCTCTGCAGTAAGTACTTCCCTGAACATTTTTCATTATGAAAACTGAGATTTATCATCGATTTCCCCGCCACAGCATATAATGCTGCTGAACTTTGTGTTGTGTTTGCCTTAATATGGACAGCCCGGATGGATTTAGTATGGGCTAAGTCTATCTGTGACAGGCAGCAGGTGCTGTAGATCATGTAGGGAGGAAGATAGGGCTAGTTAAAGACAGTCAGGTGTGGTGCTGTTTGTAGATAAGGCTACAGAGGTTAACTTTAGCATCTGACGCGGGAAAAGAAAGCTGTGATTGCGGTTGCTCTGGAACATTGGCTGCAGAGATGGAGGCGATTTCTGAAACGTATCCTCTCTGGATATATGTCAGCTTTAGACAGAAGGTCAAAAAGTCAGATAAACACTTACATTTGACCCTTTGCTGAAGTTCTCCACAAACAAAGATTGTCCAATAGTTTGGCAACTAGTCACAGCAGGCCTGTCAAGCTTTAGATTTCTCCACATGTTGAAGAAGTGTGCATGGTGCTGGTGTCTTTCTAAAACCAAAAACAGAAGATTGAAAGTGTACAGAACTGATTTAACAGTGTCTATCTGCTCTATCATAGGCTGCAATTGTTCAGCCTATTCAGCTAACTACCTACCTAATTATGGATTATAATAGTTTGTGGGATAACAGGTTACCATTCAAGACTGGCACAACCCACTTTGGAAAGCCTGCAGGCTATCAAGGTTTAGACTATTGCTAGCACCTCTGTCCTGCTTTTAACTGGATTTGAGGAAGTTAATCCTACTACCTCGTCCTTAAACATAATGTTTGAAAATATGACATCTAAGCAGCCAAACAGGGTTATGTTAGGAATGAAAGATCTGTTCATATTTATGATACCATTATACTAACAAACTCTACACTGTAATACAGGTGCAACGGTCCTTGTATTGTCAGCTGGTGAGGATGCTTGGATGCATGTAGCTTTAGTCTCAGTCTTTTATCACAATCAGTGCATGTCCAGGACCAGTGTGTAGGATTTAGAGGCAGATTGTAACTAACTTGAACACCACTCGCATCTGTATTTGACAACCTGGGATTCAGAACAGGCTGTAAAGTGTGTAGGAGAAACTATGGTGGCCATAAAACTCACGAAAAATGTTAATCCGCCAGTGTTTGGTTTGTCTTTTTCTGGGCTACTGTAGGAACATGGCAGTTCAACATGGCTTCTCTATAGAAGGCGACCTGCAGCCTCTGTAGATAAAAACTCCTTCTAAGGTTACAGTTTCTATTTTCAGATGAATATACACAAATTAAAATATAACTTTGAACAATTTCTCCCAATAGAGCCTCCTAAATGTCCTCCAAGATATTTTGAAGATCATTTTAAACGAGTATAAAAAGTTGTTTTTTTAACCAACTCATGGAGCTAAAATTAGCTTAATTAGCTGGTTAGCATCTGATAAAATCTACCAGCAGCATGCAGGCGTAATGAAAGTCTGCTGGATAGAAATGAGAAGCTTTTATCTTCCTCTGTCTGAAATTGAAGACCCTTTGTTTTAAAAACCCCTAGAAAAATTAGTGTGGTTAACCAACTGCCCCCGTTTTCATCGTAAACTGCATGTGTGCTGTGTGCAAACAGAAAGCTTGACATGGCAACAGTAACCACGGGCGATGGAGCTTAGTGAATGGTCAATTGTAGCATTTTCCATCATCAGGGAGGTTCATGGATAATGTCCCTTCTTATCTTGCCACTCAAGATGGTGTGTGTGTGTGTGTGAATAGTGTTTGTTTCCAAAGTGGAAGGAGATAGACTGCAGGACACTGTGACAGGGACGGACCACAGGACACTCCAGAGTTTCCTGGCAGCGTGGAAACAACAGGGCACCCCCGCTCTTCTCAGCAACGAGCCGCTATCTGGTGTCTATCTGTCTGGTGGCCTGGATAAACATGTGTCACAGCATGGAAGACTCTGCCAACAGCCTTTAGCCTCACAGCCACCTCCACCTACTAAACTGTGTGCTCTCCTGACAAGAAACTGTCAGCTCACATGCTAATGACATGATTTAACCCCGCAGATATAAGTGTTATCGCACGTCGTGAATACTGCTTTGATGTCTTCCTCCTGTTTTAATAGCTATAGGAGCTCATCTGGATTTTTTTCTTCGCCCCTCCGCGCAAGTTTGTTTTTCCTGTGTCGAATCTTATGTGATGGTTTGGCAAAAAAAAAAAAAAAAAGCCCTCTGAACAAGGCATTCTTTAGATGCTGAACTACTGCAGTGCCAGGCAAGCTAAGTATTTAGCTGCAGGCAATGAGGGCAAGAAACTTCTTTTTTTGCTTAGTGAAATAAGCAAACCCAAAAGACACAGCATTAATTATTCACCCTCGCTGCACCAGTCTGACATTCTGATTATGACTGGAGGTGGTTACAGGGTATCAGTAAGGTTGCAGAGTAGGCATGACAGGGGTTCAAACTCTAATATGTTTGCTGCCAAAAAATATGGGCCCCTATGATGTGTAGGCCGCCTGCAGGGCATCAGAATGAGTGGTAATAATTCATCTGGAGAGAATGCCGCCTATTTCGTGAGCCACTCCCTTGGAATGAAAAAGACAAGGAAATTACAAGTCTCATTATTTTGTGAATGACATTGATGGTCATTTTGTTTCCTTACTTAAAATAGGCAACGCCGGACTGATTGTTGGGTAAAGCAGGAAATGGTTTTTGCGCAATCCGTATACTTTGTAGCTAAAAGACAAACACACAGAGACACAAAGACAGCGATTGATGGTCTGATACTTGAAAGAAGGGTGTTGGCCTTTCTGGTTTGATTACAGGTGAGCAGGTTTGTCAGTGTCTGCCAAAATATTGCCTCTCTGCAAAAACAAGCAGCCTTGAACTCCAGAGGGCTGGGTTTGGAAAGCTACCAGTGACTGAACACACTTTGTGGAATTGTGCTAGCAGATTGGTTTTGGGCCAACCCAACACAGTCATCTTTGTTTTGTTGGTGCACAACATAGAAATACCATTGTGTCACATTATTGCTGCGGTCTTTGCGTAACATCAGAATATGATCTGGTGCAACAGCTGCTCTGACACAGTTGTGGAGGGCAGAGAGTTGACTCACTGTGCAGCCAAGGTGGAGTTGATTGAATTATAAAAAGCCATTTACAGCCATCAACGACAGCAACAACAACCTCAGGCAACTAATGAGCTTATCTACCATCCCACTGCTCACAGAAACATCTTTTTTTAAAGACTGACACCGACTAAAAAACAAATCCACATCCTGGTGGTAAAATGTTGCAGCAGCACTTTCAGCAGCATCAGTACATCAAGTCTTTTTCCTGTGGTGTGGAAGTTGAACTCCAGTGTCTGTAGTCTTGGCAGGCCTGCACAGAGAGGGGTGCACTGCGAAAACTGGCATGTTGACGCTTTCATGCCACTGTCACGCTGTTCACAAGGTGCCCTGGAGGAGTGTCACAACGCATTCTTCTCACTTAGAAGAGCGTGTCCCTGTCACACTCCGGGTTGCCGTAGTCAGACGGCATTCCCCTCCTGCCATCTGTCCATGGTATTATGGTCGCATGCAATAGTTATTCAAGTCACCTAGGTTCAAGCTGTGCTCTGAGGTTGCTACATGCTTTACTGCGTTATGCTGATGCCACAAACACAACAGCAATCTTCCTTTTAATATTGAATGTGTCCACATGCCAAAATTGTTTTTAACTCAGTCCACTAAATGTCCTGAATGTGGTTATGATGAAAAATGGCAGCTGGGAGTCATAATAAGAGACACTAACAAGCTGCAGCACTTGATGACCTCCAACCACCAAGCTCATAACAATCTGCATGCAAGCAGTCCACAGTCACAAAAGGTAAATATGTCTTGTTATTAACATTGAGCAAATAGTAAGTACTTATCATGGTCTCCAGTGCAAAGAGGAAGTCCTTGTATAGTAATTTATGTGTCAAACGATTACCCCACATAACTGAGTCTTCCCCGCCTGGCTGGTGTGACAGTGTTATTAGTACAACATGTCATGTTGCGGTTTCCTAACCAATGTGTTTCAACCCCCCTCTGTCTTCCAGTCTCAGAAGCAGTTGAGAAGGCCCCACATGGTACACTGTGTACAGCACATGGTTTCGGTTACAACCAGCCTGCAGCCTAGTTTTTGGAAAGGCAGTGTACAAAGCTTCTTCTAGGCCAAATCATAAGCATAAGCAGGGGTGGAAGGTATGAAAATCCTGCTGATTTTCTCCCAGTTTTGCATGCAGTCACATGGATGCTGTTTCCATGTATTTGCAAATGCTCGGTTGTGTTCATGTGCTCATGTGACCACGGTGACATGAGTCAGAGGAAGTGGGTAAAAGGTGAGATTTAGTACTAAGAGCTTTAATTACCACTACTCACTCTTTTCCGAATACAATACGTCATAATGATAACAACTAGCAGAAACTGAAACTAATCTAAATTAGGATCTTTCATTTCATGATAGGCAAGTTACAGAAAACCTACATCATTACATTTCAGATATTCAGCATAAATATTTGTTCACATGAGATCAATTAAGGCTTGATTTCACTTTTCATACAAAGGAGCTATTTTTATTCATGTTGTGAACCCTCGCTGTTCAAATAAGCCTCCTGTTTTGTTGGTCTTTCACCACAGCTGCAGCAGAACATTGGTTGGCTATACACACCAGGGATGAAAGTGAAGCATATATACAGAACCTAATTGCAATCAGGACTTAAAAGGCTGCAGCTCGGTGGAAATGGCGGAATATATATGATGTGATGAGTGCATAAATCAGAGATAGAGAAAATGCATTATGCACAGTTCAGATAAGATGGACATCATTTGTCTACTTCCATTCGGAGTCCAAGCACTCAAGGCAATTTGACTACAGTGTTTCTCTTCAGAGGGGATCCATTAGTTATTGGCAGAATAACTTGGGGGCCAATAAAACACATTGACTTCAACCTTTGCTTCCTATTTCCTTTCCTGTCTGAGCCCTTTCATGGTTCATGTTCTCCCATTACATTTTAGAGAGCACATCTTATTTCCGCATTCAGTGAGAATACAAGGGGCGTCTTCAAGGGATTTTTTTTTGGCCGTCTCTAAAGCGAACATGAACCACATCTGGGAGTATGGGTAAAGTGTTTATGAGTGGCTTTTGGATGGTAAAAAAAAAAAAAAAGAATAATTTGATGTGTCACCTTGGAGATGGCAGTTGACAGCTGTTCCATGCACAAGCTGGGTTTAATTGGCGGGGAAATTAGCCTGACCTTGACTGTGGCGGCGCGGCCCACGAGCGCTACTGCCTGCCACTTGAAATGACATTGTTGTAATTTTCGACAGCAGCGAGCAAACACTCTGAGCATTAATTATATGGTGGAATGTGCCTTGGTGCAACAGACGCACACAGTGAATACTTATGTAAGCTGTCGCTCCAGTCTCCATAGTAACCCGCAGCATTTTAACACATGCCTCCTCCGATCTACCTCCCCTGAAGTGGGCTGTTTCCATGGAAACCAGGCAGCTGCCTTTGATGATGGCTCTCATGAAATGACACCCGCTGATAATGCTGGCTCCTCCGAATCTCC
>NW_023339751.1:5706945-5725806 GCF_004916995.1 Morone saxatilis
GGTGGGTGGGTGGGTGTCGGTTGATGGGGGTTGCAGAGAGAAATTATGGAGAAAGAGAAAGCGAAAGACAATTATTTCTCGCTGAAACTGAGTCACATAACCACAGCAGAGTTTCGCCCTCGCTTTCCCAGCTGGAGCGATTTACCTGGCTCCAAAGCAGGCAGCGACAGGAACACCGTGAACCAGATGAGGCGTAGCGGAGACGGCTCTCAGCCACATCAGGGCCAGCATGATTCACATGCCTTGTGTTGATTCATGTGTCATAAAAAAAATAAGTGTCATCAAATTTTTGTGCCTTGGCTGTGAGGCTAAGAGAAATGCTTCAAGAGAGGTTCATGCACCACCATCTGCTGCGCTCTTTTATCCATTTCTTCAAACAGATAAGTGTCAAAGTGTCAGAATACTTTCCCCCCTCTCCTCTGCATTCATGCCACTCGCACTACAATCGTTTGGCAGTGGCAATCCAACCCATATTTTCCACTGCAACTCTGTGTCAGCTTTTTGACCTTCCTGTCATATCAGAGCACTTATCATGTGTGGGAGATCCTGTTGCATCAGGAGCAAACTGTTTGTGGTTAGAAGTGACTGTTATTCATCACCGTTGTGCAACATCCTCAAATCACCAGATACCGTTCTTGGCCATCCTAACTGAAATTGGCTCTGAATTGACTCCACCTCCTGTTTAGCTGTAAGCCGTGCAGCGTGGGTTTAGTAGGAGCAGTCTGGGTGTCAGTGGGCAGATGAAACTCTAACCTGAATGTGTGTCTCCTTGCCTGTGGGTTAAAGCAGCCTGCACACTGCTTGCAGGGTGGAGAAAATAGCTTTGGCACCGGCAAGCAGATCAAAGTGATCAGACAAGTAATCCCCCATGAGTCAGAAGGGAACCANNATATGTATGTGTGTGTGTGTGGGGGGGCTTTATGCTTCTCATTTCATCACTTTCCCTTATTCAGATAGACATAGACGTGTGTATTTTTGTTTATAAGTGTTGAGACACATGAAATCCTCCTCCAGTGTTTCAATTTCATCTTCCTAACTTTGAAGTTAAAGGGTATTTTCGCTTTGACTGAATCAGAAAATCACCCTCTGAAAACTGTAATTTCCCCTCGCGAGGAAAGCCAGCTGTGTCACTACATGTCTCACTCTGAGCCGGTGCATATTTAGCAACTGCACACTCGATTCAGACACAAATCTAATGGCCCGATGAGCTTATGTTTCTGAAACGGAGACGCGCCACTCGCACAAGCCAAATGATTTAACCACAGTGACACAGACGTTACAAGTTTGTGGTAATGCATGATGGAGATCAAATGTACAGTCCCAAGAAGAAATGAGATGAAAATAGAAAGAAAAAGCATGAAAACAAAGCATGTCGGAACAAGAGCCTTAACTCGCTGAGACAAAGATGTGATTGAGTTTTAAGCTAGGCTGCATATCTTGACCACACACTCAGGGTGTTCAATCCGACTTTCATTAACGCTGTCTAGTAAAAGCAGCGCTCGGCTCTGCCCTTTCGACTGATATGTCACTGATATTTAAGATGTCGGGCTTCTCAGCGCTCTGAGATGATTGTAAACTTGTGAAGTTTTAATTGCGAGGCAGAGACACTTTCTAATAATTAAAAAAAGGTTCCTGGGAGCCCTCTCTGTCGTGCCTTTGTGTCTGGATTAGCTGGTAATGGAGAAATGTCATTAGCCAGTCGACTCACTGGGAATTTCACAGAGTGTGTGTGTGTGTTAATGTGTGACTTCAGGTCTCAGCATTTTGAGGGAAGTGTTTTGATGCTCGGTATGAGTCACATTTCCCTTAATATATCACACTCAGTGGGTGTACTTGCCTTCCCTCAGCAACGACTAGTCAGACACTGAAGGCAGTTTAAAGCACAGGTGCAAGTGAAAGTATTATCCAGGCAGAGGCAGAGCCAGTCGGGGTAGAGTGATGTTTGTTTGGGGCTTTGTGCCAAAGAGGAAGTTGTTCTGCTCTCGAAGGCATGGTTGTGAAAATACAGTACACTCGCACAGATGGCCGCGATGAGTCACGTCACAAGGCTTCCTCCTTTTCTGCTGGATAATCCTCATCAATTAGCTCTATTGTCAGCTGGCTTTTTACACTGGTGAAATTGATGCCTGAATTCTCGACAGCAGAGAATCTTTTTCCTTTGAATGGTGACTCACCCGTCGGGGAAGAAAAATCTTTTATTGTTGGAGCTTTTCTCTTCACTGAGTTTGGATGATTTATTTAGGAACCCGCAGGCGTTCGTAGCTAAACCCTCCCACTGTGTACTGTCATGAATAAAGACTCAGTTGCATCATAGTGGTTTTCATCAGTAGAATACCAAAGGCACACCCAAAGGGGTATAAAAACTGCACTTACGGGAGAGATGGTGAACGGGCTCTTACCTGTCCTTGTCCTGCTTTTAGTGTTTGAATGAGGTTTTGTTATCTCTGCGATTGCTTTCATGGTATCAGTGACGGGAACTGGATACAGCCACATGAGATTTTCTGAGGCAGATGTGCTACTGGAAATGTTATCCCTGCCTCTAGCATATACAAAGACACACACACACAAAAGGGATGTCATAGCTCAATGAAAAAATACTTAACAGCGGGACAGTATATCACTTCCTGTGCTAAACTTGACCTTTGAACCTGATGTGTACTGATACTTCTGACAGGTGTGGTATTAAAAGGTCAGAATAAAGACGCAATTAGACACTGTGTCAGGAGTGAGAGAATCACAATTCTTCCCTTTTATTGATTATTGCAAAATCTATTTATCATCTATTTACATCAAGCTGTCTTTAAAGCCGCACTAATACATATTTTATAAAAACAAATCAATGGCTATGTGTAATATGTAGTTGTACTCTCTGTAGTTCCCCTCAGCTCTAAGAAGTGTTTTAGTGTCTTTCAGCTCATTATTTTGGTTTCACGAGCCACAACTTTCCTGTTTGGGTTTACTCTCACCGGTGTTGTTTTCAGCCGCAGCTGGTTGCTGTTTTCAGAGAAAAACCTCCCTTCACTACCTGCCAGAACCAAGCAGCAGAAAGTTAGTGACCTGCTGGTGAATGTAGTGGATTGTCTAGCCACAAAATAAAGGGAAGAGATATTTCATTAAGGAGTTAGTGAAGACCAAAACACAGAAAAACAATATTGGACTGCTAATGTTGCTCCGTGTCTTCTGGATGTGTAAATATGCAACTGTTTGCAAACACATTCACAAATCTTTTGAGGTGATAATATGCCGATGTTGTCTTCACAACGCATGCAAAAAGAGTTGAGGAGGTTAAAAAAGAGGAAACAGCTGATTATAAATGATTCATTTTTTTTTAAAATTGATTGAAGCTATGAGAGGAAAACTGGAATGAGGTTTGGGAGGGTGAGGCCAAATTTCAGAAGTAAGAGACTGTAGCACCTCCTTCCTCTTTGTTCATAATCAGTGTGTACAGTATTAGTAAGTCCTCATGCAGGAGGAGGTGTGTAATCCAGTGTGACTTATAGTCTGTCTCTCTGAGGCGCTGCAATGGAATCTGTGAATGGTACAAACGCATGTGTTGTTGTGGTGTGAACAACACTTACATCATGATGTAGGTAGGTGTGTGACAGAGAAGAGCTTTGCCATACAAGAAATGAGGACACTGCATCTGTTCACTGCTGAAAGTGGGACAGCTTCAATAACTTGCTGCATACATGATATCACTCTATGTTTTACACACGTTTTGCTTCTCGTTTGCCACATTGTGCACAGAAGCCTTGGAAATAATCTGCAGGGCAGTGGCACGATGTTGAATTTCTGAGGGCTGTTTCTGTTGATTCAGGGGAAAATCCATTTTACAGCATGTGCAGCCAGCCAAGTGTCCAATTAGTGCTGTAAAAAAAAAAAAAATCCTCATCGAGGCAGAATTGGAATTACATTCTGTGAATTCTGGAGCCGTCCTTGCCAAGGTCTGACACGAGGGAATCAATGACTTCACTGAAATATCAAACTGTGTCATAAATTATAGTGTTTCATTGCCTACAACCTTGATCCGCCGGAGTGAGGCAATTTCACCGTCTTTGCTGTTAAAGATGAGCCGTGGCACTCCAGCTGCACTCCTGCGGATATTCAAATAATTGCCCTCCGCTCTGTGTGAGAGAGAGAATGAATTTGAATAATGTATTGCAATGGGAGTGAGGCCACAAGGCCTCCGAGGTCGTAAATTCTGCTGCTACATCAGCTCAGCCCACGGGAACGGGAGGCACACAGGGTTGTTTATAAAATGCCCTTGGAAAAATGAGTCTAATCCCCAGCCAAACCGTAAGCCATGGGGAGAGCATTAGATAACCCACAAGCTGCAGAGTAATGAGAGTAATGAGGGAGATGGAGAAGCAGAGCCAGGACAGAGAGAATGCATCCATTTATTGGCTGTATGCTCTGATTGCCCAGACCATTTGAGACAAACTGGAGCCTGACACAGTGCTGGAGTCCATTTCGTCTGATCAGCAGCAATAAGCGCTTTCCACAGCCAGTGAGTGCTCCAGGCTGGCCGCAGCCATACATCATACACATGCACACACTGCTTTTCAGACGTGACAGACCCTCAAATATCAAATTCCAACAGGAAATGTAACACTGAAGTTTCTCGGAGGGATATAACAGCACTGAAAGTCAAAACATGTTGTACTTTACACATATTGTATAGAGGAATAAGGAATGAATTGCTCAAAATGTGCTTCGCGTCAAAACCCCACCTCTGTTTTTACACTGTTAACAACTCTATCACCCTGCTAGGTGAGTGCTAGCTGCAATGCAAATGATGCCGCCGTGATAGCTTACACATCTAACAGTGTTAGAACATGATCAGATGCTGAGAGCGATGACGCACTCGAGTTCGGCTGCAGCCAACTTTCTTTAAAAAAACAAAAAAACAAAAAACAAAACAAAACACAATATTTTTCTAGATGCACAAGATGAATGCACTTTCAGCATATTATTTCTCACGTTGCTTGTGGCGGAAACCACAGTGCTACTACATCACAAGGAAGTACAGAAAAGCAAACAAAGGCTCTGTACTCACACACACACATACACACACAGCATGACAGACCGGCCTACCAGACCAGACCTCTAGTACAAAGCGAGCCCAGATTCCCCAGCTCCCCTTGATGTCTCATTAGCAGCAAAAGCCGGCTTCCTCCTGTTTAGCCAAAAATGAGAGAGGTGGGGGATGTGTGGGGTTTTTTGAGGGGGAATTGGGGGGTTGTCCTAAAGGGTAGTTTTGCAGAGTGCAGGTAAGCCGCGGGGCTGACTGACTGGCTGGCTGGCAGGCTGACTGCAGTGTTATTGCCTCCAGAAGGGTTCCTGTAAATGAGGGCTGCCTGCCTGCCTACCACTACATCCCCCCAGCCTTTTTCTGGCAGCCCACCCCATAAAGCCTGGGTGACGGAGCAGGTAATAAAGGGCCTGAACGCAATGAGTCAGCACTTTAGCCTCCATTTAATTTCATCTGAATGCAGCGCTGACCCCCCTCTTCCCCCCCACACACACTCCTTATCCACCCCCACCCCTACCCCTTCTGTCTCCCCATACCTCCACTCCTCTCCCTTTTCTGTCTCTGCAGTAGACTTAACCCATTCCTGCCTCCTGTGTCAGACTTAAATGACTGCATAGCGGTGCTTTTAAACCTGCAGAGCAAACACTGTCTCATGGCCGCGTGTTTCTTTATAAACTGCATCCCCGTCACTCCCCGGAAAATGCCAGTAAATCAGGACCATGTGCTTCAAATGTTTCCGTCCTTTATTGTTTTTGCTATGCAGCCTCTTAAACTTTGCCGTGCTGACAGTGAGTGTTGGTGTTGGAGAGGCAGAGGTGGGGGCTCGAGAGGGAATGTAGGCCACACATTCCTTTCCTAGGAGCTGTCTGAACACAAGCAAACACTGCTGCACAATCAGACCAGGATTTCCGCCATTCCACAGCATGGGCCAGACTGTTTGAGTTTTCCTCTCACTTCGCACGAATCCCCAGCTCAACTCCCTCACTGATGCTTGCAAGCTCCCAGTCTTGCATGACGTGCAACTTTCCATCTCTAAAACAGATCCATCTCCTTCCATTAGAACAACTGCCTAGCTCTTGCTGTTTGTTGTGCATTTGAGTGATACATCTTTCCAGACCGGATGCTGTTCAAAATGTGTGTCACACCTAAATATGCATACTCAGTCAAACCTGCAGAGTTTGTTTTTACCTCCAACATCCTGCACCTACAGTTTGCAGATACTTTTACAATGTGGGTTTGTTCTAGTTCCAGTTTTAACTCTGTATAACACTTTTGTCATCCAATGCCTAATTATGGTTTGTCCCTGTGCTGTCCCCCTCTTCTGCTCCACTGGGCTGTCTCATTTTAGTGATTGTTTGTACTCTTTCCTGGGAAGGAGTTATGACATTGTCCAGACCTCCTCTCTCCCTCCTCTCTTCACGCTTCTCCACCTCCCATGATAACTCTCTCTTTCTCTTTCTGACTCCCTCTCTTCTTCCTCCTCCCTGTTTCCAACTCTCTGCCTTTGTGTCTCATGCAGCTGCAGTACAATAACAGTGTTTGAGTGCAATAGTCCAGACAGGACTTTGGTTTAAATAAGCACCCCCGGGGCCACGTAATAACCCAGCAACCCCTTGTCCCAGTCTCCCAGTCAGTCCCTCAGCACTGGGGCCAGCACCACAACACATTCCTCCTCGTGCACCCTGCCAGCCGTTCAGCCAGCCAGGCAGAAAAACCACCATAGGAAAAATACAGAGCATGGAACTGTGATTCACAGCCCTGATATAGAATATCACCTCCTCCCTTCTCCCGAGTCCAACAGCTGGTTTCCTGGAAGCAGACTTGTGCGGTGGGAGTTCGGGCCGGGGAGGGAAGAGGAGGTGGAATTGAGGAGGCCCGGACTCTGCTCCTTCAAAGGCCTCTCTGTTCACATCTGCAGCTCCCTGCCTCAATGTTGCAACGTCTTCATGAGCAGCCTGTGTTTATGTGAAGGGGGAAAACATGCATTATAGGAAGGCAGGGTTTGACGTAATGCAGGTTATCTCATAATGACATCAGTGGAGGTCTTGGTTTTCCCATGCTAAACGTCCCTCCATGTTTGGAGGTGAAGAGGTGAAGTGGAGGTGGGAGGGTTTCTTTCTCCAGCTGTCAGAGATAGATGGCTTGTGCCTCAGAGAGATGTATTGTGTACGATGTATTGTTGATCTGGGAATTATTAGCTTATCACTGAATAAGACCATCAACTAAATGTCTAAACTGTCAATTTAATTGTTAGCGTCTGACCGTGACAATGCATCCCTCTGTAACAATAAACCTCAATTTATCCAAACCCCTCAGGGATCGATGTCATCCATGACAATAAAAGAATCATTTAGCTTAAAACGTGCCACATTTTCCCTGTGATGCACGCTTTAAATAGTGTTCCTCTGCATATTTTACATTTGCAAGTAGAGTACCCTTAACCTACTTTAGTGAGCATGTCAAGTCATATGTCTGTGCAGCCTTTCCTGTCTACACAATGACCTTCGAGTAGAGGAGAAGAATAGGAGCAGGACTCACTTCCCTCCTGTGCATGAACAGCCTAATTTAGGAAAGCGTGTCAGTGTGAACCTTTGTCACATTGCCGGGCTCAGAATACCCATTGTTCCCTTGATAGAGTCATTCCAGTTAGAAAAGGCTTTTAAGAGGAGCAGAGAATATCCTGCATCCTGCGCCCGCACAGACACATCTGCATTTGTATGCATGCACCCGGCAAATTAGTGCACACATACTGGCGGGACCACTCACTTACACCCGCACACACGTGCATGATATAGGGAGATTACGAATGGAAGTAGGCTAGCATGAGATCATGCATGCTCTGGCTCATTAGGTACATTTAATATAGTCTGCCTGGAAAGCCATCTGTTCCATGCGGCTGGTGCCAGATATGATGTGATGCTGGCAGCCATGGTTGTTCCTGTTTACCATTTTGAAAGACGGTTGTTATGTGTTGTTAGGCTAGACTATAGTCTTAAAAAATCCTCTCATAAAAATGTTCAGTAATAAACCCAGGGTCTCTATCCACCCAAACAATGAACCTTTTGCCACAAAAAGTATATATATAATATTAGATTTGTACAGAACTTTCGGGAGTTACCCGAGGCCTGTGCGTTAACAAGACCCGGTTAGATAACTTAGCATAAAGACTGGAAACATGGGTAAACATCTGGTTCTGTCCAAAAGTAACAAAACGCACCTACCAGCACCTCTAAAGCTCACTTATTAACATGTTATGTCTTGTTTGTTGCCTAGCCAAGAAATACTGAAGGCTAGCTGTTCCTTGTTTCCAGTCTTTATGCCAAGTTAAACTGACTGTGGGCTCCAGTTACAAATCGAGAGTGTTATCAATCTCCTCATCAAACTTTCTGCAAAAAGCAAATAACCGCATTTCCCAAAATATCAAATTATTCCTTTGAAACGTTCTTTGCCTTTCTGGCTAGTGGAGAGTAGAGCTATAGTGCCCTAAGCAGTTTGCACTAACCTTATTTAGGATAAACCAGGTTTGGTAGCACGCCTTTTTATTTAGACATTTCTGCTCTTTTAGCATAAGCGCCGCAAAAGAAGTGTTTTAATTGAATTATGCTCAAACGGCAAAACTGTAGCCAATTAGCTAACCCGCTAACTGCTTCAAGCTTCCTGTAGCATAATTTAAATAATGTGTGGGTACCCAAGCACAATATATGTAAATATGGCACTGTAGAAAGTGTGCCTTCTCTAAGATATTTTATTTCAAGAAAGTAGCTTGCCTAACATTGCTGCTAACTAACACTTGCCATACAGGTATAGGATGCATGCTATATGGGTTATCTCTCTTTTTACTACTGTTACTACTTTACTAAAAAACCTTTAAAATGAGGTGTATTCGGCTAACTCTGCTTAAAAATATGCAACTTTTGAAATTATGGACTAAATATGTAAATAAAGACCTGGCTACCCTCTAAGGTATATTCTATATTTTCCCAGAAATACTAAATGAGATTCAAATGTCAATTAGAGTTTGTTCGGTGTATCAGGAGGTGCTTCGTATCTCTGCCCGTATGTCTGTATTTTTGTGGCTGTATGTGTCACTGCAGCAGGATATGTGTGCCTGCGTGTGAATCCGCAGAGACACAAAGCCCCCATGCCTCTTTGCAGTTGCCAGCAACCCCCACCCCCGCCTCTTCTCGTCTCTGGCTGGGAAGGTCTTGGGGATTAACTTTCCACTTCTCTGATCCACTTTTCCACAGAGCCAATAGCTATGCAGGTCTGGAAATGTGTTATGTGGCTGGGTGAGACAAAAATCAAGGCCAATTCCAAAATAATTTATGACCCCTTCCTCAAGGTTATTTCTGTTCCTTACCTTTGCTACCTATTCATTTCAATGACATCATCTCCATTATGAATATTGCCGTAAACAAGGACATCGTCTACATTCAGAGGACATTTATTATAGTACAGAAAACGTGATTTTTGCCTCACAAATTGCAATTGTCCAATGTAGGTTTCTCACTCTTAGCTGCATTAAAATTCATCTGCTATTTATTACATAAGCTCGTTTTGCATATTTCCATTAGGTTTTTGTGTTCACGCTCCCTTCCAAATCACAGTAATTACTTCCTCCTCTTGCCTTTTTGAGTCTGAAGAGATTACGCTCTGCAGCTGCACATGATTGTTTTACAATTGGACGGGGAAGCCAAAATTAGGATGTGTGAATACGGAGTGACAAAACTGAAGTTTCATACTATAATTTCACCTCCAGTTACCGCAGCCCTTAATGCACTGCGGTTTATTAGCGCAGTATAGCTCCGATTTCAGGGAGCACTGTAAGATTTCAGCTGAGCGTCATTCAAACCGCAGGGTAGAGATATAAAATGGGTGAGTCCTTTCGGAGACGGGAATGAAAGCCTCCATCAAGGCAGCCAGGGAGGAGGGAGCTGAGGTATTCCTTTGAAGTGGGTGGCTCAGATATTAAATAATTGAGTTGCAGGAGATTAAAGTTTCAGAAGCTAATTTGGCCCCCTCCACGGCCTGTCACTCTGGGGCTCGAAGAGTCTGCAGCCTGCAGACTGGTGAATAACTGTGACTCACTTCCTGTGTGTGGCTCGGCTGGAGAAACCCTATATCTGTGGCAGACTGAAACAGGAAGTTCATCCAGGGCACACTCTATGTCTCTGACTCAGAGCGAGGGTGACGCCATTTTTGCTGTCCGAGTTTTCAGGAATCCAATCCTCCATGTGCTCGAGCAACAAAGAGGCACAGAGAGGTTTCACTTCCCCTCCTTCTTTTTCCTCATAAACACTCACCATAGTTGCTGACAGCTAAACTGTTATGTGGAAAGAAGTTCGTTTGCTGATGCAAGAGGAATACGTTGCTTGTGTAAGCCTGGATTTTAGTGTTATTTAGATGGGAGGGTTTCAGTTTCAGTCACTGCGTGCTGACGGGGAGGCTGAACAGCCTTGAGGTGAAAGCTCCGTTATTTTCGTCTGGAATGTGCCTCTCAGCTGACATTGAAACCTAATTTTCAAGCACCTTGAGGATGACACTGCCCAAGTCGTAAAGTAATTGATATGTATGAGGGCATATAAACACAAGCGCATTGTCTTTGAGGACAAACAACAGACTCTGTTGAAGGAGGTGTAAGGACATGATGGTGAATTACCTGCTTTCTTTCTCTGCCTCTGTGTGACTTATGCTGGTGCGGTGGCGCCACAGTGGGCCAGAAGTGTTCCACAATGACTCAAACCCCTGTGGTGATAATGAAAAAGAACAACTCCATCTTCCTGCGGCTATAGATTGGCTGGATAACGCCCGGTGTAAGGGGGCTGTAGATTTGTTTTCCCAAGTCTTTAACCTTGCAAAGATGTCAAGATGAATCAGACTTACAGTAGATGTGGCCCAGCTGAGGCCTGAACTGTCTCCGTGGCTTTGAAATATGAGACTCAAGTGTCTGGTTCTGCTGCTCTCCCCGTGGCCCTGAGCTCACACACTCTTAGCTCTTTTGTTTACAATTCCTCTTTGGAAATTTTTTTTTATTTAACGAAGCAAATATGCGGTACCTTCTCACATTGTATATTCAAATCTCTTCCTGTGACGTCATGTTAGTTCAGCAGCCGGCGTTAACACCTACAGCATCCTACCCCTGGACTATTTGTATTGCTCAGTGTAACGCTCCTGTCACCTGAGCCAATAATATGTTTTGACTGTCAAGGGTCAGAGTTAGCTCAGGGCGGTGTTGCTATGTTGCGGGGGAAAACAGGCCTCCTGTTGTCATGCGGGCCAGAGGGCTGCTGCGATGGAAAGCCAAAGCCCTGCGGTGAGATCAGTTTATGGAGGAGGACTATGTTTAAGAATGAGCCCCTGCGGGCTGTTTACACCGTGCTGAACTAGCATTACTCTCATTTAGCTGGAGGAAAAACAAATAAAGCTTATAAAATGAAACTAAAAAACACATTATTACTGCTGTCCTGCTGTATTATTCCTGGTTGCTGTCAGTTGCATCATACACTAAACAAACTACATGTCATATTGTATTAGGTGTGTTCGCAGGCTGACAAAATATGCTGCAGAATGTGTACATTTACAACATTTTCCTTGTTAAAACCTTTTTTTGAGATTGTAGGAGATGCTCTGGCGTGTGTGTGAAGAGCTGATGATATCCGAGTGTTTGTGTTTGGTGCAACATTCTGTCAAAACAACAACAAGATTTTAGCAACTCATGTTATCTCAAATCACTTATTTGCAGAAATTAGTTGCTGCATTGGCACTTCACTTGTCCATTTTGGCTTTTTTCAAGAAATATATTCAGACTAAATAACTGCTGATGTTGAATGATTTTTTTTTATAACTTGGCTCTACTAATATTTAACATTAAAGGCCTAATATCAGTGCCATATATACAAGATGGTTTCCCTTTTAAATGCTTTCATGAAAAGGAATATGAAGGAAAAAATACACACAAACACAGAAGGAACTGGCAAATTGTCCCAGACATTTATTTGTTTTCTGTCCAAAATTTTACAACAGCCACTGATGAAACAGTCACCAAGGGAACGTCAACATCATCTCCAGATAAACACACAGTATTATGACTAAAACAACAACACCAACAACAAACACAGGGGTAGCCTTCAGCGGGGAGCCACGGCCCCTCACCTGCACCCCCCTTCTGTTCATATTAGTCCAACCTAAAAAACGTCACTGCGCCACAAACCAGCCAGAGGGCTTTGGTGGGTGTTCACAGCAAGGCACTTAAAACTACCTCTGTCACTTTACCTCTCGCTTGTACTCCACTGAGATAATGTCTTCACTGCCTCGAGGTATGATCTGGAGGATGAACCCTACAGATGAAAGAGAACAGTGTGACGACAGGTGAAAAAAAGAGGAGAGCAAACACGACCTGGCTGGGAGTTTTTAGTGGTGGCAGCTAAACAAAAGGCCCACAGCAACGTAGATCCCTCCCTCCTCTGGTATGGTGGCTAGGCATGCTGGAGCTCTGTCTGCGTCTGTGCTCTTGTGCAGACTAGCTCCGCTTCAGCTACAGGCTAGGAGGGAGGAACGGTGGGCAGGGTGTGTCTGCTTACCATGGAAGCAGGTGGGCATATGGCACTCAGAGGTGAAGGGGGGGAGGGAGGTAGAGCAGGTGGTGTAGTGCCACTGGCTCGCCTCCAGGTTGATGTGATGCAGCCGCTGACGAAATCACGCAGACACGTTGCGTAGCCAGTCACCTTTTCAACAGGAGAGACAAAGGCATGTGATCACAGAGGGCTGATATTGCCCTAATGCATCCTTTCAGAGCTCTTCTATGTTACAGGCGAGTGCGTTTTTTTTTTATGTGTCTTTCTCAGAAACAAATATATATCATTTGTGCAGCCAACTGTACCCTTAGCTTTAATATTCATCAGTGGTGGAAGAAGTATTCAAATCATTTACTTACAATACCACAAATAAATGCTTTTCAAGTCTAATCAGCAAAATGTACTTAAAGGATCAAAAGTTAAAGACCTTATTATATAGAAAACAGCCCCAGCCATTGAAATATCATTATATATGACATTATATTCAAATGCATCATTACATAAGTAGAACTTTACTGTCCTCGCTTCTCTTTAGTCCACTGATTCTCAGCCTTGGGCTCTGGCTCCAAGGGGTCAGTTGGGGATTTTGATAACATAATAAACTTAATTTCCATAGCACTTTTCATAAAAAAAGTTTAAAAAGTGGTTTACAGAGACGAGAAAAAGAAAATAATGAATGCAAATAAAAACAAAAACAATGAGGGAAGAAAGAAAAAGGTCATGCAACAAAGATTTTCTCTTCATTTGTTAAACTTTTTTTTCGGAATTATTGGATAATTTTACCTGTTACCTGTGAATTATACAATTATTTAAATAAAGCCATCTGTTTAGAGAAGAAATGTCTCCATGGTGGGAAATAAACACATTTTAAAAGAGCCTCAGTCAGACACAAACAAAAAGGGTTGGGAACCATTGGTTTTATCTTGAGTTTATTGTATTTTCTGAGCTTATCAGATGTTTTATATGCAAAATCTTAATGTTAAAAGTAACTAACGTATTAAATATGTGTCAAGAAGATAAAAGTATAGTATTTGTGTATTGTGACATGTAGTGGAGTAGACGTATAAAGTAGTATATTGCAGTAAATTGTAAACGTATAGTTACTTTCCACCACTTCGTATGAATTCTCACAGATTTAAGAACACTGTGTATTTTTCGAGGCGATGCTTCCCTCTTGGTCACTTTATGAGACATTGGTTTTTTCCAGAGGTTGTCCCAGATATCTGGCAATGTTTTATCTAGGCCAGCTCCACAGCAGGGTAGCCAAGGGGAAACCAAGGAGCCAAGTTAACTAGTTCATGTCACTCATCAACTTATTTTAACAGATATAGGTTGCATTTACTGTGAAAAAAAAATAAGGCAGCTACTTCCACAGAGTGAGTTTCTAGATAGAAAACCCTCGTGACCTGTTTTAAAAGACACATTCTCACATCCCAGAACGATCTTTCTGACACTGAGAAGCTTTATATAAACACTATATGTATGTGTATGTATGTGTAATCACTTTTTTCCATTGCGTTTGCTAGGTCAAGAAAACCGAAGAGAATGAAGTTCAGGCTGGGGCTAAACAAAGCAGCCGCTGTCACAAGCCATCAAATTCTAATAAGGCATAACCTAGTCCTGGGTGGGCGAGGGAAGCCGCTGTTTTTCTGCTATTTCCATTTATAGACTGCACCAACGAGCCCCCTGGGAGATTGCTCGCCATGACTCATGTCTCCAGTGCTTCTGGTCCAGACTGCACTCTCTCCCTCCTTCATCATCCCTGAGCACCACTGACCTTTTTCTACCCCTGCAACTCACTTTGTGTTTATCTCACCTTTCTTATTTTTCATTATTTTCCTCTGTACTTCTCTGCCTGAGGTTTCATTCATGCAAGATAAAGCCTTGTAAGCCTCGACAGAGGGTGTGAAAAAAAGGGAAAGAGAGGAGGGAATCAATGGGAGGAGTAAAAGCCCAGCCACCGTAGCTGATGATGAAAGCGATAAGCAGGCTGAATCAGTCCCATGTAAATAGTAGCTACAGTACAGACGGCGGCCATTTCCCAGAACTGTTGTTGTGGTGAAACGGCAGCGTCAATATGGGGGGATGTCTCTGTCTGCCTTTCCCAGCACAGCAGCCTGCAGGCTTTTCACCATCACGTGGTCTGCTCGTCCTATCCCTCCCCTTCCTCCCCCCTCTCTTTGGTTATATTCCAGTCACGGCACCACACCACCCGCCACCGACACCCATCTCTTCCTCCACCCCACCCGCCCCGCCCCTCTGTGCTCTGTCAGGTCACCCGCCTTGTTTGTTCAGATGGAACAGAAGAGGAAATGAAAGCCAGAGTCCACTGTTAACCCATTCCTGGGACTTTACTCCACTATTGTGTGCATTCCTGCTGTTTTTCACCTCGCTGTTTCCATGCGTTGATGGTGATTTGTATCTATATTGGGAGGCAGTAACCATGCTAGTTCTTTTCTTGTATGGTATGGGGGAAAAAAATAACCTGCACAGAGGATTCGTCTAAAAATAAAAGCAAATCTCAGCTGCTCCAAATACGACACGGTGGAAAAAAAACTGCAGCATAGTTGCAGATAATAACTGTGGTCTACTTAATGTGCAGCTTGGGATATTCATGCGTGTATGACTTCATTGGAAAAATGCTGTGTCAGATAATGCTTGAATTTATACCCCTCTCTTATTGTGTTTCACACTTTCTCAAATGCATATGACCTGCTGTGTATATACACTGTAATTGTGTGTGGGTGTATGTGTGAGCTTGTGCTCATGCTCAAGTTTATCCTCCAGTCTGCCACGTTCTTGCTTGGTTACTATGCAACCAGGTCAGAACAACATGGACACCACAGTAGCTGAATGGCCATTTTGGGTAAAAGCTCTCTGCAATAATAAACAGCTTCTGGCACCGAGAAGTTGTTTTCCAGCTGCAGATCGGTGCCAAAATACAGAATTAACTGCAATACCATTTACTGCTGTGGAAAAACATCAGCCGTCCAAACCCACATACCTACAGAGGCTTTGAACAGCTTGTAATCCCTCAGCAGCTAGATGGCTCTCTGAAACACGCCAGCTCAGGATGCTGCCAAATAAATTACTGCACAGTTATAGTGTTACGTTCATATAAACTAAAGTGTTTCGCTCTGTCGGAGAGAGTTTTTCAGGGCCCAGAAAATGTATTTGTGATCTTAAATTGTTGCTTTTTATTTCAACCTGGCCACAGCTGGCTATTGTGTTTGCTGGGAACCCGGAGATGTCTTTACATGGAGAAGATAAGCCTTAGAAGCAAGAAACAGCTGCCTTGGGTTTTTACAATGGTTGGAGCAGGAATTCTTCATGCTTATTCTGAAGCAGTGCCAAAGATATTTGGAGAGATTTGAGGGGAGATCAACTGAACTTTACCCTCTCTCAGAGGACGGGAAGAGAAACAAGAGAAACTGTTGCTGCCAGAATCTGTGAAGCTCAAATGAACTTAGAATTACACAAAGTGATGCTGTACGGTCAAACATTACCGTCCTGTGGGTTGCTCATTTTATCTTAATCCACCACTTATGTCCTGCCAATTATCTCTTATTGACTTGAATTGGTGAGAGCACATGTCAGCACAAACTGTCGTGGCTACAGTTTGTGCTGAGTTGTGACTATAAGGGCCGTGCTGTGTTAGCCTTGCGCTGACATGTCATCATCATGGCCTCCATGACCACTAGGTTTCTTAGAATTGCTGGGAACATGACTATTTTCCCTGGCAGTGAGCCACGTTAAACAGATCCGTCACAGAGTGTGTTTTGTAATTGAGTCAAATAAACAGGATAAGCTGGCTGGTAAACAGTGGAAGGAGGGCAGGGCATCGCAGGAGATTTCAAGCGACTCAGGTGCCGTTCCACCCTCGTTGTCAACGTCAAGGTTGTGTAGGTCAGTGACCCTGCTGTCAGTGGCCCTGTGCACTTGTACTGTAATGTACATAAGCTGAACAAGCAGTTCATTTCATACACACACATGCACATTTCTGAGAATTGCCAATAGTAGTTGTTAATACAAAAACATGTAGCTATATTTCATTACGCTACTAATTCTGTAGCCTGAGACGACTTTTAAATAGTAGCAAGGGTGTTACAACCCGAAACAATAGTAAATGTTATTCCTTTTCATGTCAGAGTGCAGAGTTAGAGTCAGGAAACAGTTAGCTTAAGCTTAAGGTCAGGAAAGAAGGGGAAAAAAACAAGTCTTGCTATCTCCACAAATACTCAAATGAGTAGTTAGTATCATTTTTACAAATAAAACCACAAATTGTTGTTTTTCCATTTCTGTTTGTTCTGTTAAACAAATTAGATGCATGTTAGTGTGTAAACTTTAGACTTGTTTCTAGGCATATTTTTTCACTTGGTTTCCAGTCTTTATGCTAAGCTAGGCTAATTGCCCCCTAGCTCCAGTTCCATACTTACACCCACAGACATGAGGGTGGAATCAATCTTCTCATCGAACTCTTAACAAGAAAGGAAATAATTCCCAGTTTGTCCAACTATCCCTTTTATAAAATGTGGAACAGAGGACGTAAATCTTTTTCCTGTTCAGTACAGTACAGGTGGAATTACAGTAGGGATGCACTGACACTTACACCAGTATCAGGTCCATAATCATAAAACTACTAGGTTACGTAACCTCTCGTTAGTTGAGCAGGTAGGTGGAGGAGAAGCAATTTTAGCAGTTTGGAGATATTTTAAGCAGCTTTTACGACATTAGAAACATTAATTTTGTTACAGTCAGAAAGTGAGGAACATCTGAAGAAAAAAAAAATCTTGTACTTGTATTTGGCCTGAAAAAAAGGTGATATCAGTGAATCCCTTATTTACAGTATATTGTAAATGTTAGTATTTATCCACAGTTATAGGCCAGGTAGTCTGGCTCACTTTAGTTACCTTAAAATAGTATCATATGATGATTAGCTGCTAATTTTCAGGTTCCTGACTGCAGTTTATCCCAGTAAACATCTTTTAGAGGGACAGTGAAGGTGGATGTTGACCTCCTGAGCTAATAACAGTTTATTTTAGCTCGAGTCAGATCTTTAAAATTGTTGATGAGTACTTTGAGTTCTCGTCCCTGTTAGTATTTAATTTATCCCTACTGTTGTCTTTGAGGTGCCAGCTGCTGACTTTTAAGTTAGTATAACTTAAAAGTATATTTTAAGTATATTAGAGAATGGAAGAGAAGTGAAATCCTGTGATCTTACTGGACAGAATGGAAGGGGTCAAAGGTCATGATCTAGCCTGAGGACACAGAGAAGGTCACCTTTCTGATGTGTGGATAAATACATGATGCTATTGTGCCCTGGGCTGAATCCAGGCAGGACTTCAACTTGCAGCCGTCCCTCCCACTCTGTGATCAGTGGGCCTGGGCTGTTGTGACTGGGCCAGTCTGACAGATAGACCATGATGAGAGTCAAGGCTGAAAGCCAGGCTCTGTGACTGCGGGGCCAGGCCAGGCCAGGCCAGGGATGACGCAGGCCAAGGGAAACAGAGAGCACTGTGGACAGCCCTGGCCCTAGGGCCCCCCCGGCCCCTCCTGTGCCTCGGAGCACTTCCTGCCTCTGTCATTCTACCAGCAAATCCAATCCCTGATCAAAGGCCAAGGAGAAAAAAGGGGAAGAGAAGAGAGAGGAGACAGAGAAGTGAAAAGGGCGAGAGAGATTGACGTGCGTGTTGGGGGGGAAAAGGGAGAAAACAACAAACCGCTCTTTATCTGACAGGGGAGGCAGCTGCTCGGACCGGGGCACCTGTGTGCCTGCTGCCTCCCAGGCCGACGCCAAGCTCCGCCCTAGTGCCCGCCAGTGCCAGACCCATGAAAGGTTGCCATGGCAACACCCCTGGCCCACAGTCTGAAATAAACAACCTTTCAACCTCATCTGAGGAGAGTAACCTTTAGATGATCTGTGGCCAGGCTGAGGTTGTGCTGGCACCACAGACATGACTAATTACGTCTCTGCCAAGTTCAGATTGTATCTGTTTATTGTGTAAATATCGTTAATATAGTAAATATAGTTTGTGGAAAATAAAATGAGAAGTGCTCAATTTCTGAAGGCAAGAGAGCGTACCCACCTGTTCCTGCGACTGCCCGAGGCAACACAGAAATCCTGCAGGACCCAGGCAGCACCATTGTTTCAGGGCAATTACCCTGGCCAGATTAAAAATCAACTATCATTGAGCAGATGTCCTGGCTCTTTCTCCCAGCACAGAGGAAGGAAGAGGAGGGGGGGGGGGGGGTTTT
>NW_023339751.1:5725906-5758824 GCF_004916995.1 Morone saxatilis
GGGGGGGGGTCTTATTACATCTCACCAGGCAGGGTATGGACAGTGGAACCCTTTCCTTAGGATTGGATATGTCCTCTCTGTTTAGAGACTACACACACACACACACACACACACTCACCGGTGTAGAGGACAAGGCTTGTGGTTCTAAGCAGAAGTGACATCCCATTCATTTGAGCTGGTCAGGGTCTGATGTCCCCCATCTTATCTTACAAGGCTTAGCGCTGTGAAATGACATTGGCCCGGCTCCAGCAAAGACCAATGCAGTGGCTAGCATCTCTGAAGCAGGCTCACTCTGTACCGCACACACACACAGCGACACACGGCTGTCTGTCTGCAGCTTAATACTGTGTTATGGTTAAATGCCGCCATTCAGTATCATTTCACAGCTGTTAATGTTCCGAAGCGGTCACTGTCTGTCATTTCTAAAAATACCCCTGACAAGAGCTCACTAATTGATGTCAAATGTGAGGCTGAACTTGTCAAGTAATATGAGCTGATTGCTTCATAGATTGGTGCTATGAAATTGTACACTTCAAATGTTAACTTGTCTGCACCATGAATATAAAACAGGCTGAGATTCAGTCACAAGCTCACGAGTGTGAAAAATATTTTACTAAAAATCCCAAATCAAATTTGCCTGAATATGTTAAATCTGGTGTGTTTTCGCAGCTCTTGGTGCTGGTGGTCACTTGCCGGCAATGATGAAGCAGCATGAGGAGACGGTTGCCATGGCAAACACACTCACAGGAGGAAGAATCCTTTGTGTGCAGGACTTGTGACATAATTGCCTTCATTAATTTTCCTGTTGGGAACAATAAACAATGTGCAAATATATACAAACAGACAAACAAATAATTTTCTTGGAAGCACTGTAGAAGCAAGCTGATTCAGACATGTACAGTATGTGAGCAGGATGAACACAATCACACTGACTTACTGCACGTGGGCTGGATATCCACCACTTGTGGGTTTATAGCTTAGGTGTGTACATATCGAGTAGAAACAATTATATGACATTTAAATAATGTGTTCAGTCACCATGTTGTATAACTGGAGGAAACAAATGAAATTCTGTCAGCGCGGCGGTACTTTAGCCTGCTATCCATGTCAGTAGTGTCATTTGTCTGGCTTGTCCTCGTCTTTTCTTTTTAAGGTTTTACTCTTTCATCCCCCTTTCATTTAATCTCACCCGTCATGACAGCAGCGCTCCTGTCCCTGTGTTTCCATGCAGGGCCGGTTCACAGGGACGAGTGGAGTGTGGGAGGGTGGATGATTGATACCGGCGGGGCCAGCCGCTCTGGTACAGCGTGGAGCACCGAGCATGTGGCGCCATGAGATGATAGAGGTGGCATATGATAAACGAATAGGTGGTGAAACAAGGCCTTTGAAGGGAATCTATTTCTGTTCCTACCTCAACGGTTCCTTATTAACTTTTTTTTATATTTATGTGTATTTTTGTGTTTCCACTGAGGCCCAAAACAATCTTCAAATGGTTTAGAGCTCTGGGAAATAAGCGGTATTTCTTCTTCACCTCTAACAGTTTTCAAAACTTTAAGTAAAAGCACTGGAAAGATGCTCTAATAAAAACACCAAACCCAGTTTTACTAGTTTAAACATCACTGACAACACTGACTTTATTCACATTCACTCTTTGCTGCATCACATCCTCTTGATTGCTGAATAAATCTGCCTGGGCACTGCTTGTGCTCTGCTCTGCGTAGTCCATTAATATTCCAATCATCTCCTATATCAGATAAAGGGGGAGAGACAGACTCCTCTTCATCTCTCAAAACACCAGCTGTGCGAAGCCGTGAGACATCCACACATGAACATAGAGCTGTAAACAGAGCACTGCAGACACATTAATAGATTCATACATGCAAGCAAACTTATATAATTGAGGAGTTTGCAGGCAGAGGCATCAATTTTGCATGGCGTTCATCCTGCATGATTCACGACTGCACAGACTCTTGTTTTTTCCTCAGAAGAATTCACCAATTTCAATTCGAGGCACCTGCACACTATTGGAAAGGAGAAAAAGTGAGGAGGAACTGAGCTCCTACGTGGGCAGATATCACCTCCTGCAGTCAGGTGGGTGTTGATATGCTGCTGGCACCCCCAACAGTCCCCGCTTTCATATCCCACTCATCTCCCCCCGTCCTCCTGCCAACCCTTCATTTCTCAGAGCCTCTCTGTCACTCACGATGCACACTATCCTTGTGTCCCCCCCCCCTCAAACTCGAGAACTGCAGAACTGCCCCTGGGCTTTGCTGGTCCCCGCTCCTCTAAAGCGATTAGTCACTCAGGCATCGAGTGGACCAAGAGTCTGGAAGCTTCTGATAGAGCACCGCTTGCAGCCAGAGTGACAAACTCAAGGACGTTTTAGTGTTGTTGTTGCTGTTTGTTGCAGTTGTTTATGTGGAGTGCTGCGTGAGTGTCCAGCCGAGTCGAGGCAGTGAGCCATGGTAATTACATGCCACTCGTCACAGCGCTTTCTCCCTCTGCCCTGACCATCGCCAGCAAAAAGCTAACAGCTTGTGTGTTATCTTCGTAATGATTCACACATCAGTTCACATGGACACAGCACTCTCCTGTCTCCCCGCACACAAACACTCACCCCATGCTCTTGCTCGAAATTCACCCACTGCACAGCTAAATTTAAATGCATGGATGCGGCCTTGTACATGGAGCTCAGTGTCACAAATATCGAGCTCCATTTCCCCCTTCTGAGTTTTGATTTTCTGCACTCCAGTGCCTCATTTAGTTATATTTGGGAGCAGCTAGACGAATCTGAAATACAAACCCATCAGCCTGCATCTTAACGCACACACGGGGTAAATTGGTAAGGTTGCTGAGCAATACAGTGGGTTACCTTGTTTCCCAGGAAACAACAAAATCCAATTAAAGAAGCCCATGAACCATAGCAACATGTGGTAAACACAGCATGGCATCGCCGTGAGGTTGTTATTCAATCATCAGAAGTAAAACAAACAATTACTGCAGAATGACCCTAATGCAGGAACAAATGAGAATTTATGCATGAGGAAGCGTGGGCTGGGAATGGAAGTGATCCATCCCTCATACACGTCGGCAAGAGACTGCTCGAGCTCCTTATTCACAAGAATAATGATAATACTGATGAGACAAGCATTGTGGGATATTTATTATTTTGCTGTCTAAATGTCTTTCATGTTCGGGACAAAGCATTTCCAGTGGTTTTGCATTTCAAAGAGAATCTGTATTGTTGTTATTAGGATTGATGGAGGTATGTTACCAATGCTAATTAACCGATGCTAATTGTGTGGTTGAATAAATTATAATCTTAGAGTTGATTCATTTTTCATAATGCCTCATCTATTTCTGTTATGATGATATTTTGTTTTTAAATGTTAAGGTGGGAACATCTGGGGGAGGTCTGCTGGTTTGTAGGCGGATGAAAGACGCTTCAGCTATGACTGAGTGAAATACAAACACCTGGATAATAATTAGCTGATAAGAATTCATACATCCACAGCTTTTATATTACACCCTCGATATAGATCACCTCCACCGACGGGATGTGTATTCTCGGCACACGCTGTGGTTGGCGACGAGAAATCCATATGAATAGGATTCATTGTAATTTTATGGAGGAATCACATTTCAAAGCTGGCTCACTCTCCCAGTTGCCATGGCAACAGTCTAACAGAGTTGGGGTTAGATGAATGGATGGGTGCGCGGACAGACTAATGCAGCGAACATTGATCCGTACTGCAGATGTTGGTTACATTTTATTTAATCCCCTTTGTTAGAATTAAAAGCTTTATTTTAACCACCCCTTATTTAGCATTTATAAGCAGTATATAAACATTAAGTAAATGGTTAATAACACACTGTAATGTAACTGTGAGTAAATGTGAAGACATTTTAAAGCTTAGAATATTTCTTTTACATTTTCGTGCTTGGATTGGATTTATTTGTCAACAATTACAGCCGATACATAAACAGTTAATGGATGATTGATAACAGTGTATACTATAGCTGTGTGATTACACACATGAACAGATCTTCCCAGTCCCACGATACCCTGCATGAATGATGGGACTGCAGGTTGTTCCTTTCACTGAGGCAGCATCTGCTTGAGCTACGGGTGTCTTCCCTTTGTCTTCCTTTATCTGGGAAATACTGTAAATAATGTGAGAACACAACCCCATCACACCTGGCAAACTAAACCCTTAAGCTCTTTTGTTATAGTGGCATTATGCAGATATAATATATATTAAAACATATGGTGCTGAGGCAATTGAGGGGAAAACAGATTAATCAGGGAAAAAACAAACTTAATGATTGGTGACCCAATATCTTGTAAAACTGCTGCATACTCATCATGTCATGACGCCCCTTTACATATTTTCTCTTTTTGGCTGATAGGATCGCTAGTGAGTGAGCAGCCAGATGGCCTGTGTGCATCTACAGCTGACTCACAGTAACTGGTAGCGGAGGCTTTGCTCTTTACTACAGGCTGTTAATCGTTCTATTCTGAGCCACGGTCAGGCATTTCTCCCTTTCCCCCTGATATACGGCGTTTAGCAGAACGGCAGCGAGATGATTAAATCTTGTGTTGCAGAAATGTTGCACAGAGAAAAGAGATTGCCTGCAGCCGAGCCGAGCCGAGCTGATGCTGGATGTGATTGAGTTGTCCTTGTGATTGGAACCTGGCCTCCCCTTCTCTCTGGCTTGTGGCTTGTAACCATGGCGACAGCTGGTCCTGTTACCTGCTTAGAAGGGGAGGGGAGCTCGTGACTTCGAAAGCTTGGGTTACTAGCCATGGCGGATGGAGGGAGGTCGAGTGGGGGGGGACTTCACACAAAGACCATACTGTTCTCTGCACATCCATTCACTGCTCAAGCAACCAGCGAGGGAAACGAGATCAATAGCATGAAGGAGTTGATTAGAGTAATTCAATATTACGACTTAAGTTTCCAGAGATGCTTTTAGAGCGGGCTGAGAGCAGCCATATCAGGCCCTCTCTGTCTATCTCTCATGTAAGCGGCCAGAATCATTGCCAAGCCCCATGAATAAACTCCTAAACGAAGGATTGACTTCATCGCTCCACCGGGAACCCTAGTGACACATATTTACCATAGGCTCATATTGCTGCAGTCACATAGATTACACCGAAATGGAGACACAGCATTTAATGCAGTCTCCCCAGAGATCTGAAGCAGGTTTCATTAATTGTACACACTGAAATTACTACGTGTCACAGCCGTCAAACAAACCACCTTCTTTCACTCGTTTGTGACTCATCCTTTAGAGATATGCAATTTGTTCCTCACCTCGACTAGTTTGACTTCAAGGCCCTCCTTCAGTCATTATTTACACATTGACTTATTATTGAGAGGCTGCTCTACACAGAGAAGTAATTAATTTTTGACCAATTATGTGCCAGTTGCTTGACAACAGCAATTACATCTTAATGAGTGAAAAGCTTAGTGTCAAATGATTGAGATGCAGCTGGATTGGTGCTAAATAGCTTTTAAGCCCTTAGAAAAGCCAATAGTGACAACATGCGCCGGCTTAAATACACATTTTCATCTTCAAACATGTTGCAGGGTGTGATTTATGTGTGGGCACTGAAAGTCTGTGCTCAGTGAGTTACACATTTTGCAAATGACTGAGGAGAAATATTTAAAGGCTGAAGACTGAAGGGCAGCAGACAGAGGAAAATCTTTAAAGAGACAGTTTTTTTTTTTGGAGCTTTTCAAAGTAAAGACTGTCAGAGGCTCACCTTTGTATTTTCTGTGTGGTTTACTTTCAGCAGAGTGGAATGCTGAAACTGTACATTCACTCAACGTCGAGCAGCTGCGCAAATGGCCTCAGGTTTCCCCTAGAAACAGGCCAACGCATTCCAGAGACGCATCAATGGGATTTGTTGTTATGATGGAGCGAGACTGGCAGTGGCCAGATTTGGAAGGACTGTTGCCATGGAGACCACTCGAGGGGCCAAAAGCAGCTGTAGACAGTCAGCTGATGCCCTTTGGGTAAATCCTTTCAAACATGATTTACTTACCTCTTTATTTATTTATTTTCTCTTTCAGCTAAGAGAAAGCCCCTCACGACGCCCGAATCACTTCCGCCATTTTGTATCCAGTGAGAGGATGTAGGTGGGAAAGCTGCCATAATGCACACTATCTGATTTTAAGTAATGAGTAATACATCAAAATGTATAATACTGAAACTCAAAAGTATGATTCATCACTATAGAGCTGCAGTAATTAGTTGATTAATCAATTAGTCACTAAATGGAATATTAATCAGAAACAATGTTGATAGGAAATTCATAATTGAGTCCCTTTTCAAGCAAAAATGTCAAACAAATGTCATACAATGTGAGTATTTTCAGCTTCTCTTTGTTTTATATCACTGTAAACTGAATATATTTGGCTTTTGAACTGTTGGCCATACAAAACAACACATATGAAGATGTCTGCTCGAGCCATGTTCACTCTATTCTTCGTCTGAAAATCATCATTAGTGTGCAGCCTACAGGGTCACTGCTCTTCTTGCTTCTGGAAAAAAAAGAGGCCCTCTGTTTCCAAGCCCACTTCCTTGTGTTACACTTCATGTTAATGTATTCAGCATGTCACCATGTGAGTCACATGTTGCATGCGTTATACGTGCCGTCTCTGTTGAACAGGCCCATGTCTGTGTGAGCAATGGTGAATTGGACCTGTTTGAACAGATAATGCGGCCCAGCACGTCAAAGAGGACAATGTGTTCTGTTTCTGGTCCGGAAGAGAGTGTGTAACACTATCTGCAGCTTAAATGGAGCGAGACAAAGAGTCAGGGGATCGTCATGTATCACTACTGCCACTATCCTGCAGGAGACAACAGTGGGTGTGTGTCATCGCTCAGTTTCCAGTTGCTGTTTTGTGCAAGTCATGAATGATATTCTTATAGCATGTGATCTGACCTCGCAATATTATCGGCGCATATCATGCTACAGTCGCGATTAGGCCGATGCAGCCTGACAACTCACAAACGTTTCAATTCAGGTCTAGTCAGTTACAGCCAAAATACCTTCGAGCATGGCCGCAGGTGATTATACTAAACAAAACAGAGAAATATTGCTGAGCTTGTTTGAACGTTGGGGAGTTGACTCGAGTAATCCGCATTTGCTCGATCACTGTTTACTCTACAACACCCTTGGGGTCAGGGTGTGTTGTGTACAGTTTGAATACAAGTTGCTGGCCTTGGGAATCTCTAAGGAATGATTTAATATCTAAAAATTCATAACGCCTCATATGATCACTTCCATCCTGAGAATGACACGTTAAAGGTATGACATTTTAAACTGACAGCAGTGAAAGGTTGAGGTGGGTGTGGGATTGTGTGTGCATGATGGCGTTTGTTTGCCCTGCAACTGATCCGGCTCGCCTTACCTCGCTCTACCAGTAATCGTGGGAAAGAATGCGGCTCCTCTACTGTACTTGTTTTCCTTTGTGTCGGAGGTGTGGCCGGGTCATTATGTGAAGCGCTGCCACTGCTTCTCATGACAGTCATGCCTCCCAGGTGTCACCTTTCCAGATCGTCGTGTTGATACTGTAATGGGGAAAGACTCCAAACAAACTGGAGCTGGAGTGACCTCATTTGCCTTGGGAGGTTCACAGCGTTCAGCCGTGGTTTCACTTTACATTCATCATTGTGCTCCGAAATCATAATTAGTGTGAAAGATGATTCAGATGGAGCTGGTCCAGCTTTCCCTGTCGGTAACAGAAATGATTAGGATCTTATTGCTAAAACCTTATTAGAAGAAATTATGTAATGGTGTTGCTCAACTGTGCTGTGCCCAACACGAAACAAAACTTACTGCATAAAATTGGTAATATTAATCCTGTTTTGGAAGTGTGTCAACAGCACTTTTACAATGATTTCTTGCATTTCAGCTGCTGTACTTATAAACATTAAACAAAGAATTACCAGCTCAGGCCTATTTGAGATGTTTGACCTCAAAATTCAAATAGGTTTTTTAGTATGCGCGGTGCTTTTCGCAACTTGCTCTTCTGTAGACATCAGCAAAAGGCCCCAGCAGGGGTAAAATGCTGACCACTTGGCTGAGGATTGGTAAAGCTCCGCCACATTTGGGCCCATTTAAAGCAATGTTTCCCAGCTGTCAGCAGCTGCTTTCCATCTAGTGGCATTTTCCTTGTCTACCCCCCAACGCCATTCCCCCTTCCTCCACCACCACCACCATCCCCTCTTTCTTCACGTCAAACTTGGCAGGCAAGTTTACACTCTGATTTTCAAAGCCGCCCTGTTCTCTGTCAAATGTTGCGTGGCAACATCAAACGCTCTGCCGGACAGAGCCTTCCTGGGATTCCAGCGTGGTGGGCGGATAATTGGAGGCAGGCCTCAGCGGATCTGGCAGATGTGTGATGAGTTTTTACTGGAGCCTTTTTTTTTTTTTTTTGGAGTGGTGTGTATTTGTGTGTGTGTTGTGTGTTGTGTGTGTGGGGGGGGGGGGGGTTAGAGGGAAAACATAAGGGCTTTCTTTGTTGTCGTCCCCTGCTCCCTCCCTAAAGCTGGCCACAGGGCCGTCTTATTGGCCCAGTGGCCAAGTAAGGACTGAGTGTGGCAGTAAACATTGCATACAGACACGATATCTGAACCCAGCATGTGGAATTTGATGTCTTAGGTCTGACTCACAAAGCCTTTAAGCTCCAAACATTTCCACATGTCCTGTGCTTCTTTTTCACTTTTCTGGAAGCTTCTTTTTTTTACGGTTACTTTTGCAAGAAACACCCAGATAATTACTAGGCCCTCTTGTCTGGGGGTTGACCGCAACTTTGGATGAAGGTCACTGCAGTTGCTGTCAAACATATAGTGATTACAAAGACACTCAGGAATTCCCCCGCTTTTCCCTCCACCCGCTCACCCCACTGTAAAAGCAGGAATGCTGGAGTTGGATTCTTAGTTTTCCTGTCCATCCATCATTGAGCAAGCATAACAGGGACCTAGACCAGCTCCTCCCAAGCAGAGGGTGGGCTTCCACTGAAAGTGCAAGAGGCCAGGGCTCACTGGAGGGCTGCGAAGAGGGAAGAGAGGATGAGGGGGGGGGGGGTTGTTGGGCTCGGGAAATTGTTAGACAGAGAGGGAAATGGACAAAGGAAAAAAAAGATATGTAGCCAGAGTTCCAAAAAAAAAAAAAAAATAAGAATGAAACACAGCCCTCCCATGTTTTTGTTAAGTCCCCTGGGCTAATGCAGACAGTATTAAGTTATTTTTTTTTTCTTTTTACACAGGAAGGCGGTGCAGATGTTCCTGAGAGCAGGCTTGCGGTTTCCCTGTTTTCCTTTTGCTAGTCTGTTCCCGGCTCTCCAGCGTTGCCAAGGCGCTCCCTTACTCGGTGCTGGCGTTTTTGTTTTTCCTGAGAGTGGGGCTCCAACAGGAGGGTCATCTCCAGGCCAGCTCCAAATGAGAAATAGTTGGCCGGCTGCCCTGGCGGCCGCTCAAATCCGCCCTTTTGAAAAGATTACTGTGCTGCTGCTGCCGCCGCCTCCTGTGGGGCATGCCAGATCTGCTGAGGGGAGAGGAATGTGCAGGAGGGCTGGAGGAGGGAGGGAGCGAGGAGGAGAGGGGGGCACCGGGGGGCCACATTTCATTCGACCTCTTTCAGAAAGTTTTTCTCATTACTTTTCTTCTCCCTCTCCTCCTCAAATGTTTCAATTTGTGCTGCGCAGAACAGGACGTGGACTGTTCCCAAATAAAACCTGACAGGGTTTTTCCACCCAGCCAAGATCTGTGTGACACAGTCCAGTTCAGCCGCCTCCCTCCCCTGGTTGTCTTTTGGCTGCTTGTTTTTGTTTCTTAGGGACTAGTGATGAATGATCGATTGATAGCGTTAAGGCCCACTGTGGGACTGCCGCAGGCTATCTCTGCTAAGCTGCTTTGCCTGATAGGCTGCTGACTGTGGAGACTCCAAAGCCGGAGCAATAAAAGTTGATTTGCGGGGGCATTGTGAGAAGCCCCAGACACTTAAGAGAGGTGTGCATGTCTCCTCTGGCCTGTCACAATCAATACTACCCCACCACCGCTGGGCCTCTCTGTCTCCACCGTGTTTACTCTTAAATAATGCATCACACTCTCGCACAAATACCTTCCATTCACACTAGGGATGGAGACCATTAGCCGTGGCCATGTGGAACAATGAAATACAGCCTCTGCGTCCTCTTTCCTTTTATACAAGCAGCAGATAGAGCATTTTCCTTCTCTTGAGTGCTTCTGCGAGGCATCATTTTAGTGCTGCCTGACCTAATTTAACAACCTCAACATCCAATCTTTTCAGGCTCTGATTACACACCCGCCTAGTTTCAGCTCGGATTAACCTCTGAAAAGAACTCTATAACAATTAGTGGAACAATGAAGATAAAAGGCCTTGCCTGAGCTAGGTTGCCTGAACCTGACATATTTTGCCCCTCCTAACTGCATGCCCTGAGGGGACGCATGCTTCCATGTGGTATTTATGAAAACAGTTACCACAGTATATAAAATGGTATGTTAACAAGGCGTCAAGCAAAAGGAAACACTTTCTCTGCTGTAATATATTACTGTTTATGATTTTTTTAGCAATCATGTTACTGGAAACTTTGATAAATGCTGAGTAATTACATCACTGCTCCACTATAAGAATGTTGGAGCCTCCCCAGGGATCATTAACTGCTGACGGATTTGATGAGGCCTCGGTGGGTGGTCCTTATCTGAGTGTCAGGAAATAGGGCCAGACCCATAAACACCCCACTCACCACAGAGGAAGCCCCTGTGTATGGAGACCACACCCTAAGTTGCTGTAAACCTTGAACATGCCCAAAAAATGAGAAAAAGGGTTCTTGAAGCTTCGTCCAAATCTCACTCTCACAGCACTTCTGGGAGCAGCCGAGGCAGAGAAAACAACAACCCAGCTTGGTTTAATTTGCAAGACTGGTCTGTTCCAGTAAACATCACCGCGCATGCAGGCAGAGTCAGAGCATTGCTATCAGTGTGTCTGCTCCACGCTGACACTATAAGAATAGCAGTGTGTGTTCCTGAGTCACATCATCTGCTTAGCAACACGCACGCTGGGGAGAGCAGGACAGAGCGATGTGATTGGGGGAGACCGGGACCCTCAGGACACTGAGTGCTAATTGCAAAGCTGTTTTTCTCCTCCGTTTTTAACAGATGCAATACGCCAGCCACAGAAAAGGGGTTGCATAACAGGATTTTACAGCAGATACCCCTCCTCCTCTGTGGCTCTCCCTCCATTTTCATCCTTTTATGCACCCCCACCCCCTACCCTCTTCCTAGCAACTCCATCTCTTCCTCTCTGTCCTCTCATAACAGCTGGAGCTGAGCCAGATATTTCTAAAGCTATTCCAAAAATTACAGACGGACAAAAGAGTGAAAGATTAAGAGGTATTTGTGTATGTTTTTACTGCAACTCTGTGTAGAAAATGGAGGCTTATATGTGTATGTTTGGGACACACAAGAGAAATCCTTTGTTAATTAGTTCGGAGGCAGTGTTGTTGACCTGACTTGGGTCTTTGGCAGTCGTGACAAAGAGCTCAGTGTGGCCAGCCTTTGTGCTGCAGAGCTGGAAGAGCGGTTTCCATATTGGGACAATATGTGCCGTGACCTCTGACCCTGCTCAGAGGCGGCGGCTAGAGAGCACTCAGAGATTCGCTATCCAGAAACACAAAGCATTCCAGGCTCACACACATCTACAAATAAGAGAAACAGAAAACATGTTGGCACAAGTAGACAGCTCACACATGCACACCAACTGTTACTTTTCGTTCGTCAACGCTCAGGGCCAAAAATTACACATGCAAGCATTTTGCTGTCTGACGGGGGCAGGGCAGACTTGGCTGGGGGAGCTGAGAATATTTGCAACACATACACACATGGACTGATGATCTCACTATGTAAGGGAAGGCGAACATGAAGTATTTGTTGCCACAGGGCCAAGAGAGAGAGTGTGTGTGTGCGTGTGGGATTTGTTGTGCTTTGTAGGAGATGGGAGTGGGAATTAGACATTGCTGTTGTATGACTTTTTGTTCAGTACAGTTTCCACATCGGTCCCAGAGAAAACAAAGAAGAATTACGCAATGCAAATGTTACTCAACTCAGTTTCAGATTACAGTCTTTCACGTGAACACCAGGAAAAGGATTGTGCTGTGCACCAGGATGTGTGTACATGTACGATACATATACAAAATATAAAATCATGGATTCAGAGTGTCTTGTACTTTCACTTTGTGCATGCATGCATGTTCATGTGTGACAGTGCATGTCCCCTTAACAGAGGAACACACACCCTTGTGCACTCTTTGCATGTTTGGCTGACTACATCTGCCATCCACAATAATGCTCGGAGTGATGTCCAATGTGCTGAGTATGTTCTGATGTTTGTGTTCTTGGTTAGTGAGGCTGGAGGGGGGAGGGAGAATAGTCCAGAAATAGAAATGTTTCATGAAAACATCAGAATGGAGAATCATTTCACTGTAAAGGCTAGTTTCAAAATCGCCCTGGAGGAACCGAGGCTTGTCTGTTCCATTTGAGCTCCCTTTTTTGCCCTAATTCACTTCTGCAACTCGAATGTATTTAACCCAACGTCAGCTCTGACTACCCTTCGCTCTCTCATCTCAGCCTTTACTCCTGTCAGGTCATGTTTGTTACGAAAGACTTAAGTGCTTTTTTTTTGGTCTAGGGAAGTGCTGTTAACATCAGAGGTATGATGATGACTGAGTTACAGTATGTGAGGCAGCAATCATCTTCCCTCTGAATGGCAGTCAGGAGAAGGGAGCACAGTGAGTAAACAAGGTGTGGCTCAGTTGAGATGATTTTCAGAGGAAATTCATTTCCCTGACCAATCAGTCTCTGAGTCATTCTGTTTTTTTGAGGATTCTCCAAGGATTTGAGTGCAGCACTGACAGCAGCCCAGTCCCACTGCCTTTTTTGGAAGGATGCTTTGAAATAGTCAGGGCTCAGGGCACAACAGAAAATGTTTATGTAAGTGGTCAAAAATAGGCAGCACATTTTGTCATGTTTAATAGTAATCATGAGTTCACCAACTCTCTCTCAGTGTGGCCTTTACTGTTTTCTGAACAAGTCTCCAGCCATGTTAGGGGCTCTTTGAGGCTAGGCTTTGAGCTAAATGTCAGCATGCTAACTCACAATGATAATGCTATAATGCTGATATTTAGCAGGTATAATCGCTACCATGTTTACCATCTTGCTAACATTTGCTGACTAGGACTAAATACAAACCAAATTCAGGCATATCTGTAAATTTTGATATGATGGTGATACTATATGGAAGGTATCAATTCATAATCACATTCACGCCTGCGGACAATTTTGAGTGACATATTAACCTAATTAAAAGTCACAGAATCAAGATTCATATTTTGGGAACCGGGAATGTCTGTATATTTTCTGTCAATCCATCCAGTAGATGTTTGTGGAAAGTTTGACCTTATGGTGGGAAGTAACAAAGTGCAAATGGCTCGTTGCTCTAGTTTTATTGCCTTTGAGGGGAATTATTGATTATTATTATTATTTGCATCATTGCATCATTAACGTGATGAAAACGGAATAACACGACAACATGAGAGAGGGAGAATCGACCATATTTGAAGCTTCAGTTCGCTTTGCATTAAAATAGTAAGTAGAAATGTCCTTCAAAGAAACAAAGAGAGTAATTCTTTTACTTTTATACTTTGAGTATATTTCAGAGCCTGTACTTTTTCACTTTTACCTGAGTGTGTACTTCTGCCACCTCTGGCTGCAGATAAAAAGTTGGTGGTTCACTTAAGTCAGTAGGATTCATCCTCTGGGAACCATAAATCAGCAAATCTATCCAATAGTTATTGAAGCATTTCAGTCTGGACTAAAGTTGTGGACAAAGCAACTAAGAAACAAAGACTGCCATCACCACTAATGTAGCTAGAAATTCAGGGTATGTACTCATGAAACCAAGAATATGTTCACACTGCAATGTCGCAACACCAGCACAAGCCCACCCTTCCATATATAATGTCCCACATGACTTACTAAACATTATGCTACATACTGCGGCCAGTCAAGCGCAAAATTGAATCACATATTTCATAACATGAATGAACAGCGTCTCCTGACAAACACAGCATTTCAGACCCCGCGTTATTATTGCAGAGCTAGTAAATTCCACAGAGGCATCTCTGCTGACGTAACATAATGCCCTTTTCATCATATACATACACTGAATATGTAAACTGTCCCACGCCTACCATCCACAGCATGTTCAGTAATGTGAAAGCCATACAATGTGAGCTGTACATCACTGGGATGTCCTCATTGCACACAGAAAGACAATAATAAGTACAATGACACAGATATAAGGCCTAATGTATAAAGGTGGCGTGTTGTGATGTTCAGTATTTACACTGCCTATTGAGCCCTTGTTCGGAGCTAGCTAAGATTAAAGCTAAGCTAATCCTCATAGAAGACCCTTTGTTCCCTAAAAATAACCTAAATACCAATTCCAAGGAAAAGGAAAAGCCTGATTGTTAAATGGCAAATCCAAACCCATCTCCTCTCACCTCACAACCTGCTAACCCAGCCCGGCTCCAGCCTGAACACTGGATCAATGCGCATCCTGATCAATAGGCTTATTAGAGCTGCAGTTGAGTGGTGAACAAAGCCGATTAGCTGAGTCTCCACAGAATGTCCCCTCAGGTTGAAGAGAAACACAGGAAAGGTCACAGTCACAAGGTCATTCCCCCCCATGGAGCTGCTGGTTGTATAAGGAAGCCCTCAACCTCTTTGCACATATAAATTAATAGAATTAAATCATTGGAAACATTGATTAGCACTCTCTGTACTCGCTCTGATTCATGCAGAAATTCCATTGATTTTAAATCATGTTTATTCCACTTTGGAACACGCTGATGTGATGTTGAACCACCTAACCCCGAAGAGTTGAAGTTATAGACATGTATACTTCAGGTTTACAATGAGATTTGCTTAAAAAAATGTTGCCGTCAGTGTTTTAAAGGTCATTTTAGTGCAATAAGCCTACGTTTGAGACTATTTCTGTAGATGCCTCAGGTGCAAGCTGATGGTGAGGGCATGACAGTCAAAGAAGGCAATGTTCTCCAGTCAAAGATTATGACATGAATGGAGTCACAGCTAGGCTCATTTTTGCTACCTTTCTACCCAAGAACATGTCTGAATACCTGCCAAAAGACACTCAGGACTTTGTGAGTTCTGCCGCTATATGTGGCATAAGACTGCATACATGGAGGGAATGAAAGAGACGTATTCATGCCTTCTGGGTCATTTCACGATCATGTGTACCTGGGGCCTTATAAATCTTTTCAATCAGCAATTTATAGGCTTTCTGTGACTAACATGACCATTCGCTGGCATTACATTGTATTACTAAACAGCTTAAATAGTTATGTGAGGTTGGTAACCCTTGGTGAACATTTGTAAAAAGCCAAGATAAACACAGTGGGTTTCGTGTGAAAACAGAGATGACTGTGTTTAACTGGAAAAGCAACTTTCCCGAGACCTTCGAATGTGTGATTACCATCCTAAAGACTGAAGATGAATGGGCTGCTCTTTCTCCCTTTCCGCAGAGATATAGGTCTTGTGTTTCAACACCGCTTTGTGAATGGAAGGCTCTCAACACCATATCCCGAAACCATGTTCTTATGGGGGGAGCAGGACTGTCTTGGTCGGCTCAGACACCCCCTCCCCACACAAAGGCCACCTTTGACTGGGAGTGCCTGTAATGACTTGGAGGCGGGAGCAGAGGCCAGGGGAATATCTGATGACTAAGAGGCTGCAAACGCCACTGTACTGTGATTAATGAATGCAGCATCATCACAGACTGGCCTTCATCCAGCGCTCTGAGGTCGTCACCTCCACTCCTGTTTTCATGTTACAGTGTAGAGCGGCCAAACCTTAATCTAAACAAGGAAGTGTATACTCTAACATATGGATAATTTCCTTCCATTGATGAAAACTTGCATGTCATTTGGGCAGTTTTTATAAAGTCAGTGAGGCGTGCTGTAGTCTGCGGATATTGATCTGGAGCCTTATGTCTTGTGTGCTGGCTCAGGGTTTATTTGCAGCTGCTGTTACTGGAAATGGATCCCTCGAGCGATCTGGATTCAGCTGATCCAATTAAACGCTGTGAATAATTGATCTGACAGTGAAACTGAGCCCTGTCACATGGGAGCGGTGACATCATCATTTAAGGGTTGAAACCGTACTCCTGTGCAGCTGGACTGCCCCGGGTCGTTTGTTCCACAATCAGTCCACTGTATCTGATTACCGCCTGTGAAGGACACAAAGCAGACCATGAGGACAGAGGGGGAGGTTACACTGGCATTATCACGCTCAGCAAGACTGTACAAAGACAACAGACTCACTGATAGCTAGGGCCTGGAAACTCATGAGATTGTCACATGTTGCAGTCTGCAAACCTGAACCCACCAAGCTTAGAGTTCCTGATTTCATCTGGCTACAATGCTGAGGTTGAAGTTACTTTCTATCTCTCTTTGTTTCCTTTCTCACAGTCCTTATTTGCCTCTTATGTTGAGGCTGTGCTGCATTGCGTGCTACAAAAGGCCATTCCTACACAAGACCTCCATGTGAACCAGATGGACTCTGCGTGGGTCGATTATCTTCCTGGCCATGAAATAAGGTGCAAATAGGAGCCATCTTTGACCCTGGCCTTGGAGGAAGCTGAGATTGTAATATCTAATGAAACCCCTCCAGAGAGGTCTGCTTCTGCTGCTCGCCACCTTTTCATCTAGATCTGCACCGCAAATGAGAAAAGGAGGCTGTTGAACATCCAACATCTTGTCTGAATTAGACTCAAACCCTTGGGCAGGAACAGGGGGAGATCTGCTCTCCACGTCTCCCCTCGGTTTCTCACGGAGGGAGGAATGGGTGTGGGGTCCCTCTTACAGCTGACTCATGCTGCAAACATTTTGCTGGGTTGGCACTTCTGATCTGGTCATAATAAACTCATAGGCCTGATGAAATCACCCAGAAAGCTTCTCCCCATGTTGCCACACAGTCATCATTCATCACTGAGTAATGTCCAGGATTGTAAAGTGGCATTATTGCTGTCTGCCTGTGGAAAAGTCTAAAGACTCATCAGCTGAGCCTGATTCAGACAAAACCATGACTAGTTTGTCCACAGCAGGTGTTGGTTGATGGTTCCACTCTTATTCATGTGCTTTCTCTCTCGGGCCGAAAGGAAAAATCTTTTACCACTTTGATCATTAAAGGAGGTGGAGACTGAATGTGGCGCAGGCACTGACTCTAGTATGTGTAGAAAAAAATTAGATTATTCATCAAGATAAGGATGTATTCTGGGAAATGTGCTTCTTCACTTTCTTTTTGAGAGGAGTTAGATGAGATCATTACTACTTTTATAACTGTGCGCCAAATACAGAATTAGCTAGTTTCTAATTTGATTAACTTCACTTATTCAGCCTGACACTGCTTGTTGTTATCTTTAGCCCAATTCTTGGTGAGTGGGATTTTGTTTTGCCCTAACCAATCGGTAGTGAGTGACGTATCCATCTCCGCTACGTAATTTTCAATGGAACAGCGTTGCTGTTGCTGGCAGCAGTTAATTTTTTGTCTCTTTCACTCTTGTCACCAAATTTGTTGTCATTTTGTGTCCGTATTTTTTATGGATGTACCCACGTAGCTTGCAAGCTTTGCAATAAGATTATAGCAGCATTTTTAATCCCGCCTCTAAAGCTCCGATTGTTCGACTCTTTGTCCAGCTGTTTGCATGCAAAGCTGCCAATGGGCATAAAACCAGAATGTCTCTGAATCACTGAACATGAGAAAAAAATTGGGTGCAAAAGAAATCAGATTAGCGAATAACCTAGTTTAGTTTAAAGACTGGAAACGAAGGAACAGCTAGCCTGGCTCTCTCCAAAAATGTGCCTAACATCTCATCTACGTCTCACAAATTAACATTTTAAATCTAATTCGTTTAATAAAGAAAAAGAGAAATGTAAAAATGTTGATTTGCATTTATGTGCTGGAACTATTTCTTCACAAACAACAGTTAATCTAGTGCGTGTTGCCTACAAACCTCAAGGTTATGAGACTCTGGGACGTCAGTGTTTTCACATTTTTGTAAAAGAAAAAACTCAAGGTCTGCCCAACCTTAACCCCAACCTGTCATCTTCTGTGCTGCTTAGCCTGAACCAGTCATCTTCTTGATGTGTAATCAAAACCTCACATTACCCTCAACTAACTAGCCAATCACAGAGAGAAAATCACAAAGGTTTAATCAGCATTTCAAGTTGAGCAACAAGTTAAGCTTCTAACATTTTTCTTATATGCAAACTAATGACAACATGCACAGCTACTGAATAAATATTATAAATTTTGCCTGGTTTGTCACCTCTCCAGTATCTACTGCCAATCTATCTCAAGCATGCTGGTTTTTTCCACTGTGGAGAAGGTTGGCAAAAGCAAATATGGCCATGCCCACACATTTCTCCTTGAATTGAGTCATTGGAGCTTCATGCGGGCAGTGAGGGGACCCTGTCAGTTAATTAGACGAGGGTGGTGATGGCTCCATCCATCACCTTACGTTTTCTTTCACTCTGAGACGAGTCCAGTTGGAACATTTCCCTCATCCGTCAAACCGGAGAACATTTTCCAACTGCTAAGACCCCCAATGGGTGGAGAGCTGGAGTGAAATCTTTCGAGAAACACACTGACATGAGCCGACCTCCCAGGAAAGGTCACGTGGTGTTACCATGGCAACAGAGAACACCACCGGTATGTTAAAAAGGTAGCTAGAAGGGGTGCAGGGGGGCGTCTAAACTGAATCCATGGCTGCGGAATTTCAGTGGGTGGGTGCGGATGCGTGTTGAATTTTAAAATATTCTCTCTAAATGAAGTCTGAGTAGCCGTGCCTCTATTCATTACACCACTCTGATGTTCCATAACCATTAACATCTGTTAAAGCCCAATACGCACCACAACATATCCAGCTCTCTGGACAAGGAGGGTATTTTTAGACATGTACTCATTAGTGCTGAGAGATCATTTGTAATGAAGGACGGGAGGGGAGAAGGAGGCCAATAACACAGTGAAAGATGGTATCCGTATTCAAATACCTGAGGAACGAGTGGGTTTAACTGGTAGTGAAGCGAGTGCGAGGGGCAGACCAATCAACGGTTTTGAGGAGAGCGATGCAATAAAATAGTCAGGGCAAGGTCAAGGAAATTATGCAGCACATTATCTGAAAGCTTCAAGCTCTGTTTCTAAAACATAGACAACATATGTAACCTCTAACTAATTACATATGCTTATAAGACTGCAATGTTCCCTGGACTGGGATCATCTATTGTTCTCGCAGGGATCAACATTCCTCCAGTAATTCAGCCATAATTCAAATGAGCTCGTCAGTTCTATTAGCAGAGCGGCTATCATTCAGAATCACGCATGGTATCGATTAATGGACTCTCCTCTCTGAGAACCGTTCAATTATTCCACTCTGAAATGATATATATCCTGCAGTCAACATGTACCATATTTCCTGTTTTGGTCATACAATGGTGGTATTGAATTGTGGGAGTGTTATCTGCTTTTTTTTAAATAATAGGATTCGGTTTTAATTTGCTGCAGGAGGGAGAACACCATGCAATCTGTCTCTTTCTCCAGGTGGAGGTTAGATTGGATAAGAATATAGTGCCATTGTCTTACAAAGTGAGAACACAAACACAGATAGGTTGGTAGACAGCCATGCCACTTCCCTCCTCCTTTAGTTCTGACAGTGGGATGTAGCCTGATACAACAGTGCCCCCTGGAGGCCACACTGCCCTCAAAGTGTCTGTGAAGTTAGAGCAACCAGGGGCAAATGCAGAGGTTTTTACAGACTGAAAATGATTATGAATATATTGTTTATGTAATGTTTACTATGGTGCTCTTAACTGTTAATTTCTCTAATTACCAGATGTACTGAATGCTAAATGTGTAAACAAAAGTAACATATTACCAAGCAAAACAGCAAAACAGTGGCATAGGTTATGCTGTCCAAATATGCTTTAGCATGCCCCCAGCCTGGCTGGCACTGTCACTGTCAGAACAGGAAAACACAATGGTGTGATGGAGCGACTCATTTGCCAGAGTGGCCTTTGCTGCCACACAATTAGCAGCAGAACAGTGGGCAAAGCAAATATCCAAGTGCCACTCCACAGGGAGGCCAACTTGGTCTGTGGCTCCAAATGGAGTTGGCCAATTTGGCCATTGACTTCTCTGGCTTGTGAGGCCAGTCATTGTGCTCTCAGACAGCCGGCAGATGGGACAGAAACGTGGCCAGGTGCTAAGAAGGACAGTCACTGATGGTGTGATAATACCATAATGTCAATATTAATATTCATTCATGACTGGAAACCATCTGATAAAACCCACCTCCAAACAAGACTCCATCTCAGTCTTGTTCTACCTTTGTAAAGGTATGTTTTGCGTGTATATGTATGTACAACAAGATATCAATGAGATAATGTTGATGAGTGCACTTTAGATGTGCTGGTAGATGGATTTTATCTTTGGACCGAGCCAAGCTAGCTCTGTTTCCAGTTTTTATGCAAAGCTAAGCTAACTACATGCTCTACATCAATCTTCTCATCTGAATAAGTTCCAAACTATTCCTTTAAAAGTAGATTTTTATATATATTTGTTGCATCAGCACAAAAGGTGCATTCAGTTTATGTATCAGTGTTTCGCATAGATCCTACAATGTTTGAAATTAAATAAATACCTATTATTATCTATTATTAGCAGAAATGTAATATAATATTTATAGGGATATTTTCATTAGCATATAATCACCTGAATATAGGAATGGTTGTTTTTTTGTTATCTTAAAATGAGACATTTTTATCTACAGGTGCTGAAGGTCGTCTTCTATGGAGTCCGCCATGTTGAAACATGTTTCTACCATATTCCAGAACAGACAAAACAAACACTGGCTGGAGATAGGGCCTGTCACGTTTTTTTGCAAGTTTTGCGACCACCGTAGTTCCTGAGACCGACGCCAGCAGTATTCACCGCTAAATACCATTAAATCCTACACACTGGCCCTTTAAATCAATACAAATAAGTGAAAGGATTCAGTGCACCACTACCTAAAGGAGAGGAACAGTAGCTTTCCGCAACCTCAGCCACCTACTGTATGTCTGCCACCCACACCTCAAGAGCCTTAAGAGTGTATCATGCACAGCGCTGTCATAAAGAGGACACTGAGCTAAAGTGCTAAAATAAGACACAGATGCACTGCTCCTTAAAATATAAAGAAATGGATGTCATATCAGGAATCAATAGGCTACCATTGATTAGAGCATCTGCCAGAAATGAAAGAAAGTGCATACATTTTCTACTCATGTTGCTGTGTCCTTTAGTGGCGATAATGTACAGCAGGGAAAAAGCTCTTAGGGACGGCATTATCTGTAATGTTCTCTGGAGGATGAATGACATGCCTGTAATGAGAGAGCACAGCATGCGCTCATGAGGAAAAAAAACACTTGATAGTGCTTACAGACCTTGATGGTAAAAAAATAAATAAATCCAGACGACAGGATGGCGAGGGTGACTCAGACCACAGGGTGTTGATTTCTGGGAAAGTGGCTCAGGGGGCTGCAAGTACGAAGACAGATGGCCACATGGTGCACCGATTCCCCTATGAGGCTTCACACACAACACGAAATCCATTTACGAGACGGCTTTCTGAGTGTAATGCCACAAATTTGGGTCTGATGAAGAACACAGGAGCCACGTGCCAGAAATGGGGACTCTCAACCATCACTAAAAGGATTTCTGAGAGCCCAGATGTGGCGTGCATTGAATTTGATTCAACTGTGTTTATCCCTGCAGGGCCTTTTAAAGGGACATCTTATCAGGTTATACACAGTATATAGAGAGTTTTATATACAACAGAAACGTTTTGGAGTGGTTGTAGTGTGTCAGTGCACCAGCTGCATGAAAAACACCCAAAAATGAATTACATCAACCCAAAAATTTAATTAAAATTGAACCCAAATGACATTAAATCACAACAGTAGTGGAAAGTAACTGAGGACATTTACTAAAGTACTGTTCTTAAGTACACTTTTGAAGTATTTTCAGCTACTTTATACTTTTTCTCCACTAAATTTATTAGATAACTTTAGTTACTAGTTACTTAGGTTTAGATAATATAATATATAATATATATAATCAACAAATATGATGTAAGACCAAAGGTAGAATTCAGAGTATGTAAAGTAGTTACAGTTAGCCTCACCTGGGCCGCTGCATCAAGGACTCAGCCTTGGTACATGGGTCGCCAGCTCTACCCACTGAGCTAACCGGGCACCCAACATTATGTGTACTTTAACTTTTGGTTGGCTACTTTAAGTATATTTTAACGCAAATATTTTGTACTTTTACTTCTGTATCTCATGGTTTTTATTTCTCAGAGAGTATTTGTGCACGAGATGCTACTTTTACTTAAGTCAAATATTTGTGTATTTCTCCCACCACTGACTATCTGTCTGTTTCTTAACTGCTGACACTCTGAATTTTACCTCACAAAGGATTCCTAGACTTTGACAGGTATTGATTTTTTGGGAGGAACCAGACAGAATAGGCTTCTTTCTAATAAAGATCAATAAAGGTGTCTAGGGCAGCATCGTCTATGAATGGAGCTGTGATCAACCACAACTCTCTAACCTTTGTAATGAATTAATTATATTGTGTTTGTAGTCATGCTGGCGGCTCAATCCGTCCACCACTTTTCCAGACTAAACAACTGCCATGAAATCTTTGTGCAGACATTTGTGTTTGAATCCTAATGATTGGTGACTTTCTTGCTAGCACCATGAGCAGGTTGACATGGTAACTGACATTGGTATTGGCTAAATATTACAATACTACTACAGTCTGATGAAATACATAATATGGTGACCTATATGTACATCACATCTATAAGCATATGTGAGACATACATGGACCAGATGTACAGTGACAGCAAGCACAGTTTTAATAACATTACATACAATAACATTACTAAAAGGGTCAGCAACATTTTTTAATAACACTACCTTAGCTACTGAGAAGTAGGGGATTTCTATATTAAAAAATAAAATAAAGCTTTCCAACCAAGAGGAAACCTTCATGGCTGGCAAATGAAGACCGGACCCAGCTCCACCCATACTCCACTTGTTTGCCCATTTTTGGATTTGCTGTGAGCCCACGGAGTCAGGACTTCCAGAGCCGCCACACTTTGAGCTTAACAATGGCTCTTCAGAAATATATAGATAGACTACGTCCATTTTTAGTTATACAGTTTATGCAGCACATCTCTTTTTTCTGAAACTGATAATTTTATAAAAGTAGACTACAAGTGTGACATCCTGTTTCCTTCTCATCTTAGTTGAGAGTTACACATACTGATACCTACTCAGCAGCATCGTGTTAGCATGCTGACTTTAGCATTTAGCTCAAGCACAATCAAACAGAGCTACTAGCATGGCTGTAGACTCTTATTCCACCTACAACAAACCATTACTGTAGCTTGAATTTATGAGAAAGGCCCACATGGTCTCTTTCATTCATGGACTATGATAACATGTTTAAGCAGGACATGATTTGCTGCTCACAGAATGATTTTATATGAGACTCCCTCCAAGAAAAGCAAAATTCAGATAAAAAGATCAAAATGTAAGTCATAAAATATACTTCGGACTCATCTTTGAAATGTACAACCTGAAGTGACCTTTCACTTGAATGCTACAAACCCACTCAGGCAGAAAAAGACATATAACAGTTCTCAAACACAAGACAGGCGGGCTGATTGCAGAGAAGGAGGCAGAGTGTGTCTGCTTTTAGAGGCTGTGTTGGCTCGAGTGAAGCCAAACTGGACACAAATCATCTGGAGCACCATCCAGAGGGGTGGGCGTGTGGGTGGGTGGGAAGGCAGAGCAGATAAAACGAATCCTAAAAAGCTCCTGGCAGCTGAATAAAACAGCCCCAAAGGCTGTCTGTCATGGCTTGGTGTTCAAGCATTGGCCCCCTCTTTCTGTTTCTGGCTTTGTTCATGTCCTGGTTTCACAGCGCTTTCATCTCCCTCCCTGCCTCTCCCATAGGTGCCTGTGTAATTACTACTGACACAAAGAGGAAGAGGCAACCGTGAATCCGCAAACATTACAAAAGTAATTCATTCCTGTCGATTCACTCTATCTTTCAATTCATCTGCCAGTTTGATGAGCTTGCCTTTTTCTGTCTTATTTCCCTGCAACCAGAGTGCTTTGGGCTCAGTTAATCACCGCTGCCATCACACTACCTGAATTTACTGTCACTTATCATTTAAATTATGCAATGAAGTCACCTTCTTGATTCTGCCAGTGTTGAATTATCTAATTTCTACTATTAAGACTTCACTATAGAGCCTTTAACAGCACATGGAGCATGAATCGTATCTCATAGCTTCAGTTTGCAGGTGCAGGTGTAGAAGTAGACACCTCCTTCTGAATCATTTAAAATCAAATGAAATGGTTTCTTCACAGTCTTTTAGAGAACTGCCCTTTTGCCTAGTATTTACCACGGTTATGATATATTTATGACAGTGATGAGGAGGGCGTTCAGATGTTTCCGTCCTTGATTTGAAGGGATCCGTCTAGCAGTAAACAACATTAATGTGGGTGGTTGCAGTGGGTACATATTTTAACCTTCAGCTTTAACACCTGTCACAGATAAAGACACAAACTCTGACACCAAGCCTGCCATTTATATCTCTTCACAGAGCACCGTGGTAGCCGTTTAAGCGCAACCTTTCATTTTTGTTTCTTTGTTTCCTCTCCATATTCCTCCTGTGTATTCCACACTAACATCATGATTGCATCACCTCACACATGTCTTTTCTGTGGGCACAAAATTGGCACAACAGCTGGGCTGTCGGAAGGTGTCATTTTTGCAGGAGGAAACAGGGGAATAACTGGCTGCAGAAGCTTTCAGAGAATCCTCCTGACACACTGCCGCCTACCCTGCTGCTCTGATATGAACTGCTTAACTCCAGATGAGGCTGACTCTTTGACTTATTAAAGATTTACCAGGTGAGTCTGGCGTAATGCCCTTGAACTTTAAAGCTGCGAGGTGTGGCGGTCAGGGATTTGAGGGGCCAAGAAGTTGACAAATGACTTTCCTGGCTTCGCCAATTGACAGCGTTGGCAGGCTGTCAACCGAGAGAATGCAATATCATTTGTAGTAAATTACCAGCCCACACAAAGTGACACAAGGCAGCGTAAGTCAAGTTGTTCTGACAGCTCCTTCAGCTGCCACACAGAGCAAGCCAAGAAAACTGCACACACACTCAGACACGTACCACGCTTTTACCCACATGTGCCAATACAACAAAACACACCAACGCAGTAAGATCCACTTTATATATAAACACCACCAGAAATTTGTCGCAAAAACTTTTAATTGTGAAGCTTAACAGAATATTTCTTTATTGAACAAGTCCTGGGGAACTTAAAGGTCCAATGTGCAGGATTTAGTGGCATGTAGTGGTGTAGTTGCAGATTCCCTTTCTAGTACCAGTGTTTGGTTTGTCCATTCTGGGCTACTGTAGAAACAGTTTGACATGGCCTTTAATTCACTCAAATTATGTTTTTACACCAATTTTTATCAGGTTTTTAATGTTTCTCTTGTTTTTGAGTGAGATTTTATGTCTTGAGTCAAGTGGTATTTTCTTGTGGTGCATCTTCCCTAGTTTTTATAAAGAATTAACTCAGAGTTAAAATTTAAGATATGTTACAGTAAACATGCCTCAAAGCAGAAAAGGGGAAATTTGTTTACATCAATACAATTGAAAAAAACAAACCAGGAAAGGAGTGTGAACAAGAAAAGACAGCCGCTGCCACTGTCAGCAGTGAAAAACAACAACAGCTAACCAAAGAAATCCTGTGATGTGAAAATATTATTTTTTCTATCGGAGAGGCCTACTCTCAGGAGACGGCGGGGTGGTGCTTTTGAGGAGTAAATATAAGAAGTGAGAATGAATATTGTAATGTATCAGCGAATATTTGGCTGGTGTGGAGCAAAGTTTGCCAAGTCTGTTGTCTCTGATTTACAGCGCATTTAATGTAGACCAGTTGGGAGTTCTCACATGAAATGAGTTTTATGTAACCAGAGTACAAGAGCTTGGGGGAGGATGTACTGTAGGTGTTGTGAAGAGGATCTGATCTCCTCTGCTGACTGGAGCTGAATCAGGCGGATGTGAGTGAACACAAGGTGTTTTTCTTTAAAAAGGGAGCTCAGATACACAGGCCGGACTTGACTGTAATGGCTTGAAAGGAAAAGTGACAGCAGAACTTTTTGTCCTATATTCAGTCTCTCTAATCTCTAGGGCAGTGTTTCTCAAACTTTTTATACCACATAGCACAGACAAGAAAAAAGAAATCCCGCACATCTATTTCATGATGAGACAGGAGTGGATCCAAAGTTGCTAAATTAAACCCTTAATAACGTGCAATATAACATTTATTTGCAACGTAGACCTCTAGTTGAGTACCAAAAAAACTGTAAATAAATGTTATTTTGCAAGTTAGAGGGTGTGCAGGAGTTTATTTTTTGCAACTTTTGATACACAGCATACCACCTCAGTAAATATCAGGCTCACCAAGTACCACCATTATGGCTTTAACGTTGTCCACGCATTTTGTTGCCACCGTAGTTTCTGCTCGCGCCTAGAAGAGGAGGATGAAGCGAGGAAATTGCAATCTGCAACTACAGCGTTAGATGCCATTAAATCCTAAACACTGGTCTTATATTAATAATATTTAATATTGATTAGAGCAGTTTTACAATTGGTCAAAGTCATATTATCTTTGTGAAATAAGACGGTACAGACTGGAACTGCATTACCACACAATGATAATGAAAGTTACACAATTCAAGCAAGTTACAGGAGTCTTCTAAAGATCTTTTACAGTGTATGAAAATTAATGGAATTAAAGGCTGCCTGAAACTGATGTAGAAATTTCCACGAGTTGTATTAAAGTAGGTTAAAACATGCTAAATCACTTGTATGGCCTTTTGAAAAGCACTGGCAGTTTTCGTCAAGTGGAGTGGACAGTGGCAGAATGTAGTTCTGGAGAGGTGGAAAGTTTAGTGTAAAAGCCAAGTGGGGCCTCCGGTGAGGCACAGCACGTGGTCATGCTCCAGTTAACTGGAGTTCACCAGAGGTTAAGTGGGCTAACTTAACAAGAGAAACTTCTGAAATATATGTACAGGCAGGGATGATGACGACACTATCTGACAACTCACGTGGATCCTCAAACTGTCATTTTGATTTTGATGTCTGCTGGTGGGCGATAGTTTTGTCTTTGCAGCAAGGCTGATTCTTAAAACACACAGAGCAGAACAAACTCTGGTTGCTGGTTCTACAACGAGGCTGCGCACAGAGTAATCGTTTGCTCTGACCCATGGGACTTTGGGGAGACACTCCGCTTCTGACTGGTGAGTCTATTTTACCCCCGGCTACAAGGTCCAGGCCACTGACTAGAGCGCTGCTTCAGTGCCCACACTGCTCTCAGAGGAAGTGACCTCAATACATCCAATAACCCTGCTCGCACAAGCGCGACAGCTGTGGAAGATTGGAAACATACCAGGTTGCTTATCTTAGATACTGCTAAAATGAGAGTGTATTGTTTTGGTGACGTAAATGTCAAGGGAAGGATGATTGAAAGTTTTCTCATGCAGTTGATATCTAAGTGACATCTTCAAATAAAAAAAGAAAAAACATCAGCGGGCAAAATGTTGGTAATTATTGAGGGAGTGAAATAATATTTAATCATAATGGATTTCATTTTGACTGTCACATAAATATGGCAACAAAACTGGGCACGCTATCTAAAAGTCTGACTGCAGTCTGTCCTGTGCTCTACAGGAACGCCCACTGTTATGATTGGCACGTTGGGTACAAGAACACCCACTTTTCTTCTTGTTTAATCAAACGCACCATGGAGTGCAGCGATTACAGGTTATGCAGTGGCGCTATATATTAGTTAGTTATGCTTTACAGTACGCATCAGCTCCTGTACATATACAACATTTCCATATTTTTCTCTGTTTATTTAGAGCATTATTCCTGGTTATTTGGAGGCTCCTCCTTTAATACCCTTATTAATTATTAATTCAGATAAATTATTAATTATTATTATTAATAATTGCATGCAAGTTAGCTGGACAAGCAGCCCACACTTTGTTAAAGGTCCAGTGTGTAACATTTAAGAGGATCTATTGGCAGGTATGGTATGGTTTCGTTAGTGTATAATTGCCTCAATATAGCAATCATTATGTTTTTGTTACCATAAAATCAATGTGTATATCTACAGATGGCACCAAAAGAAATCAATCAACGCAGGTTTTTAATTATTTTATGTTTTCAAGGTTCAAAATGTTCTGTATTCTCTCCATAACTGGTAAGACAGAAGCTACCACCAAGTTATTCAATCTACCTGAAGGCAGTCGATCCACCTACAGTATGGCCTCCATCCACGAGCACTAAGCAAATTTTAGCTTTGCAGTGTGGTTGTTGAGTTAACATACTGAGCTGCAGGAGCTGATTTGTGCTGATTACCGGGGGCCTATGTGACCGTGTGCACCAGAGCCAGGTGATTGTGTGGGATTCTGCATTTGGCACTTGTTCCTGTTGTTTTCCACAGAGATGCTAATCATCAAGCATGCGCCGGAGGCATGATTAAATGTCACACAGCTCCCTCGTTTTGGCCCTCTCACTGTGAATAAACCTCTCTCACCCACAGGCTGGGGAGGCCTGGAGGCTGCAGCCACACTCTGAACAGCCTGAGCTACAGAGCCACAGCTCCCCCTACAGGTTACATTACAAAACACAACAACAATCAGGTCAGTGTGCGAACTCCCAAACTGAGCCTTAGTTTAGTTTTAGTTTTGGATGATAATTTCTTTAAAATGTTTGAGAAATGGTAATCAAAATTCTAAAAACACCTAACACAGTATGTTCGGTTCTAATTGTTATATTGCCTCCATTTCTTGTTTCTCTCATAATGTGACATTCATGAAAACACAACACTCATCAAACAGTAATCTGCCCTCAAGTGGTGCGTTAAGTTGTAAGTTATATGGACATCTTGATCATGGGAAAGTCAGATAAAAAGCATGTGGTAGCACATTTAACATTATTTTTAACATAACATACTACCATGTTTGATACAGATTTGGTGAAAACTTTGAAATAGTACATTACTGCTGTAATGTAAAAACATGCCGGTTACATGGCTTAAAACTTGTATCTGCCCAGTATTCCTCTGAACATACTTATATGGGGGTTTCTTACATACTCTAAAATAAAACTTGCAAATAACTTTGACCCATGACTGTAGCTTTACTGTTATAGTGTATTATTATGTGTTCATACTTTAAATGTCATGTGAGCAAATTAATCAATAGCCCGAAAGAAATTAAAGATGTTTTGCATTTGCATGAAAAAAATAGAAAAGATTACAAATACAAGACAGACAGACCAATCCAAGTGGCAAATCATCTTTATTTAGTTTCACATCACTTGGCTGAGGTCCTATGAGATAATTCACATTACCCACACTTGACCTGAAGTTAAGTTGACATAATTAAAAGCAGAGCAAAGCAACAAGTTGAGCCAACAGAAGAATTTAGCGGCAGAGTATATATCGACTGTAACTGCTTAAATTAANNAATAGACAAATAAAATAGACAGTCAAAATTAAAATTACATTTAAAAAGGCAAAAAGTTGCATGTAAATGATGCCCAATATTTAATAGACTGGAGATCATTTTCAGGGGGTAAAACCGATCTTCATCTACATGCACAGGGTAAACCATAAAACAGATGTCAGTGACTTCAACTGACAATCAAAAAGATCGGCTGCACTCAATTTTGTTCAAAGCGTACTCTTCCAGGTCTTTCTTGACCTTACTTGCTTCAGGTCGGTTTTCTGGTTTCACACACAGCATTGGACGCAACATCATGTACTGAAACATAAAAAAAAAAGCTATTGAGACCTATATTGCATTAAGAAATGATTAGCGTTTTGCTTTATCTTTTGAACTGTGACCTTGATATGTGGTACGCTACCGGAGCGCCCGCATGTGTGTAACCCAGTTTCTCTGAGTTGAACCCGGTTATTTAAGAGCACTCAAACATACTGCAAGTAAATTGATAAAAAATTACAAAATGATTTACCTCTTTTGGAAAATTGTCTGAAAACCCATGGGGGAATTTCTGGATCCTGATGTCGTTCCAAAGCTGGAAGTGATGCAGTGATTAAAAAGTAGAAAGAACGGTTAACTGGCCTGTAAAAACACTCTCCTGAGCTTAAATACTTTTTAAATATCTGACAACAATATCTGGAACCTTTAACATAACCTTAAAAAATAAACATAGCAGGTTATTAACTGAAACACTCACCTTCTGCCTTTCATGGCCAGAGGAAAAGTTCCAAAGAAGTTCGACGCATATCAGCCCCACAGCAAATATATCAACTTTTCGATCATAAGTCGTCTCGTCCTTCTGTTGTAAAACAAGACATCAGTCACATGAAATTACATTAAATCTGACCAAAAATGTGCAAAACTGACTCTAACATAACTTTAAAGAACAAACTATCAAATTGTTTAAACCAGTAAGAATATTACTTGTATGTTGTCTAGTCCAGAGGTGTCTAATTGTCAAAACATGTAGCCACACCAGGCTAGTAAAGTTAACCTGCATGTAATTGGGTTTCTGTTTTTAATTGAAGTTTTAAGGTAATTGTTTTTGTTATTCTTTGGTGAAAAAGACATTAATCATGATAATGCACCTTTCAGGGCTGTGAGGCACCTAAAATGAAATCCCACAACTGGTTTAAATATAAATAGGGTGCCTTTAATGACCAATATTTAATAACACACAAGAATCTAAAGTTCAGAGTCAGTACAGAGCATCTCACCTGTTCAGGAGCCATGTAAGATGGGGTTCCTTTGTAGACTGTTCTCTCAATGAGGTTCCCATCATCATCGTTGTCATCAGTGACCAGACCAAAGTCTCCAATCTTCACTATCTTATCTTGCCCAAACATGATGTTGGCCGGCTAATGAGGAGTAAGAAATAAACAAGATAATATGAAGATTCATGACTGAAGTGAAGTAATAAATTATTTTAATCACTTTGTCTCACCTTCAGGTCTCTGTGGATGAGCTTCATGGAGTGAATGTACTCGACTCCACTGCTATTCCCCTTAATATATAGTTTTAGACTTTCTTCTGTTCTCTTTGAGTCTCCTCAGAGATTCTTCACCACTCGGAGTATTCTTCTCATCTATCCAAGCTCTAAGTGTTTTGGTGTCACATAACTCCATCTGAATATAGAGGTATTTTGCAGATAAACCATCGACAGAAGACCTAGAAAAGTAAGAGAAAAATAAAAAAATAAGTAGATTGACCCTCATAATGTCTTGGGGTCAATGTTCTTTATGTCATAAATATGGCATTTTTTAAATCTAATTTCACCAAAATAACATGGATGGTATGGCAGCTCCACATAAAATCAATTTTGACTACATTCACTGAATTTTGGGTGTTTGATTGAACTTACTGTACTCTACTGTAATTTGACCCCAGAAGGGCCATTGGGTTACACTGTGCAAACACACACACACAGCGCATATAACGCACACATACACGCATATAACATACACACACACACATCCCGAAGGACAACAGGTGTTATTATTTGTCACCATTGAAAAAAAATTAAATGTTTTCAAAACAGTGTCCTGACTAAACTTGGACATATACCAGACTGGGATAATGGGATAATCAACTATTATATTAACTATAGTCAAAATTATTCAGATTTTTAACTTTAAAAAAAAAAATTGGGTCAGGCTTGGTGTTAATGAGTTGGTATTGAGTTGACTAAGTCAAACCAGACTGGGGTTAAATTCATGATGGAGGAACACAACCGCATAGTCAATGGGAAGGTATTATGAGTGTTAAGTAAGGATTTACGTAGGAGCACAGGACTTACTGTGAAGAGCCCCAACTGTCGGCTGCATCGTCCCATTGGTAATTTGAATCCTCCAACCAACACGTGTAGTATCGAACAATGTTAGAGTGATGGAGATCTGACAATGCCTTCACCTCCTGTAGAGATTTTCTGATCCAAAGGATAAGAAAATAGCTCAGTTGAAAGTTTGAACTTGTTTTCTTCTGCATCTGTAACTAATATATTATACTATGAAATTAATATTAAAAGCGCATAATTTAATGTTTAACTAACTTTTTATAGACGACGATCTTTATAGCAAAATTCTTCTCCGTCAGTTTTTCTTTTGCCTTGAAAACACGTCCAAAGCCTCCTTTGCCCATTGGCTCTATGCAGTCAAATTCCAATATAAACCTGTTGAAAGAAAATAAATGTCTCTTACTATATATCAATTGTTAAAACAGACAAATGCACAAACTAAACACCCCATAAAATACATGTACTGTATAATTTTCCATACCTCGATATTTCTGATTGGACTGACGTCTTCTCACTGGGACTGTTTCCTGTTTCATCCTTAAATGAACAAAATAAATGATGATACAGAGCTGATATTGTAGAAAAAAAGACATATCAAATCCTTTGGCATGTTTTTAAAAAATAATTCACGTCTTGATTCATTAATAAAAATGACCAAAAAATACAATTATCATATGCATAGATGACCAGGATGACATGATACCATACCTTTTATTATTTATATTATAAAATAAAATAATTTATTAGTGTGAAACATCAAATGTAGCAATCAGATTCTGGTGCGAGTCCCTCGGAGTTATAGTTA
>NW_023339751.1:5758836-5772765 GCF_004916995.1 Morone saxatilis
ATTATTTGAAAGGACTTGAGCCAATATAGACAGGAACCTTTTTTGGACCCTGCCTTGGACTTGTCTTGTTCTCAATAGAGCACTGGATGGTTGAATTCAGGCTTAAAAAAGGCAATAACACACCTGATCCTTGAGAGGGCTTGAGGAGTTGGTGAAAATGACTGAGTCACTTGAAGTTGTTGCCACGCTTTTTGATTTGGCATCAAGGGGATCCCTTGTGGAATACAATGAAAGGCATTAGTAAAATCGTCAAAAACAAGCTGTACCATTGTAGTCTACCCCCAGTCAGGGGCTCACAGTGGGCTTTGTGATGTGGACTTCCAGGCTGGTGCACCATCATCAGACACAGCTGAGTCGGAGGACAGCTGAAACACAAAAATGTGAAAGTTTTTAACTTCTACATTGTATCATCTTTCATAGTAACTAAAGTGACCCATACTAAGTGAAAACATGATGAAAATAATTCATTTTCCAGTCTGACTGTTCTTAAATATCAGGGATCAAGTGTCATTCTTAAAATGACAGGTTAAAGCCTCTGGAAGTGGCTTGACATAGTAAAAATGTATAAATGATATCAAAGTTGAGTGTGTCGATAATTATCCAAAAAAGTTCATAACTATTTTAAAAATTGTTGGGCAGTAACTCATTATTAGTAATAATATTACTTTTCCCAGTAACCAGTAGTGTACATTAGTACTTCTGTTGTGGACACCTACTATTTGAATTCCAACAAGCCAATCACATCGTTGGATTACTTTCTGTAATCGAGATAAACCATGTTTGCTCTTTTATTTTGTAAAAGCCTCCACGATCATTCAATCTTACAATACAATTTACAACCTTAATAATGAGCACTTTAGTGCATAACATATGTTACTACTTACCTCTGTAGCCTCACTATCCATTTCATCATGATATACAGGCCTGGCTGCTTCCTCCTTAGTCTCCTTTGCAGCTGGCTCCTGATCACCAACCACGATGCTATGATATCATTTCATAAAACTTTTAATCAAATGATTTAAAATGCCAACTAATCAACCAGATTCATTAAAATGCAGTGTGGTGACTTACGAAGAAGCATTATTCGGTCCCAGGCTCGCTGGCCCCAAAGTCCCGTTCTTTTGCACGTTTTCATTGAGCTCGCTTACGTTCACTGGTTTGGTCACACTTTGCTGCTGAACTGGTGCAGTCTGTCAAGAAAAGCACAAATATTTACACTGCTATTGGAGCCTCCAAAAGGTGATGGCGGGAATTTTCTTTGCTTTACCTTGCATTTTTTCTGATCCACAGAGACAGGCTGAGATGTATTATGATATAATATTCTGTAGAGTCTACACACCCTTAGCTTTGGCACAGATATTATTGCTGCTAGATACATAGCTAGTATAGCTAGTATAGCTAGTTATAGCGGATTGTGACAGACTGCAGATGTGACTGTGGCTGTAGCCACGGCTGTGTTTTGGTTATTATGATTAAGGTTATTTTTGGGGGCTTCTTATGTCTTTATTCGTTAACAGGACACAGTAAAGCTCCCGTAGACATGTCCACGTCCAACCACAAATGCAGCCATGGGCCGAGCATCCACAGTCACAGTCAGGCAGAGCAGCTGTGCTCACAGTCAGAGCTCGGTGGAGGAACGAGTAATAAATGCATTTTGCGAGGCAACACAAAAGTAGTTCAGAAAAAGAAACTTTCATTGTGGCTTTGGTTGGCTCAGTACACCAGCTTAAAAAAAAGATGAATCTTACCACTGGTCCCGGATTTTCATTCTCCTTTAACCCCATCAGGGCAGTTTTATCTGCACTGTGCTTGGAGTCTGTATTCTTCCCCACACCAATGGGAATGGCTTGAACATTTGGCAGGGGCATCAAGGGTCTTCTGATGAGAGAAAGCAAACATGTACTAATGGCTGTACCCAGGTACTTCACTTTTTTTAAACAGGAGAATTATTTATCAAGTCTTTTGGGGGATCACAAATAGTCTCACACTTTCATTAACCCTGAAAATCATCTTCAAAAACCAAACAACATTTTAATAATTTGTTGAGAATCATTTTATTCAATGCTGTAAAAACTGACAAATCTTGTTCTTCAGATTTAAGATTTTATAGTGCAGAACTAGACTTCAATAATACTTTGATTTATTGTGTAGCTCCCCTCCCCCACGAAAAAAGGCAACTTGCAAATGGTGGACGATGGAAATTTCATCCTTCAGGGGGAAAAAAATCCGTCGAGATCCGTTTTTTTCCTGACTGAACCTGAACGCAGCATGAGACTCCCGCGGTAATTAAACTAAGAATTTAATTGTGTAGAACAACGCGGTAATATTTGGCAACAGAGTTGCCTTAATAGACGTGTCGCCCTGTATTCCAGTGTTATTTTGTGGCGCAAAGAGCTACATATTTAACTTCACTGGTTATTTAGTCGCAGAATACCTTTTCTTGAGTCCAGGTTCTTCGGTGAAAACTTCCTCATGTTTCCTCTCCGGTAGGGTTGTTCCTGGACACTCGATTGGGTTTTTATTCATGTCCATCTTGAATTGTAACTATTATTGTAATTAAACAAGGTCTACTTCTAACACAGCGCCACTTTTCTGTGTCCACAGTGATTTAAGGTCGGTGCACACTGGCGCCAAACCAGTGACCAACAACGAGCTCCTTCCACTTGTTTCCTTTTTTCTTTTTTCTTATCCAATAATATCCAGTATGTTTCGTCTTTTCTGATTTTAAAGGAGGATTGAAAACCAACTGACTGCCACCTACTGTACCGGAGTGTGTACCGTACTTAATGTTATATTCTATTAAATATGTTATAAACAACAACACAAATAGACAAAAACAAGTCATATATATAGTCATATCCACCTACCTTATGTACATAAAGAAACCTTAAACCTTTAACCATAAAATATTTATTTTCAGCTCCTTATGCAGCTACAAATGTTATTGTTTGTTTTTATATATATATAGTAACTGGGCACATATAAGATTATGTTATTGTTATCTTGTTCTGCTTATGCTATAAGAGTTTGTTTGTACATTGAGAATCCGAGGTATAAACCAGAGTCCAATTCCTTGTATAGTTGTGCACAGGTACTGGCCCCCTAAGGTGATTCTTCCCTGATCCTATTATGAAAATAAATAATAATACGCAACTATAGCTACAATCTATCAGATCGACAACACATATAAAAATACTTTATAATCCCAGTGGGGAAATAATTTTGTTACAAACTCCAGATTACAAACAACATATATTAAAACATATATATATAGTATAGAAAAATCAAATGTACCACTGTTTAATAATGTGCATAAAAGTGGCTAAAAATGATTGTCCATGTTTGAGTCCGAATTACAGAGGGGGTGTCTGACTCGCTGAAGGAGGCGTTTGTAGAGATTGATGACCCACAGGCAGGAATGATCTTCCTGTGGCGCTCTGTGGTGGGCATCCTGGCGTGAGAGGATGTCCTTCTGCTGAAGGCTGCTCTCTGCTGGCCAGTGTGTCGTAGAGAGGGTGGAGAACTATTGGAGCTGAAGCCTGGACAGCAATCCTCCTCCTCTGCCATAACGGTCGTCAGTGTCAGCTCCTCCCCCCACGAATCACGCCCGTCCCTGATCCAGTTTTGTTAAGTCTGGTTGGTGTCTGGCAGACCTTGCCAGCCCCAGCCTGCCCAGCATGTGACAGCGAAGAAGACGCACTGGACACAACAGAGCTCATAAAACATCCTCAGCATCCGTCCGACAGAGTTAAAAGGCCTCCAGCCTCCTTAGGAAACAGATAGGTCGTCTTTGGGCCCTTTTTGTAGAGCCGCCTCTGTGTTTTCTTGGTCCAGTCCAATATATTAAAAGTAACACCCCCCAGGTAACTTGATATTCCTCAAACAGTGGTCCACAGGGACGCCCTGGATGGAAACGGGGTCACCTGGTGATTTCGCCCCCCCTCAGATCCACTATGAGCTCCTTTGTCTTTGCAATTGAGCTGCAGATGAGTCACGCTCACGTCCAGTGCAAGCTGCCCACGCACAGTCCTGTATTCACGCCGATTCACCCCTTTCATTACAACGCAACTATTTCTGAGTCCATCAGAAAACTGTCTGAAGGTGGCAGGACTCGTTCGCAAATGTTGAAGTCTGCGGTAAGAGGGGTGAGAGGAAGGGAGAGAGGAAGTCCCCTGAGGGCCACAGTGTTGCTGACGCACCCCTGTCAACACACAGTTCGTAGGCGTACGTCACTGTGTCTGCCCATCTCGGTAAACAACAATTCCAGGACACGATGGGGGGACTCCCCTGCATCGCAGTCATCTTCTCACCCAGTAGAGCCGGATGGTTGATGTTGAAAGCACTGGAGAAGTCAAAGAACATGACTCTCACAGTGCTCGCCGGATCCTGTATCTTGTAGCCTTATTACATGCCCTTATTTTTCCGCTCATCCCTGCAAGCCCCGACCTCACTCATATGTCCTGTCGTGTAGGATTTAGTGGCATCTATTGTTGAAGTTGCAGATTGCAGTTAGCTGGACACTACTCATGTCTATGTTTGAGAACTGGCTGTGAAGTGTGTAGGAGAAACTAATGTGGCCGCAAAACTCACAAAAAACCTAAAAGACCCTATCTCCAGCAAGTATGTGGTTAGTCCATTCTGGGCTATTTTAAAAACATGGCAGTGTAATGAAAACACAATTCCTATATACAGTTGATTTTACACTAATGAAAACAAAAAGGGTTGAATATTATATTTGATTTCTGCCAGTAGATCCTCCTAAATATTACACACTGGAACTTTTGACATTTTATTCATTTCTTCTGGGACACTGATCACTATCGCTGTAAATGAGCCAGTGTTAGCCAAAAGGCTGATTTTTAAATAAAAGCAAGGGAAACATAAGGCAGCTGGGTAAAAAGCCAAGCAGAGTTTAATTCAATTTAAGAAAAAAAATCATTAAGGTAATCCACATTGTCTGACAGTATCAAATATATTCTTCATCTGTTTATCTGTTTACAGTCAGTCTTCGTCGCTCAGAAAACTACGGTTACATACGTAACCATCTGATTAATATTACAAGAAGATTGGGAGAAAAAAAGTTGTTTATCTTCAGACAGAATCTCTGATTTGTATTATAATAGGGGGCAGTACATTTGTCTTCAGACAGCAAAACAGCACAAGAACAGAACAAAATAAAGTTCAGATACAATCAACAGTTTGACATTAATGCTGCAATTTTCGTATATTGCACAAGGATCCTAATGTAACAGCCTCTCACATGGTTTAAATTATTAATCAATCCAAACAGAAAAAGTAAAATTATGAATGGCTATAATACTGTCTGCATGTACAGTATATTATGTGTCTGTGTGTATATTTACATTTAGCATGATGATCATTCCACCCCAGATAACCATTATTAACAGTCAGTACAAAAAAAGGGAACATTTTCAACTGAAAGCAACATGAGGCAGCTGGGTAAAAAGCTAAGTTTAATTCAACTTAAGAAAAAATAAAAACAATCTCGATGTTAATCCACATTGTATGACAGTACCAAATACATATTCTTCGTCTGTTTATCTAGTTACAGTAAGTAACTACAGTTACATACATAACCATCAGATTTACATTAACGTCATATGTTCCTGTCAAGCACAGTGTTTAATTATACATGTCTTTTATAACCCTTCTGCCCCATAATTAACATATTCAGTACACAATAAAGGCTGTTAATGTGACATAACTTTAAATACATTTAACCGTTTCCAGCATAGAATAAAAAATAAGTCTGTTCACACATTTCACCTCACATGATTATTTAGAACAAAGGCTGCTTTTTAAAATCACAATACAATTGATTTCATGTTTCATTCCCTTTTCCCCTTTTCATTATAAAAACACATAGTATTAGGTAACATTTATAAATTGTTCATTAATTGTATGTCCTCGAGCAAAACACACACCATCCATTGCCACAGGTGTGTGAGGCCTTGTGAAGAGCTTTGATGGACCTCAGGTTAAAGCGCTATAAGTACAGTATGTTAATAACAGTATATCAGATAATTTCATCACATCACAGGCATCAGAACAAACAGATCCCCATACGCTCTCACTACTTATCACAGTTCCTTGTGATAATCACATAGTTACATTCTCCTGACGCATTTTCTGTGTGTTGAACATCTGAGCCCACTTTTCCAGCTCTGCCTTCAGTTTGCTCGCTTCAGGTCGGTCTTTTGGCTTCTCACTCAGCATTGACTTAATGATTTGCTCCTGCAACAAAAAAAACAACCAAAAACTGCTACTGAGTCTTTATACCAACAGGAATAAATGCTGTTATAATGTTGCTGAAGCTTCACTCCACAGTATTTCCAACATATGCACTGGCACACGGTGGGAAATACTGTTTCATGTGATCAGTTAGGATAGATAGAATATGGTAATCTACCTCCTTGGCAAAGGTAAGTGAAAACTCTTTGGGGAACTTCTGACATCTGGCTTTATGCAAAAACTGGTGTTCATGCAGTGATAAAAGAATGAAAAAAACATGTTAGTTAATGTACCAATAATTCAAATCAAATATAATAGACACAGGTCTACATAAAGTGGTAACACTGCTGTGGCGAGTCTTTGTCAGACTTAAATAATAACACACAATGTTAGGTTCAGTTTATGAAAGACTCACATCTCCTCTTTCATGGCCAGTAGAAACTTTCCAAAGGAGTTCCAAGTATATCAACCCCAGAGGAAAAATGTCCACTTTTCGGTCGTAGTTCTCCTTGTTCTGTGATAGAAAATGAACACAGTATTGACAAAAGCTGCCTAATATTATCCTTTCATTTATCGTCATGATAAATTAACTAGTTATGCTCATGTGGTAAATTAAGTTTTAGCTTTCTGCTCCATTTTTACTGCTTAAATCAGCTATTAAGTTTTGAAATATTGTTACATAGCAGTTGAGCCTGAGCTTCAGGAAATCCATAATTATGGCCATTAGAAAAAACATTTGTTACCACAATAACATACAGAATTAAAAAAATCTCAATATCTCACTTGTTCAGGAGCCATGTAAAGTGGGGTTCCTCTGTTCACTGTTCTATCCATCAAAGCGTCATCATTATCTCTGGTGACAAGACCGAAATCCCCGATCTTCACAGCTCCATCCAGTCCAAACAGGATGTTGTCAGGCTTAGCATTGAAAACAAAAACAGGAATTGAAATAAATAAATGAATGTAGCTCCTCACTTGATGGGCATGTGAACTAGTGAACTTACGAAAAAGATTTTAAAAAGGGTATCTGTGTACCCGACACCAGCATCAAATCTAAACGGTCAGCATGATTACATCAATGATCAATGATCCGTCTCAGGTTGCTGATGGGGCCCCGTCAGGGTAAACCGGAGGACATAATGCTCACCTTAAGGTCCCTGTGGATGTGCTTCGTGGAGTGAATATATTCGACTCCACTCACTATTTGTTGAGCAATGCCTAGACTTTCTTCTCTCCTCTTGGAGTGTTGCAGAGACCGAGTGTTCTTCTCCTTAATCCACGCTCTGAGTGTTTTGGTGTCACACAACTCCATCTGAATATAGAGGTACTTAGAGGACGATGATGAATTATCTGTAGACCTAGAAAAGTAGAAAAATTATTTAATTACTCACCCTTAACTTGAAATTAAAAGTTAAGAGTGTATGGGACTTACTGGGATGAGGTGTAACTGTCAGCTGAATTGTCCCCTCTTGGTAAATTCTTGGTATCTTGGTATTCTGAATCCTCCATCCAAAATGTGTAGTATCTAACAATATTAGGGTGAAGGAGATCTGATAATGTCCCTACCTCTCGAAGACAATTCCTGACAGAAAAGGAGAACAAGTAAATGAATCAGTACACAAAGCACTTGCACAAACACCGCACACACTACAATGCACACTGGAACCTTACTACTGCATACTTACTCTTCACAGCGGACAATCTTTACAGCATAATCCTTTTTCAACAGTTTCTGTCTTACTTTGTAAACAACACCAAATGTTCCACTGCCCAGACGCTTCAGGGGATCAAAGTCTGACGTAAACCTGTCGAAATTAACATTTAGGCAAAAAGGCAAAAACAGAAGTGTCCTTTTGATTGTAAATAAATTATTGAGAAAGAGACTTAAGACCATATTATCAGCAAAAAACACACTGCAAATGAATATCGTTTTCATACCTTGACTGGGCTGGTGTCTGATTCTTAACTTTTCCCATATTATTGTTTTTGGCAGCAGACTAAGAGAATAAAAGAATAAAAAAGATTAAAATCGTTGTAGTTGTATCCTCTTTAACAACGTGGACATACAAGGTGTCATCTGTTACATCAAAACAGCCAAACAGTACATTGTTTTGTAGCGACTCCCCTCAAGAAGAAAATGTTCTCTTATAAGTTTACTACTGTTCTGTTGCTCTCTCTCTTTCTAAGCAGAAGATAAGACAACATTTTGATTTGCTTTAACTATCACAGATTTTAAAATTGTGGTAAAAAAAGTGCAGACCTGATCACTGGAGGAGTTTGATGAATCAGTGCCTATCCCTGAGCTAGTTGGCACGCTCTGTGACGATGAATGAGACTCCCTAGGAGAACATAACAAGAGTTAAGCATTTTCATTATCAAGCTGTACAATATGTTTAAATACTAGAGTCAATGAACAATAAAGCTGACAACCTGGATTGTGCATCATCTTCAGATTCATAGGACATCTACAATTTAAAAAAAAGTGGTTAATTGTTACAATGTTCCAAATAAAATTAAATAATAATAAATAATAATAATAAATATTATATTATATATATTATAATATTATTATTTAAATTAAATTATTTAATTTACCTGAGCCGCGGAGGGGTTTGATGTATCTGCGAACATTATTGAGCTACCTGTGCTCCCTGACATGCTTTGTGATGATGATTCATGGGACTCCCTAGAGGGAATACAATGAGAGACATGAGTACAGCTTTTGTCAGTATTTAACTCCACGGTTTGTTCTCCTATTGATCACAATAAATGCCTTACCGTGTAGGTGGTGTACCATCTTCGGACACTGTTGATCTGAAGGACACCTAAAATGCACAAAGAATGTGTTTGACACAATGTTAGACATAATTACTGAATGTAAAATTTCACCTTAGTGGAATTCAAAAGTAGCTGGGGTTTAGATCTGCTGCTACCTGTTAGTATGAGAAACAGGGACTGAACTTTACAGAGACAGAGACGGGCTCACTTTTTCTCAAAGAACACACTGAAGTTGAGAGACAGTAAGAGGTCTCACTCTGCCACAATTTCCAAGTACCATTAACGTCCCCCACACAGTCTTTGCCTACTTCTTCTTTGGGTTAGACTAAACATATTGCTCCTATTCTGATTGTTATTGATGTTCCTTTGACAGTTTGGTGGGATTGTGGCAGGACTACTGTGTTAGACTGCATTACTTTTGCTAGCAGTATCTAATAAACTAGTGAAAAGTGACTGCCTATTAGATGATTTAAAGTAGAACATATGAAATACCTTGCTGTCCCAGTCTGACTGCTCCTGAAGAGCAGACCAGGCCAACCGAGCTGCGTTTTGTTTGGCTTCCTTGATGCTCTGACCCTCACCCACAGGGTAGTCCTTATTGTTTATCACTAATTTGTAGAAAAATCTGTGTTGTGTTTTGAAAAGGAGGAAATACTTCAGATCATTACGTAAACGGTTTAATATAGTTTATTACTGAACATCAATCAAGAGTTAACATAGAGTGTCTGTAGTGTTTATTCAGGTTACAGAGGTTCAGGTTCATACTTACTGAAGGTTATGAGATGGACCGCATCTCCTCTCTTCCATAAATTTATGGGAGCTGCTTGTTTCCTGGCAGTAGTGGTTGACAATTCCTATGTAATTTGTCTCTGTAAAGCTGTTGTTGGAGCTCACACTGAGGCTTTTTGTCTTATTACTGAAAGAAACAAGTAACATTTCAACATGAAAAAAAACAAAACATGAAAATTAACTTATAGTAATAACTGTTAAGATTTACTCACCTGATATCAGAAAGATTTAATTCCTCCTTTTCTTTATTTGATGCATGGTTGGACTTCTCATCTGCAGTCTTGAAAATTAAAAAAAGGTACAATTTTAAGATGTGGCACGACACAATGGATTTTTAAGCCTAAGAAACTGTTGTATATTACTCACCTCTGCCATTTTACTGCCATGTATCACATCATATACAAGCTTGGCTGCTTCCTCCTTAGCTTCCCTCCTTGTTTCCCCAGTGACCACTGGATACTCCTTACCATCAACCACAAAGCTGCAGCATCTAATATCACAAAAACTTTAATTAATTTTATGCATTTTTAAAATCGTGACAAATTAGCTAAGAGTCTGGAGACTTACGGAGTAACATTGTTTGGTCCCAGAGACTCCACAGCCTTTATAGACACCCTATTCTTCTGACCATATTCATTGAGCCAGCATATGTAGTTGATGTCACTGGTACTTGTCTGATGAACTGGTGCAGCCGGAGGTTTTGCTGCATTTTCTGTCTGTCAAGATAATAACAAATAAATATTAAAGAGAGATAGAAGAAAGGAACGCTTTTTGTAGCAAACCTATTGTGCCCAAATGGGAAAAAGCTGAATATTTAGTTTAAGAATGAGCTGTATGGGGCGTCCTGGTAGCTCACCTGGTAGAGCTGGCACCCATTGCACCAAGGCTGAGCCCCTGTTGCAACGGTCTGTTCAACTCTGACCTGTGGCCCTTTGCTGCATGTCATGCCCTCTTTCTACCCCCTTTCCTGTCACTCTACCACCACCACCACAAAAAACGAATCTATAATCTGTAATTTTGTAATGAAATTAAATGTTTGATTACTGCAACTGTATTTTTAGTGTCTTGTAAACCCACGGGGGGTCGATCCAGTATCCTCCAGTGAAGCAAAGAGGAACTACAATCTTACTGAGTCCGCTGGGTTCTGATGTCCGTTCTCCAACAAGCATTTCAGGGCATTTTTAGCTGCACTTTGCTTGGCTTCCTTCTTGGTCTTCCCCACACCGTCAGGATAGACTTTACCATCTAAGACTGCCCTCTGGGTGAATCTGTAGAGCAATTATCACATTTTTATTATAACGTTACAGGAATGTTGATGGGAAATAATGTGGCTGGGGTTCATTTAATTACATGAATCTGTACACTACCACAGTCAGCCTCTAGGAGGCAATAATCATCCACTCTGTCTTACTGTGGGACTCCAGCAGGATATCCACACAGTAAAGATTGGTTCAGTTGTGATTACATCAATAGGGTGAAAATGGAACATTTATTACATACATACGTTTTGAGGAACTTGTATTTACTCCTGTAAACTTTATACATCTCCTATGACATTTACTTGACCACAACTGACTTTACAAATAAAGATTTTGCAAACCAAAGAGCATAGCTGATCCTAAGACAGCAAGCAGGCCATCTCAGCCATGTCATCTGCTGCAGTTAAAGGACTTTATCAACACACTTTGTTCTTTCAAAAAATCAGTATGGCCTTGCACAGGTCATGCTCCACCCATTCGCCTATCTCTGAAAAACTTACCTGAGAAAAATCTCTTCCTGCTGTGAATAGAAAGGTGTGACAGGTCCTTACTCTCATATACCTGCTGTGTTTTTCTGTGGGTATCACCTTGATATTGACCCACCACCCTATTAATAATTAACACTCTTACCTAAGAGTACTCCCAGTTTGAAGGAGCACGACTGTGGCAGGATACATATATATCAATACAAAGGTATGTGAAATCCACAGCTAACAGAAATGGATTAAACTCACACTTTATTATGTGCAGGTCCAACAGAGCCGAGGTCCTCATAGCACAGTACAGAGCGTCTTTTCTGTGCATACTCGTTTAATCTCGCTACGTGGTTTCCAGTTTCCATCATAAATGCAAAACTCTTTTTCTCTTTTCCCTTCACGTCTTCACTCTGCTGCTTGTCCCGTTTATCTGCGCACTGTTTCGATTCAGCTGATTTCAGAAACCTTTAAGTTTCTATTTCCGCAGATGAACGTCATTCACGGAGAGTCACGTGGTTTTATTTTGTGGGAAGTGAAACTGGGCACCAATTAATGTACTGTATTTATTTACTTATTGTAAACGACTGCTGAATATCAGAAATGTGTTGTTCATTATCAGTGACTACAGTTATTATTGTGGTATATATCTGTCCAGTGGTGCGCACACAATGTTTCAGGGTCGGGGCAAAATTGATAAAAGGGGCACTTTCTACACACAGGGGTTGGGAGGGTTACTTTAAAAATGTAATCTGATACAATTGGAGTCAGTAACCTAATCCCAGTATCACATTATTAAAGTAACGTAACTGTCCATTACTTTTGTACCACCTCAACACTAAATATGCAAATAAAGACAAGTAAGAAGGAAAATGTATAAGATTACTTTTTATCAAACAATACAAACTTAGAAAAGAAAACCAAACCTGCTCAGGGTATTTTTAAAGAAAAACTTGCTTTTCATTAAGCAAATTCAGGTACGAATATTATGGAATATAATGCTGGATAAATCTTTATTGATATTTAAAGATTTATTGAGTAAATAAAAAGGGGAATGGAGAACAAACAAAGGGGCGTGCAAGGACTCCGGCTGACAGAGAGAGCGTGAGGGTGGATCAGGTGCAACTGATTAATGTACTGTATTTATTTACTTATTGTAAACGACTGCTGAATATGTATTAATAAAAAAATGTGTGCTCTGCTCAGTATATTCTACTTCCTGGTTTATTGTCTTCACCCCAATGGAGTGCCAACAACACTGATTCACAGAGCACACAGATAGATAGATAGATAGATAGATGATGATTAGATAGATAATTACGATAGATACGAATAGAATAAGATAGATAGATACGATAAAAATAAATAGTAAATAGTCTTATCCATTGAACCTACTGGTGTATACTAACTGAGAGTAGTGTTCATTAACAAGCTGTAATCAAGTCCCCTTTATGTCTTACCTTTTAAGACTCAACAGTCAATCACTGGACATACAGTATTAGGAGCTGAACTATCTGAGATCCATCCTTTCTGTTGACGTTTCCTCAACATAGCTGTTGCCAACCCATTAAGGATTTCATTTTGTCCTCTTTCTTGTTCCTGACATTCCTGTACTGCATTTGTAGGCACAGTTCAGACTCGACCCATGGAAAGTGGATTCCTAAACCTCACTTTCACGGATAATCACAGATTGAATATGTTGTTTATATACACAAAACAGGCCATGGCCAAATCTACAAGTAAACACTAAAAACATTTGTGCACACTGTTTGGGGGTAAATTACTTGCTTATCTTGAATTTGACAAAAAATACTCACATGTTAGATCTAAGTCCCAAATACTAAATCTTCATATGTGAACATGGTCACATTTGGTACATAATGGTGATTTTCTGGAACCAGGTCACATTACACTCAGGTGATGAAAGTCCCATCAGACTCATTCTGATGTCAAAGCAAATAATCAGTAGACGACTCCACATCACCCAGCACATACTAAAGCCCACACACAGTATATAACATGACAAAACATAACAGAATAAGAACCATTACAGCCCAGTTTTATTTTCCACTTCAGTTTTTTCTTTAATAAGCAAAGGGTGTAAAGAATACATTATTTCAGTACCAGTTCACAAAGTAATAACTTAAGACATGATCATTTGTTAAAAGTGAATAATGTTCACATATAATAACAATTATGATACATTTACACATAAGTTTTGCCTATTGTTTGAGGATCCCCATGTAATAATAGATATATAGATATAATATATCATTCTATGAAATGCCTATTAAAACATTTTTTATATATTTTGTTGGGTTTGGTAACTTCCCTTATCTCAAACATTTCTGACAATGTTCAAACCCAAAGAAATCTGT
>NW_023339751.1:5772865-5784197 GCF_004916995.1 Morone saxatilis
GAGAGAGGACAGAGGAGGACAGAGAACAGAGGACAGAGAAGAGAGGACAGAGGACAGAGGACAGAGGAGAGAGGACAGAGGACAGAGGAGAGAGGACAGAGAAGAGAGGACAGAGGACAGAGGAGAGAGGACAGAGGAGAGAGGAGAGAGGAGAGAGGACAGAGGAGAGAGGACAGAGGACAGAGGAGAAACATAAAGCCTTCGTCTGTTTGTAAACTAAAGTTGTGGATAAATTAAAAAGAACAAGGGAAACAAGCTAATGTTAGCAGCAGCTCAGCTTGCAGCCCCTTCACAACTTAAACAACAACCCTCAACAACGATGTTACACTTCTTAACTCTACTGTTTTGATTCTGTCATATTGTTTGGCTGACATATCATCATATGGTGCTGCCAAGCACAATATTGTAAGGGTGTTATGAAAGTCTTTTGCATAAGAACTGTAATGCTATAGTTTTAGTTGCCAAATTACAATTACATAAATTGGCTTAGCAAGAAATACAATTTCACAAAACATTTAATTAATCAATCCACCCCCCTGCCCCACAATAATATAAAAAAATATATAAATCTCCATTATTTCCCAATATTGTTGTCAATGATTAATGAACACAAAAAACAAAAACAAGGGTCTGGCTGTGGAAGCTCCCGTCTACATGTACAGTATAGTGGATGTGTGTGTATTTACACTGAGTGTGTAGATAACTCCAGATAACGTTAAAAGCTGTAATGTGACTTTAAATACAGTTAATTAAGGGTGCTCTGATCGCTGGGAGCAGTAGTGGCCGATACCAATCATTGATCCCCGGGTCTCTTTAAAACCTTATTTTTATTGTGTAGCCTTATTTATTTATCTAATTAGGGGTGAGAAAGTATCTTGAATGGGCTCTTCTGATTAAGATTTTTAGACACTGCTAATCAAACTAATTAGAGCTAATAATATCGGCTGACAATAATCAAGAGCACCCTTAATCATTCAACCATTTCCAGAATAGAATAATATATAATATCAAGGTTAACTATGGACACAGAAATTAACTGGCACATGATTAACAAAAGTTAGACAGATGTCAATTAATGCAAAAGTTACTTTTTTAAATTACAATGAAATTAGATTTCATGTTTCATTCCCTGATTATAAAATCATAACATTATATCAATTTCTCAGGTTCTTAATTCACAGGGTTAATGATTTGACCCCAAACTGCCATCAATTGCCGTAGGTGGAGTGTGTGTGTGTGAGTGAATAAGTTTGTATGCATCTCAGGTTAAAACATAATATTCAGTTAGTGCAGCACATTGACCATTTTGCCACAAAATCATATTTACTAAAGTACATCACATAACTTCGTTAAATCAGAGATAGATTCTCTGACTTTTCCCAGTTCCTTCCTAATCACAAAGTTAAATTTTTCTTCCTCACATTTTGTTTGCTGAATGTCTGAGCCCACTTTTTCAGCTCTGCCTTCAATGTACTTGCTTCAGGTCGGTCTTCTGGCTGCTCACACAGCAGTGAATTAATAATTTGCTTCTGCAACAAAAGAAGAAAAACAACTGCTACAAAGATGATGATTGTATTGTTTAAATATTTGCTTTGATTAAAAGAAATCTAGAACTAGTGTTAGGAAGTTAAACAGGTCATACTTTCCTCTCTCTTGTTATATTGCAATTAAAACAAACATGGTATGTGGGAAATACTGTTTAATATAGCAACGAAATATGTAAGAATAATAAGAACATGTCAATCTACCTCTTGGGGAAAATTCAGTGTGAAGTCTTTGGGGAACTTCTGACTTCTGGCATTATCCAAAACCTGGTATTCATGCAGTGATAAAAGGATAAATGAACATGTTAGTTGACTAATAATAATTCAAATTGTGCTCTGTTGAACATTGCTAAATAAATAAATGCAAAAAAAATCTGACAGATTGACAGATGAACAATAAAGTCCAATTTTATCTGCTACATAACGTACTGAAAATAAATCAACTACTTGGGCCAGATGCATAAACAATGTGTACACACAAAAAAACATGAATATACCTTGTGCAGGTGAGGCCATTTCCACAATGACTGAGATTTATAGAACAGAATCAACTTTACGTTTTGCTTTATAAATCTGACGAAAAGAATGCGTATGCATATTTATGTCACTGAGTTATATGAATCCGGCCCCTGGTGTATACTAAGCTGGTTGGTAAATAGGCTACATAATATGGTACCATTGCCATGGTAAGTTGTTTGTCAAAGTTTAATACTAATACACAATGTTACGTTGAGTTTATGGAAGACTCACATTTCCTCTTTCATGGCCACTAGAAACTTTCCAAAGGAGTTCCAAGTATATCAACCCCAGAGGAAATATGTCCACTTTACGGCCATAGTTATTCCCCTTCTGTGATAGAATAAAAACACATTATTGACAACCGGCACTTCAGCAGCCTTGTTACCCTCTCATTAATGATCATGATGGACTAACTAATGCTCATGTGGTAAATGAAGTTTCAGCTTTCAGCTCCATTTTTTAAACTAATTATTAAAAATGATTTACTACATTTTTAGTGAAGTTTAAAAAAAAAAAAGTTCTGTTGTTTAATGTATGTTTGATTTTAGAGCTCTCATGGCCAGAATATATTTAAAATACAAAAAAATATATAGCTGTAAGCAGCAATGATTGGCACATTGCAAGCAATTGGAAGCTTGAACTTCAGACCAATAATTATGAACCAGTAATGATGAAATCTCTAGAAAGAATTTTGCCCCAATATCAAGACAAACTCGATCCATACCAATTTGCATACAAGCAGGGCTGTGGTACAGAGGATAATGCTGGTTGGTTTAATTTCAACATTTAGACAAACCCAACACCTTGTTATTCAAAATGAAAACATGAATCAGGTATTTTTATACAAATCTTTGGGTGTAATGATAGACCAACTGTTATCCTGAAAAGAGCACACTAAATTTGTATTAAAAGACAAAGACAAAGAATGTATTCTCTCTGCCGCCTGAGGTCCTTTGAAGCCTGTAGATGGTTTTTTACGATCATGAGTGTTCTACAGTATAAATAAAATGTTATTAATTATGAATATTTGAAAAAAGAAACCCTATGAATCAGCCTACCATAATAACACATTAAGGCTGGCCAACAACATCTATGACCCCAACAATGTCCTAAACAGTGAACACAAAATCAAACTGGAGAAATGTGTTTCCATGATTTAACAAGGTTAGACTGAAGCACTCATTTGTAAATACGGAGCTTAATCCCAGATCAAATGTTTGAGGGCCTTGACTTTTGTCTTTTGTGTTTGTAATGTTGTTAAATGAGTGTATCTTGTATGTATGGTTGGTCTTTTCTGTGATGGTGCAAATGGAGCTACTGTAATGCAATAAAAATGTCCAACTTGATTTGACAATAGACTATCATTATCATCATCATCATCATCATAAAGCAATCTCACTTGTTCAGGAGCCATGTAAGTCGGGGTTCCTTTGTTCCTTGTTCTGTCCATCCAAGCATCATCTTTGGTGACCAAACCAAAGTCCCCGATCTTCACTTCTCCACCCATTCCAAACAAGATGTTGTCAGGCTTACCATTGAGAACAGAAATACAAACATAAAACCTTTAGCTCTTCATGTGATGGAAATTAACTTGTGAACTTGACAAACATTTAAAAAAGGCACATGTGGTTGAACCCAATGCAAAACTGTGGATGAGCATCAAACCGCTGCCCAGAGGTCAAACTCAATATGGCATCTGGAAGCTGCTTTCCACAGGCTAGTTGAAACCTTCTTGTCGTGCATGATTAAATATGTGTAAGTTATGAATGCTGATGATCCTAGGTTTTTCGTTAGCAAGCATTCATAACTTAAACATATTCATAAATCATGCGCTACAAGTTATCACTTACGTGTGTAGAGCAGCTACCAGACACAGTTTGTGTTGGTGGTTTGATTTATCCATCCTCGTTTTAATAATTACAGACTGCAGATCTAAGACTGTGATCACATTAAGTCAAAATTCCCTTCTGAAAACAAATGCATTTTAGAATCGAGCAGTAGCAGGGGAATCTCAAAACACACACACAAAAATGCAGGGAAGTTTACAAATAACTACCAGTTTATGAATGCAGGTCCAACCGTCTGTATATAAATGTAAGAGCCAAATATGATTTTGATGAAATTTTTTTCACATTAAATTTGGAACATATCATCTGGATTAATTAATATACATTGCTAAATATTTTTTGCGTGCATCTAAAAATATGTTTGTGGAGAACGTAATTTATATATAATCACAGAATACAGTTGTCAATCCTTCTGTGGCTGGATGCTGGCTTATTGGGATTTCTATCACATGCTTTGAGTGCAAGGATCTGTAAGGGTGCTGGCAGTGTATCGTCAGGATAAACCAGAGGAAATATTAAACGCTCCTAGAAGCAGATTCTATATCAGCTTTGCTACACACTGTAGTGTCTGGTCTCACCTTAAGGTCCCTGTGGATGTGCTTCTCGGAGTGAATATATTCAACTCCACTGACTATTTGTTGAGCAATGCTTAGACTTTCTTCTCTTCTCTTGGAGTCTTGCGGAGACTGAGTGTTCTTCTTATTAATCCATGCTTTAAGTGTTTTGCTGTCACATAACTCCAACTGAATATAGAGGTACTTTGACGGTGAATTATCTGTAGACCTAGAAAAGTAAGAAAAATAAAGACAAATTAAGAAATTATGTACTTCCAATTAATAAGGATGTTAGTAATATGATGGGACTTGCTGGGATGAGCTGGAACTGTCAGCTGAAATTTCCCCTTGGTATCCTGAATCTTCCATCCAAGATCTGTAGTATCTGACAATATTAGGGTGGAGGAGTTTTGATAATGTCCCCGGCTCTCGAAGAGATTTCCTGATCCAAAGGATAATGAAAAAAAAAAAACAGTAAACAAAGTACTTGCACAAATACAGCAGATGCTATTATGTACACTGCATACTTACTCTTCACAGCGGACAATCTTTACAGCACAATAAATGTCCAGCACTTTAGATCTTGCTTTGTAAACCCAACCATAGGCTCCACTGCCAACACAGTCAATGGAATCAAAGTCTGACGTAAACCTGTCAAAATAAACACTGTTGTTTAGGGCAAAAAGGTAATACACACAGACGTGTTTTCTTGACTGTATATCAGTTAGTGGGAGAGAGATTTAAGACCATATCAGTATAAAACACATACTACATTGCAAATGAATGTTTATTTTCCATACCTTGACTGGGCTGATGTCTCATTCCGACTATTCCCCATATTCATGTCTTTGACAGCATCCTTTTAAAAAGTAATAAAACAGATTTACAATTTTGAACCCTGCTCTGATTATTAAGTTGTATATACTTCAAGAACTAGGACATACACATGATCCACCACATCTTTTTTCCTTGACTAGACAAGACTTTCTTGTTCTTATATCACTACTACTATTCTCTCTACATACAGAGCAAGCAGAATATAAAAGGACAGACCTGATCCTTGGAAGAGTTTGATGAGTCAGTGAATTTTTCTGAGCCACTTGTACCAATTGACATGCTTTGTGACGATGTAAGAGACTCCCTAGGAGAACATACCAAGTGCCATGAGTTATGCGTTTTCACCATAAAGCTTTAATCCGTCTTAATATGAGTATCAATAACTTCCTCACAGTGAATCTGATGTGGACAACCGGGTTGGTGCATCATCTTGAGGTGCAATAGACCTGATGGACATCTACAATTCACAAAAAAGTGGATAATTGTTACTATGTAGCATGTTCCAAATAAAATTGTGTACTGGCCAACTTTGCAAAAGCCTGCTGAGGAGCTAGACTGAGTGCTTGTAAACAGTGTTTCTGGGGGCTGGGCCTCACTGATTACCTTACAAAAGCACAAAACCTTTCTAACTTTTAGGGCTGTATTTTGGCAAGAGTCTGACAATCAATATGTATCACGTTATAGAGCGTTACAATTGAATATATTGCGATATACTGCTTAAGCATATATTTATTTAAATCTAATTTTAGGAAACAAACAAGCTGGTGCCTTGAGCTCCGAGTCTGTTAGTAGTTAGCAGCAGCTTGTGGTTAGCTAATAGCAATGTAAAGTAGGTAAAGTAAAGCTAAAATGTTCATCAATAAACTCTGTAAAGTTGAGGAAGAGAAGGATATCCGAGGAAAAAACTGAAAATATGTTATTGTTCCTCATAACTGAAAATGCCTGTCACAGTCCGGACTCCTGAACAGAACAACTGAACAGACTGAGTGTGCCCCTTTACTTCGTGATCATGCTCAGCCGTGCTGTAACTAGTCAGCTAGTGACATAAAGTAGAAAAAGATGTTGGAAACAATACATTCAGAGCAGTCTGAATTCTGAGCTTTTTGCTCCCAGGATTACTTTTACATATGTTTACTTTCTTGCTCTTACAATGTTGTTATTAGTCTGCTGCAATCTTTACATATCATCAGTGTATATTTTTACTTTACCTACTCAAGCTTTTTTTAGGATTATGAGAGAACAGACCTGACCCTCGGATGGGTTTGATGTATCTGCGAATATTATTGAGCCACCTGTGCTGACTGAGGTGCTTTGTGATGATGATTCATGGGACTCCCTAGAGGGAATACAATGAGAGACATGAGTACAGCATTATAGCAGTATTGAACTTCATGGTTTGCTCTTCTACTAATGACAATAAGTGCCTTACAGTGTAGGCTGTGTTGACAAACTGGTTGGTGCATCATCTTCAGGCACAGCTGACCTGAAGGATATCTACAATATATAAAAAAAAGTAGTTAATTGTTACAATGTTCCAAACCAAAAACTAACCGATAAATCTAAAATAATGTCAAATAATATGAATTATTAATGTAATTTTTCATGCCGTTAAACCACAAATATGGACTTAAACTAAACTTTTTTGCTTCTAAAAGTCTGCTGCAAACTTAAAACATTTCAAATGTATATTTTCACTCTACCTACTCAAGATTTTTATGATTATGAGAGAACAGACCTGAGCATTGGAGGGGGTTGATGTATCTGTAAGTATCCCTGAGCTACTTATGCTCGTTGACGTGCTTTGTGATGGTGATTCATGGGACTCCCTAGATGTAATACAATGAGAGACATGAGTACAGCTTTCTCAGTATTTAACTCCACGGTTTGCTCTCCTACTAACGACAATAAGTGCCTCACTGTGTAGGTGATCGAACTGACAACATAGATGCACCATCTTCGGACACTGTTGATCTGATGGACACCTAAAATGCACAGAGAATGTGTTTGACATAATGTTAGACATAATTATTGAATGTAAAATTTCACTTTCATTTTCAGTTGAACCATTTCATTAGTAGCTGGGGTTGAGATCTGCTGCTACCTGTTAGTTTTACAGCCTGATGTAATCCTTTCTCAACATGGTGGGACAAAAACACCAAAAACAAAGTGCAAACAAACCCCCCAAAAAACCCTTGCTTGAATGATTTATGTAAAGGGCTGTCACTATAAAATAACGTAGGCTGTGGTGAAATCTAGCCCTGTGAGCAGTACATTAGAAGTGTACAATTAATGATATAAAGGTAGTAAAATCAAATACCTGGCTGTCATAGTCTGACTGCTCCAGCAGAGCAGACCAGGCCAACCGAGCTGCGTCTTGTTTGGCTTCTTTGGCAGTCTGACCCTCACCCACAGGGTAGTCCTTATTGTTTATCACTAATTTGTAGAAAAATCTGTGATGTGTTATGAAAAGGAGGAAATACTTCAGATCATTAGGTAAACGGTTTAATGTCGTGTATAAGTGAACATTAATCAAGAATTAGCACAGAGTGTAGTGTTTATTCAGGTCACAGAGGTTAAGGTTCATACTCACTGAGGCTTATGAGATGGACCGCATCTCCTCACTTCAATGAATGAAAGGCAGCGCCTTGTTTTCTGGCAGTAGTGGTTGACAATTCCTATGTAATTTGTCTCTCTTTGTCTCGGTTTGTATCTGTAAAGCTGTGAGTCCACACTGAGGCTTCTTGTCTTATTACTGTAAAAAAGAAGTGACAGTTTACACTGATGAAGACATGAAAATTAAACACTGCATTACTGTTGTGATTTACTCACCAGATATTAGAAACATTTTGATTTGATTCCTGCTTCTGTTGACTTAATGTACAGTTGTAATTCTCATCTGCAGTCTTGACCATGGACACAGGAAGAAGGGGAGCTGAGGGGGCTGCAGCAGCCCCTAAAATCTGGCATAATGAAAACCATCAGTTAATTAATCACATTTTATTTTGAGTGTAAATTTCTAATGACTTTCTCCTTGTTTACTGGGATTTACATGTGTAGTTCACCTGCATTTGTGGCAGAAAGAGTTTTTATCTTGTTTTTTATTAATTAATTATCGATATGTACAAGCTTCTCATACTACTGCAAGTCAGAGCTTTACTCTCACACGAACACATTGAGGTCAACGTAACCACAGACATCACTGTTCACACTGTCAAACAGAAACAGTGATTTCAATCCAGCAAGCTACAGCTACATAAGGTAACTGTAATTACTACCACTGCCATTTGTATAATAACATTTGTTTATAGTATTAAAAAATCAGGTAACTACAGGCTCTCTCCCTCTTCATCCTCTCATGCATTAGTTTTGTGTGCTTCCCTGTGCAGTTGCTGTATCTGCCTCGACATATAGTATGTTGGTGTTCAAGTTTGCTCTCCGTTGTAGTGTAAAACGTTCTAAAGTTAGTGGAAAATGTTATTAACAACAATTGAATGTAAATTATCCCAGCAATTCAAATGGTTGCAAAAAACATTAGTCTTGCACAACATTGTTATTATATAGACTCACTTTCTCTCAGTACCCCAACTGTGACTGATTTCCAACATCCCTGGTCTAAAGTATGATTTAGAGATGGTGGTTAAGTGGTCAAGGAGACATAGGCCACAAATCATTCTTTAATTTGAAAAACCTACAATCCAACAGTGAAGTGAAGAGGAACTATAATCTTACTGAGTCCACTGAGTCCCGATGTTGGTTCTCTGACAAGCATTTCAGGGCATTTTTAGCTGCACTGTGCTTGGCTTCCTTCTTGGTCTTCCCCAAACCGTCAGGATAGACTTTACCATTTAGGACTGCCCTCTGGGCAAATCTGTAGTGCAATGTCACATTTTTGTTATAGGGATAAGTTGATGTGAAATGATGTTTGTGTAGTTGGAGTACATTAAAGTACATATATCTGCAAAATACCACATTTAGCCTCTAGGAGCTAAGGTCAGTAACGCACCTAAAGCTTTGTTCAATCGTGGCTGAAACTGTAATTTCATTAACATTTATTCAAACACCGCAAGTATAATTTAGGCATAAGGTATAACTTAATCTACTCAAATATTTCCATTTTGTGTATCTTCATGCTTTTATTTTGTCACATTTACCTGACCACAATTTACTATATACTTTCCAAATAAAGATTTTACAGACTACAAAGCATGACACCAGAGTCAAGTAAGGTTATTATGGTAGCGAGGCGAAGGTCCTGAAAGATACATACTGCATACCTGTTTTCTATCGTGTTCTTTCTGTGTTCTTTTATGAAAATAACTACATACTAAAATTATAATATTAAAATTACAATAATACATTTGTATAATAAATATAATAAATATGATTTTTTTCCTTCTTTAAAGAAGAAACTGCATCTTGATACTGTTGGTGATATATTGCCATGTTTTGAAGTACAAAGCACAGACCCTTGCAGTGATCAACCCAATGCAGAGATAGACTAGATACCAAATGTGGTCATGATTGTTAAAATGTAGTTTAAGTCAAATTTATATATCTTACATACATCCATACAGTTAAATCACTGCAGACGTACCATGGTTATACTTGGGGTCATGTTAAATAGGATTTAATCAAATATTGTACTCTAGAAAAGAAAATATGACCATTAAAATATGAGGTTATAATGTCAATTGGGTCAAACTGAGTACAGAGGGGTTCATCCTCAACAAGATGTCATTGCAAGTTTTAGCTAACCTACTTAAGAACGGGAAAGATGACCATTCACATATGAAGAAATATTGAGGAGACTTTGCCTTTTAAAGACAGTAGAGTAAAATCAGTATAAATGTTATATTTATAGTTTGGGTTATTATTATTAGTAGTAGTAATAGTAGAAGTAGTAATAATAATCATATACTTTATGTTAATAACATGCACATTTCATATTTATTTCCTATTATTGTAATTCTAGTTATTATTATTTTAGTATGTAGTCATTATTATAAAGGAACACCAAAAGAACATGACAGAAAACGGGTATATGTATCTTTCAGGACCTCTCTGCTGCAATTAAAGGACTATATCAACACACTTTGTTGTGAGAACCATACAGTGATTACTTTTTGGATACATTTATTCTATATTCAGTTGGTTGTCTCTAACACTAACTCTAACAGTAGTTATTTTAGGAGATTTCTGATGCACTGGGGCCCCTCCTAAAATGTACTGATTATTTGTATGGGCATTACCTTGATATTGAACCACCACCCTTTTCATTATCACCTTTGGAAGAGACTCTCACCAAAAAGCACTCAATTTTGGTGGAACATGACTATGGCAGGATAATGTACAAAGTACAATCCACGGGTAACAGAAATATATTCAACTCACGTCCTATAGTCAGGGCCAATTCTGCCAAGATCCTTAAAGTCCAGCGCGGAGTGTGTTTGCTGTGCATACTCGTTTAGTTCACTTACGTAGTTTACAGCTTCCATCATAAATAACAAAGCTGCCGGAATTTCAGCTCAAATTACATAAAACAGTGAGCAATAAAAAAATTATTAAAAAACGCATCTCTTTCTCCTTGACTCTGCTTCTACTCTTGCATGTACCTGTGCTCTCTTTCGATTCAGCTGACTTGATACCTGTAACTTTCGATTTCCACGTATAAACGTAATTCAATGGACGTTCATGTTTACTCTGTCCGTCGGGGGCAGATTTCCTGGTATGAATCCGAGATATACTACATCTTTAAGTATCATTCTAAATGTTTTATTACATTTTAACTTCTGTAATCGATTGAAGTAAACAGTGCAGTAATTGCAGGCTCCTGGGAACAGAAAGTCTTGAGCATATCTAAGACATTTCCTGGTTTATTGACTTCAGTCACTGCAGTGCCCACATTGCCAGCACCTCCACAGAGCACACACCCAGAACACTTGATAGATAGATAGATAGATAGATAGATAGATAGATAGATAGATAGACTTTATTAATCCCCGAAGGGGAAATTGGGTCGTCATAGCAGCCA
>NW_023339751.1:5784297-5794384 GCF_004916995.1 Morone saxatilis
TAAACATTAATATTGATATAATGTAAACATGTGCATCATGTGTGATGCACACTCATTATACTTTTACACTGCAAATGCAGCCTGTTATAGTCTTATCCATTGGATACACTGACATATGCTCATAATAATTTAATATTCATTATATTATTTAAGTTGTAATCAACTCCACTTCTTACCGTTTAAGGCTCAACAATCTATCACAGCAGACAGTAGCAGCACTGCTTGGAGGTGGTGTAGGGGAAGCCACTCCGACAGCATAGCTTCAATTACTTCACAATTCAAGTTGAACTGGATAGCGCAAAGCTAACCTATAGATAAATCTGGTTTGTAAAAGTTGTTCAAACTATTTTATAAAAAAAGTACAATCTACATCTCATACAAAATTATAAAAATATAATGCAAAAACAGCAAAAAACAAAACAAAAAAACACTGTAGTTTTTACTTTAGTTGAACTACCAGCAAGCTACTACAAAATGTAATTGAACTACTAGTTTAGTAGTTCACAACTCTCTAACACTGTTTGTGGGTATAGCACTTGCTGATCTTGATCTTGAAAGAAAATATTTATATGTTAAATGTAACAGACATTTTTCACAGCAGCCCTTTTGACATTTAATAGTTTGGTACCAATCATAGTAATTAAGGTTCTGTTACATTTAGGTCAAAGTCAGGGTGCTGTTATTGTGCATGTTGTCTCACTGGAAAGGCTCTGCTTTATCATTGGTAACACCTGTGATTACCCTACTACTATATGTCAAAATGGCTGCTGCGAAAAAAGATCTATTCCTATGTGTCACATGCTGAATCTTTACATCTGAACATGGTCGCATTGCACTTACAGTTCAGAATCAATGACAGGATCATAAAGTGGAAGCATTTGCTCCCTAATGGTGATTTTCTGGAAGCAGGTCACATTACACTCAGGTGATAAAAGTCCCATACAGACTCACTTGAATGTAAAAACAAAGCAAATAATCAGTAGAAGACTCCCCATCATCCAGCACACACTAAACCCCAAACACAGTATATAACATAACAAAATATAACAGTACATATACAAACTTTATAGAATACGAACCATTACATCCTAGTTTTATTTTCCAATTCAGCTTTTTCTTTACAAAGCAAAGGTTGTAAAGTGACATCACTTTAAACACATTTAACCATTTCCAATATAGAATACATTATTTCAGTACCAGTTGACAAAGTAATAACCCAAGACATGATAATTTGTTAAAAGTGAATAATGTGGCATTCCTTGATCATAAAATGCACATGGTTATGTGTCTTTCCCATCAATACAACATAATTATAATACATTTACAGTCAGTTTATCAGTTTATAAAAACAGTTATTTAAAGAGACACTTTCCGTAGCAATCAAAAACTTCCAAGTACAAGTATTATTGAGTATTATATATGAGTCTGAATTAATAGTCATGCTTGTGATGACTAATGCTGTAAAAATCATGAAAATGTAGCTCTAGTAAAAGTTCAGTCAGGAGTTTTGCATATAGGCCTGTAGTTAATTTCTCTTTCCATCCTGCCATTTACTCCTCTAGCGCATGCTCATACACCTTGCTGTCACCTTGCGGTCATCATTTGAGTCTCCTGATTAAATTTTAGTTGATGGTTAATTTTCATACAATTCATTTGCTATTTGGTTCTGTTAATTTGATACCACACAGAGTTGCTGTTGTGACTGACTTTGCAACTAGATAACTAAATGGCTTCTCATCGAAACGATGTGATTCACAAAGAAGCGTCAATTAATCTTCAAAACGTTTGAAACAATGTTTCACCTCACACTCTGCAGCACATAGATGTATTTTAAATAGCCTGCTCTAAAACTGTTGTGTAGGTTGACCTAATGTAGAGAAAAAGTTGTTCTATTAACGTAGGATGCTTGATTTTTAAGTCAATATTCAATGGTGAAACACAGCCATGTTTCAATCCAAGTCCGACAAAACTTTGACAATATCACCAAAAAGGTTTTGCATTCATTTGAGGTGTTGTTGTTTTTTGCCCATGCAAGTTTATGTAACAAATACATGATGGAAACAATTTTGTCAAATAAATAAAGTTGTAGCGTACATTATATGAGAGATCAGCTAATCAGCTGGTTTGGTCAGATTAGATTGCACAGCAATTCTAAACTAGGTTTATAAATATTGAAACCGTGCAGTTTATATTATCTCCGACACAACTATCCTCACAGCTCTTTAACGCACAGAAAAACAATGTGGAAAATATGAGGAAATATGGCATTTATGTTGGTTTCATGTACTTTGCTTTAAAACTTTTGATTGTAGATCTAACATTTGTGGAACATGATTGTGGTCAGCTCAAGACATCATGAGCATATAATAGACAGGCCTAGTCATGACTGATGCATTTGCCCATAGTTTGAGTATCTCCTTGTAATAATCAGACAGTCTTACTATCTTTATGCATCAAAAGTGCGCAAGTGTACTCTTCCAAATCCATCTTTAGTTTACTTGCTTCAGGTCGGTCCTCTGGCTTCACACACAGCATCGACTTTATAATTTGGTTCTGCAACAAAAAACACAAACAGCTCTTGTGATCTTCATAATATCAATAAATGCTGCCAGTGTCTTTGAGGCTCCGCTCAAGCTGACTTTACTTGGACAACCTAACAAAGTTAATCTTTTCCCCAAACATTTGAGTCATCTATCCTGCTTGATATTTCACATTTTAATTACATTATACACACACACAAACACATCAACACCCCTGTTTTGCCTCCTCATCCTTTGAGGGTTCACTGATGAACTGTGGTAACAGTGCAAACCCATACAACCTTAGCCTCACTACCAACTGTCACCCTGCGGAAAAAATTGTTTCATGTGTCAAGTTAAAGAAAGAACGCTGGTTTACCTCAGGGATAAAATTGTTTGAGAATACTTGAGGAGGTTTCTGGTTTCTGACATCTTCCCAAATCTGAAATTCATTCAAGAACACATAACTAGCGTTATACAAATTGATCCACGTTGTATTTTTCACAAGACATTTTGAGATGTCACAGTAGGAAAAGCACGGGTATAAATATGATAAAAGATATTAGAATTAGATTTAGATGCTTTAGTTTCAGGGTCCTGGTATTGTGCATGACTCATTCTTTGATTTACGCCGATACTTAGAATAAAACAGTTAATGTTAAGTCACTGTTAATGTTATCTCTGAACTCACCGCTTTCTTTTCATGGCAAGTAGAGAGGTTCCAAAGGAGTTCAAAATATATCAACCCCAAAGCAAATATGTCCACTTTCCGGTCATATATGCTCCTGCTCTTCTGTTAGAAAACAAGAACACAATGTTAACAAAAGGCACTTTGGTGCTACAGTCCAAGTAGTTGTTAAAATCTCTACAGGGTATCTTAAATGTCTCCCTTTGACAACCAATATTTAATAATACCACAGAATCTTAAGTTAATGTCATTATTACTTGCTCAGGAGCCATGTAAGATGGGGTTCCTTTGTAGTACGTTCTCTCATCGTCATCGTTCTCAGCAGTGACCAGACCAAAGTCTCCAATCTTCACTTCCCCATCCAGTCCAAACATGATGTTGGCAGGCTATTGGTGGGAAGGAAATGTAAAAATATGTAGCTTCATGACTGATTATTAATTATAATTATGACTTGAGCCACTTCATCTCACCTTCAGGTCTCTGTGAATGAACATCTTGGAGTGAATGTACTCGACTCCACTGACTATTTGCTTAACAATAGTTAGACTTTCTTCTCTTCGCTTGGAGTTTCGCAGAGATTTCTTCACGTTCTGAATATTCTTCTCGTCTATCCAAACTCTGAGTGTTTTGGTGTCACACAGCTCCATCTGAATATAGAGGTACTTCACCTGTGAATCATCGGTTGACCTGGAAAAGTAGGAACAGAAAAGCTGTGACATGCCCTCATGTTTAGTAAAAAAGTACAGTTGAGTAAGGATTTTTTAAGTGGATGGGACTTACTGTGAAGAGCTGCAACTGTCAGCTGCTTTGTCCGATTGGTATTCTGAATCCTCCAACCAACACGTGTAGTATCGAACAATGTTAGCGTGATGGAGCTCTGATAACGCGCCCACCTCTCGTAGAGCTTTTCTAATCAAAAGGAGAACAAGAAAATGGCTCAGTTAAAGAAACTTTCAACTTTTTCTTCAAAAACTATACAGTTCAAAAACTATACAGTGCTCATTTAAAAAAGGAAACTAAGTGAGACATCATTCATACTTCACTTACTCTTTGCAGTGGACAATCTTTATGGCAAAATACCTCTGCAGCAGTTTTTGTTTTGCCTTGAAAACAACACCAAAGGCTCCGTTGCCGAGGCACATAATGGAGTCAAATTCTGATGCAAACCTGTTGGGATTAAAAGAGTATTCATAATCTAAAAATGTCTTGATTGTACTGACTGATTGTACATTAATAGATAAACTTAAAGGTCCAGCGTGTAACATTTAGGAGGATCTATTGGCAGAAATGGAATATAATATAGTTAACTATGTTTCCATTCATGTATAATCTCCTGATTATAGGAATTGATGTGTTTTTCTTTCCTTAGAATGAGCTATCTACAGACGGCGTGGGTTGCTTTCCTTGGAGTCCGTCATGTTGAACTGCCATGTTTTTACAGTAGCCTAGAAGGGACAAACCAAACACTGGCTCTAGAGTGATCTGCAACTACACCTCTAGATGCCTCTATATCCTACACACTAGACCTTTAAGGCCACAGCAGTGATAATATATATTATATATATTATATTAATTTATATTGTAAATCAACGTTTTAATTTTCCATACCTTGAGTTTAATGGTGTGGTCGTTTTCTCATTCTGGTTATTTCCTGTAGTCTTGCCATTGAAATTGGTTATTATATCCTCAATGAATAAAATAAAGTTATGATATAGAGATTAAAATGTTAAACAAAATCCAACAAGATAAAATATCATGATTGATATCTTCGTACTTTACTTTTGTCGTCCTTGTTTCTGAGGGCATTTGGGAAATTTGCTGCAAGTCTGACAAGAAGAAATGACACCAATATCATCAGGTGAAATCTTAGTATTATGTACTGTAGCTTTACAGTGGGCCTCAAAATGTGGCTTACCTTATTCTGGGCTTCACATCAGGACTTTGAACCTTTGTAATGAGGAAATAGGAAAATATAGCTTATTATATTCAAGCATAATTAAAGTCCTCCTGTATTTCTCAGTAAACTAAAGAGATCAGAGTTCAGTGCCAGCTGGCCAGTTAAGTGGCAGTTTACATCCATGTCTGTCCAGACTCGTAAAATAATAGTAGTGAATACTTTAATAAAAAAGTATAAAGTGTATTTTTTGGGTAATCGCGACTAGCTAGGTGCAGTCCAATACGTTGTTTGCGGTCATGTGATTCAGATGATTCGGTAGTATGTGAAAGGCAGAATGGGTCGGGTGTTAAGATGAGAGATAAACCTATTTTGAGGTAACAATAACATTTGATCTTTGAGTCCAAAGTGTGACCAAATGTAAAAAATGGTTACAAAAAATGTCATCACTTCATTGTTGTATCCCATTCAACATCTGTGTCATAATTAATGCATCAATTCTTCAGTTATGACCAAAAAACCCGTTTGTCAAGGTAATTTCTAGGTCATACTAAGATCTGGCCTTTGAGTCTAAAGTGTCACCAATTTGATGTCTGACCAATTGTGAAATATGGTCATCAATTCTTAAAATATGTGTAACTTTGACCTCTGACCACCAAAATCGAATCACTTCATCAATAAGTTTAAGTGGACGTTTGACACCCTCTTGGTAATAGCATCACTTACTTGTTCACTCTCACTGAATACATTAGTGACCCTCAGGACTTTCTAAAAAACATCACAGTGATGTATTAACTCACTTTGGCATTTGAGTAATCAAGACCAGTTAAGTAAACTGGCTTCACCTGAAAGGTCATTAAATTCAACTCAATATAACATCTGCAATAGACTGAGCATTACAAATTGATGAACAGTATCAGAGTAAAATAACAGACCTTATCTTTAGGAGGATTCGATGAGTTGATGAAAAGAATTGAGTCACTTGAAGGCGTTGGCATGCTTTTTGATTTTGTGTCACAGGACTCCCTTGGAGAATACAATGAGACACATTAGTAGAGTATTCTCAACAACAAACAATCTGTTGTACTGCTAAATCAGTGACTTACAGTGTGCTTGGTGGTGTGGACAGCCTGGCTGCACTATCATCGGACACACCTGACCCTGACAGCTGAAACCAGAAAGGAAATCTTCGGCTGTTATACACAGTACCATGTTTTGTAGTTATTGATTGACATTAATCGGATATTTTACTATTTTAACGTTTAAAACCACAGATGTTCAAAAGAACCTCACCTACCACTGTCGCCTCAGTCTTTATTGAGGACTGACCAATTTTAACAGTTAATGTAGTTAATGTAAATGTCCCTTTTTTCATGTTTCATAAGGTATTTTTATTAAAGAACACAATAAAATAATGGAATTATACAAATCTTGCAGCACCATGGAAAGATTGGCCAGCGACATGCAACTTAAGAATAGAGTGGAAGGTTTAAATCAATTTCACTTTACCCAAGTATCTACAATACACCCTAAATGTCATATGATCAATCACCGAATTGTAAATGTGTTTGCATACACAACCATCGTGAGGTATGCAGGGTGGGTAGTAAGTGTAATGAATTAATGGTTTAAATAACAGGCTTGAGAACTGATTTAAATCCTTTTGTTAAAGCTTGAAGTGTTGTCCCTTTAACAGATTTCAACAATTATGCTGAGTTTGCTGATTTGACATGGTGGTTACATGTTTTATAGTAAGGAATTTTAAAAGGAGGGAAGCTGTGGTGTCTTTGGTTTTGTTAATGGGGACAACAAGTTTTGAATTTGGTCCAGTATCGAGTGAGAGTGCGGCTCGGGTTACGACATGAGAAAATAAGGTCCAGGTTGAAATATACCAAAGTTACCCTTTCAGTAAAACCCTCAGGAAATATACGCAATTGGCCTGTTAACAATCTACAAGGTGGCCTACTAAAAAAACACATTTTATCATATCAAAACAAACTAAAATATGAATTACCTTGCTGTCCCAGTCTGACTTATCTTCTTTAAGAGCAGCACAGGCCAGCTGAGCTGCGTTTTGTTTGGCATCCTTGGCATTCTTGCCCTCTCCCACAGGGTATTCCTTATTGTTGATCACTAATTTGTAGAAAAACCTGTGGAGGCAGGGAGGAAAGATCATGTGTGAAGACTTCTCTCTGATATCTATCAAGAGCTTTGATACAGTGTCTGTAGTATCTATTCAGGTCATACTCACTGACGGTTATGTGGTGGACCGCATATTTTCTCTAAGACGTAATCATGCAAGAGCTTTCTTCTCTGACAGTAGTTGTTGATGATTCCTCTGAAATTTGTCTCTGAAAAACCTTCTTCCACTTTAGTTACCACACTCAAGCTCTTTGTCTTATCACTGTAACACAAACACAAATCAGATTCTAATTAAAACCTTTGTTAACCGAACAGAAAAAATGTGTTGCCGCAGGTTTGTTCTTACCAGATGTCTGACACATTTTGAGTCAGTTCCTTCTCTGGTTGACTTGATAGGGTGTTTTTCTCCTCTACAGTCTTCAAATAAATAAATAAAAATGAAGTGTAGCTTGTTGAACATTTGAAAAATCTATTAAACATTAATGACGTCAATTAATTCCTTCCTTCCCTCTGCACTTTTCTTGAATTAAGCCAGGAGAAACTGGTGTGTATTACTACTTACCTCTGTAGTCTTACTCCCATATATCTCATGATATACAAGCTTGGCTGCCTCTTCCTTAGCTTCCTTCTTTGTTTTCCCAGTGGCAGCTGGATACTCCGTATCACCAACCACAAAGCTGCAGCATCTAACAGCATAAAAAAAACCTTTATTTAATGCATTTATGGTGAGCAAACAACTACAAATGAATTAGGATGCAGTGTGGAAGCTTACATAGTAACATTATTTGGTCCCAGTTTTGTTAACTCAACAGCTCTTATAGTCTTCCTGTTCCTCTGACCATATTCATTGAGCCAGCATATATAGTTGTGAATGATGCCTGTCTGATGAACCGGTGCAGGAGAACCTTCTGGTGCATTTTCTGTCTGTTAGGATGACAAGAAACACCTTGTGTGTCGTTCAATAGGCCTTGCATTGCTATGGAATACAGAAATTCACATGTGTAGTAAATCAATTAAGTCGTATAATAGTCTTACAGAATCTATTTCTTCCTCCAATAAGCTTCTCAGGGCATTTTCTGCTGCTTTCTGTCTGGCTTCCTTCTTGTTTCTCCCCACACCATCAGGATACGCCTTACCGTTCACGACCGCTTTTAGGGTAAATCTGAGAAAATTAAATGAAACTTGGTTAGGCAAGATGATTCGAAAATGTGGTGTGATGGATTATAAAGACAGGAATCTGCACACCTAAAATCTAAGAAGGTGAAGTTATTAACTTGACATAGTCCTGGACCACCTCGTCTGGAAACTGTGTTGGACTGCCCTTAGATAGTCATTTTAATTTTATTACATGTGAACAAGGGCTGCACAATTAATCAAGATATTATCAAAATTGCAATATGGCCAAGTGCAATATCCAAATGGCAGAAGCTGCAGTGTTTTGATGAAGGTAAAATGTGTCACAAACAATGAAGTGCTGCAAGGCCTACAAATCTTGTTCTCCAGATGTAAGAAAACAGGTTTGTTTGGTACTACAGACCCCAAAAAATGATATATCATTAAGATTTTTCAGTGAAAATCAAAATTGTGACACAAACATTATAATTCCCATTCATTGTTTATCATATTGCAATCATAAGATCTGCAAAAACAACTGCAATATGATTTCCTTTTTACCATATCATACAGCGTTAACAGCTGGTTATCATCTGAAACCTTTATTTACTGGTGTCAATATGATTCCTGATGTGGGTATTGATTCCAAAACATTTTTTTTTCAATATCAAACTTGATGCAACAGACACAGATCAATCAAAACCCAAATAATATTGAGATTCAACATCTTAGGCCACTACTACAGCCTTATCTGAAGTGGTGTTACATTCATAACATGCTATATTCTGCAGTATTTTTCATATTTCCACAGGCGTTTTCTTTATATACAGAAAACAGTAAACACTTACAATATTTCTTAAGGTATACAATGTGTAAATCATATGATAACAGCTGATTAAAGTGTGTTGGTTAGTGGAAAGTGCTCTAAAACACCTGGGGGGGCATTGGATCGCCTAAAGCAACATACAGAATACTAACCTATACACAAAATAGGGAAAATACAATTCAACTACTCCCAAGATATCCTCAAATCCTGCATTGACTTTGCAGGTCGTAAATCCCACCAGAGAATAGATTGAACTCACGTTTTAATGTGATCAGGGCCAACAGATCCAACCTCCTCAAATGTCAGCAACGAGCGTCTTCTCTGCGCATACTCGTTTAGTTTAGCTACGTAGTTGACTGTTTCCATTATGAATGACCAATTACAGTCGCAATGTCAACTCGAATTACATTAAAAAAATAATAATAAGACAGTTACATTTTTTTCGCTTTCACCTAAACTCTGCTCCCATGTCTCCGTAACGTCTGAGCCGACTTTCGGTTCAGCCCTCGCCCGAAATAAGTTTCGATTTCCCGGTAAACGTCACACAACATGGCACCTTCTCTTCAGAATCGTACGTTAGTTTTTTTTGGCTTGACAACGTTACGTTTTATTTACATTTTCCCTCAAATTTGTTTATTTTTTGTTTGTTTTGTTGTCTGCTTGACATGTTTGTAGCTTGCTCTCACCAAAATGTTTATTTTTTTTTTTTAGCGTTCAACGACTACACTTCCCAGGAAGCTTTAGCACCACGCGAACAGCTAAGGCTCATGGGAAATGGAGTTGTTTTGGCAACTAAAAAACAAAAATCGTTGAGGAAACTTTAGTTGTGTGCAGCAAATGGGAGGCGGTGAATTAATGTGAAATATAATATATTATTAATTTATTATTAAAAGAAGTTAACATAT
>NW_023339751.1:5794483-5797580 GCF_004916995.1 Morone saxatilis
ATACAGTTTTGTTTCCACTTTCCCAGTCAGACAAATAAATGCCTTAGGACAGTCTTTTGTAATGTATTTTATGTAATAAGTTATGTCAAACAGCAATATTACGTTATCAAATAACATAATAATAATATATATAGTAATTTTACATAGGCAACTAAAATTGTGCAATATATATTATCTACAGGTTTTTTTATATAGGTTTTATATCTGCATATCTGTTTTTTTCGACTGTACATACTGCCTCTCCTCTATTCCTGTTGCGCTATGTGTCATTGTAATGTAATTTCATTTTGATGCAAATCCAAATGACAAATAAAGTCTGTCTAAGTCTAATAATGATCAGGTTACTAAATTATGAACATTTTTAAGAGCCATATAAATTAAGAGCACACGTAAAATAAATGGCAATATCAGAAGTAAAACAACCTCCTACATCTTGTCGAGTAGTAGTTTATTGTATTATAAGAACCTAAAATAAAACAATATACAAAACAAAAAGGTTTAATTCTTGAAACATTTAATAAAAACACATGTATGCAGTTGCTCTTGAAACATGTCTCAAAAATCTTAGTACATCTTTCCAAAATATAAACATTAAAAAGGTATCCTAACATTTCCCGCGGGATTTCTAAATGTAAAGAAAAAGTCAAAACCTCCACCGACAAACAGCATGAACATCGAAGTCCTAGGATGATAAATTAATAAACAGAAACAAACATTTGTATTTGCAGTAGTTTTTTTTCCTGAAAACTACTGCAATTATTTTAATTATAGTTCATTCGTGGTCTGCTGCTGTATCGCCGGGACAGTTAGAGCACAAGTCCTCTTCATCTGTGAAAAAAGGAAAAATATGTATTTAAGCAAAGGCAATAAAAGCAATAAAACAACAAACATGTTGCCATCGCTCTTACCATTATAGGTGGTCCCACACCATATGCAGTAAAAATGGTGTCCTCTCAAATAGGACGTAATAATTTGCAGTTTGTCAAAGGACTGTAACAGAGAAGCACACATCAAACTTTTTAATTTTACTCTGGATTAGAAGTTTTTGATGACATATTACCACACATTTACTTGACAACATTGATTTTGGTTCATATATTGGGATTACACACACATTACATCACCAAATAAACAAGGTAAACTAAATACTTACTGTTAATTCCACTATCTCCTCTTCTTCCTTTTCCTCCTTCTCCTCCTCCTCCTCCTCCTCATCATCATCTTCATCATCATCTTCATCTTCCTCATCATCAGTCTCCTCTTTAGGCCAGTACCAGTCTTCCCTGGGGACAGTGATGCCCTGAAAAGACAATTCAGAAAAAGGATTCACACACAGAAAACCAAAAGTGCTGCTTCTTTACTGAAAATAAATGTTCTTTTTTCTGCATTAATTAGTGTCATTTTCGTGGCACATTTGATAGATAGATAGATAGATACGATAGATCAGATAGATAGATAGATGATGATAGTAGATAGATAGGACTTTATTAACCCCCAAAGGGAAATTGGGTCGTCATAACAGCCAGGTACATTAAAATACAATAGAATGAAAACTTATATTAAGATAGAAAAGATAAATAAGATAAATAGGTAGGTAAGGTGCAAAGAGTTGCAGTTGCAGTTCATTCATGCTCACTGAAGATAGACTGAACATAGATCTGTAAAAACAGCATTAGCACTGTGATGTACTGAAGCTATAACCATAATTCCTTCCACCTTCTGACTGTCGAGCTGCTCACAGGCTCGCTGACTCCTTCTGAGATCTCCCTCAATCTTTCGCTCTTCTCTCTCCGTCCTCACTCTTGACCTGAAATAATGAAAAAAGCACGAGATTGCACTCACAGGCTACAAAACAATGGTAGTACAGGAGGGAGGACGGTGTTTAGCAGCAGAGTGCATCTCAAAGACTTCACCTAAAATCCTCCAGAGATTTGGTCTCGTTCTGTTGTTTGGCTCGCACTTTCTGCCGATAATGTTCGAGTTCCTCCTCAGCTTTTCTTTTCTTCACCTCTTCCATTCCAATGCCGCCTCTGTCTGGTTTCGCATACAAAGAAAAAGAGTACATGGACACTGTAACACATCAGTCGGACCACGCTTGGTGGTTCAAATGCACTTTAAAAACGGACAAATGTATCGCCTACCGGTTTTGACATTTAGAGGAATTGGATCAACCCTCCCTGCTCCTGGAGAGGTGACAGAGACGAACATGTTATACACACAACAAATGCAAAACAGATTAAAAACAAGATGATCCAGTAATGATTAAATTTACCCTGCTTCCCGAGGCCTTGACCAGCTTTGTAACCCATTTTCTGCAGAAGTGCGAATCCCTTGTTCTCATTGCTAATGGAGCTTTGTAAAGCTACCTCTCTGCTCTCCTCTGACTGCTCCTTGAAGGTCTTCTGACGGTTCTTGATGTTCGTCTCCTTCTGCTGTGTCTCCTTCTTCATCGCCTCCTTCACCCGCCTCACCATGCTGACACCTGGTTTCACATCTTGTCTGACAGACAGAAGAGCAAAGGAAAAGATACTGGGTTGAGAAAAAAAAACAGTGATTTAGATAAATAAGATAATATAAGACAGACTTTATTGATCCCACACTGGAGAAAACACAACCCGATAAGATAAGAAAATACACATTAAATACAAATAAAACAATATAAGATGTAGGAGAAACAGAACAATAAGAATAGGAGTTATATGTACATAGGAGTGATATGTAAACTCGTCTATAAACAGACAGAATTAGGTTTAACTTTGCAGGACTGATACAAAAGAGCAATAAGCTGCTTTATTAGTTCCTAATGTGACAACATTTAAACAGCAGAGACACAAAACGCTCACATTTTACTGAGAAATGCGTCAGACATGTAGTCCTCCTCCTCATCAGACATTATGACCGCGTAAAACAGAGAAAACTGATAAAAATAACAGCGTTTATTTAATTATCCGGTTTGTATTTGCTTCGTTGATGTTTGGTTCGTTCGCATATATACTCCGAGAAGCTACAAGCTACACAATGAGTACACAGTTCCGGCGCTTTTGACAAATAATTCAAGATATGGTATTTACTTTAAGTGCACAGAAATAACTGAGGG
>NW_023339751.1:5797680-5799263 GCF_004916995.1 Morone saxatilis
AAAATTGGGTAAAAATGATAAAGTGACATTTGCTCAGGGCACCGGAGGTAGATGAGTTATACAGTCTGATGGCCACAGGAAGAAAGGACTGAAGGTAGTGACTCAAGTGCTGTTAGACTGCTTATCTGATTAGAGAAGAGACATGTACTGATAAGGCACCCTCCCCTAATATGTCATTGCAGAGGTGAGTGTGTGCAGCACCGTGTCACAAGGTCCTCGCCATGGAGCTGGCTCACAGTCTGCTGCTCAATGAAGATGCCTTGGCCCAGATCACCGAAGCGAAGAGGCCCGTCTTCATCTTCGAATGGCTCCGCTTCCTGGACAAAGTGCTTGTGGCAGCGAATAGGGTGACTGTTCAGATTGTGGCGTTGTTGTTTCTGCGTGGGGGTTTTTTGCAGAGCGGTTTGTGACGGCGTTGTGTGTTTGAATGGCAGGTGGACGTGAAGGAGAAGCAGAAGAAGCTAGTGGAGCAGCTGACGGGGCTGATCAGCAGCGCCCCCGGACCGCCAACGAGAAAACTGCTGGCCAAAAACCTCGCCACCCTTTACAGCATCGGCGACACCTTCACTGTTTTTCAGACTCTGGATAAATGCAACGAGATCATCAAAAGCAAGGATGACACGCCTGCGTACCTGCCAACAAAGCTGTAAGATACCTTTTAATCACAGCACAGCGTTTCATTTCATTGGCAATTTCTTTAACAAAGTGACTGCGTATAAACATATTCTGCTTGATATTATACACATTTGCATTAAGATATAAGCTTAAGCAGTGCTCTCAGTATCCCAGGCATATACCGTAGGCCCACTGTCAGAGGTATTAGCAGTTAAGCCAAACGTTAATCTGCAGAGTGACATTTCATTAAAAGCGGGGATTAAGTGTACATGAGCAGATATTATGCTGTGTTTCTTGCTGGTATTACGAGAATCTAACAGTAGTTGAAGCTGCAGACTTTAGGGTCCTATCCATCATTCTTTTATAGCTGCTTATTTCTGTGCAGATTCTGGTGGACTGAGAGGGGATGTGGGGTACAGGGCTGAAGACCTTGCTAACCCCTGAGCCACTGTGCTACTCATACTCCAGTGTTACAGTTTAAATAATAATGTGTTTGGAGCTTTGAGGTTACATTTGACTCTTATTTTGCTATTCTCACCAATAACATGAAATAAAAAACAGCCTAAATGTTCTCAAGAGTAGATTTAAGTTATACATGTTAGAATATCTGGAATAAAAAGAAACCCACACTTATGGCAGTTCAATTTAATTGGACGATATCAATTTTAAGTGTTATGTACTGGACCCATATGCAGTTGTGCGTTATTTTCACACTAATACCTTATTTCGGTACGGACACTTTCTCTTTTCTTGCAGTGCTGCAGTGGCCTGTGTTGGAGCTTTTTATGAAAAGATGGGCAGGATGCTGGGAAGCTCCTTTCCAGACACCATTAATAATCTTTTGAAGGCATTAAAGAGTGCAGAGGTATAACTTTTAAGAGTGCACAGTTAGGAAATGCAATGTCTATAGGTATATTGGTATATAACGGATCAGTAATGGATAACTAAAGAGATTTGATCTTCAGAAA
>NW_023339751.1:5799273-5804603 GCF_004916995.1 Morone saxatilis
AAACAGACATTTATTTGAATCTTTCTTCTTTAACTTTTACTTTGTTGATCTAGTCACAAGGCAGAGGAGAGATTCTTCTCAGCCTGCAGAAGGTGCTTAATGGACTGGGTGGAGCTGCAGCTTCATGTCACAGAGATATCTACAAGAACGCCCGCTCTCTACTCACAGACAGGTCCATGGCTGTACGCTGTGCGGTAGCAAAGGTCGGTCTCAGAAAAATGCCTAATGGAGCGGTGACTGAAGTATATTTTATATTTTTGTAGATGTGGTCAAACTAAAGGAAACATTCTTATTATGTTTCATCCTGCTGAATGTTTGTGATGGTTCCTTGGTTCTTAGAACTGACACTACGTAATAATGTTCACACATTTTTTGCTATGTCATTTATGTGTACTGAACTCAAATGTGTTGTGCAGATCACTTCCCTCTTGTGAAATATGATTTCCTGTTTAGAAACCATTTTGTACCAGTTGTACTATATATGGTGCAAGTTGTGTGCCCAGTTTATTGCAACAATTAAGCGTCTATATGTGTATATCAGTGGTAGGTCTATAATAAAAAAAATACATGTTTTCTGCACATGCATAATGTAGATTTTACTAACAGGACTCTCTATTCTTTATTCGTCTTGCCTGATCAGTGCCTGCTGGAGCTGCAGAATGAGGCCGTATTCATGTGGACCACAGAACTGGAGAACGTGGCCACTCTGTGTTTCAAAGCCTTGGAAGGATCTAACTATGGTGTTCGGGTGGCAGTGGCCAAACTGCTGGGGACAGTCATGGCCACTGCCCTGATGCCCAAACAAGCAGCCGGTAGGTTAAAGAGTTGATTTGTATAGTTTATGTTCGACTACTTGTCGTGTCGTCTTCATGGTCTCAATGCGGTTTTTCCTCAGTGATGCGTCAGAACGTGAAGCGGGCCACTCTGGAGGAGGTGCTGGAGCTAATGGCCACAGGCTTTCTGCGTGGTGGATCTGGCTTCCTGAAGAGCGGAGGAGAGATGTTGAAGGGGGGAGGCTCTGTCAGCAGGGAGGTTCGGGTGGGGGTCACACAGGTGAGGTGGATTCTCAAACACAACAAGAATCTGAGCCCGCGTTGTCTGATCCAACCACTTAACTCGTGATCTTTCTTCCATCTTCCTCAGGCCTATGTTGTGTTTGTGACTACACTCGGTGGTCAGTGGCTGGAGCGCAACTTTGCCACATTCCTGTCCCACGTTTTGGACCTAGTGTCTCACCCACGGGCCACGCAGACACACGTTGAGGCTGTGTACTCACGCCGCTGTGTCTCCTTCATGCTTCGCGCCACCTTGGGGGGCTTACTTGGAGAGAAAGCACAAATTGCAGCCGGCAAAGAAATCTGCCAAGCCATCAGCAAGCAAATGAGGGCTGTGGGTAAGGAGGATGGGGGGGAAATATCACGGTTCAGAGCATTACAGAGTAAGTACTCATCCATTATTATCACTTTTAATTCACCCTTCATTCACTTTCTAAAATTCTTGCATGGTTTGCGCTTGTGTTGCATACGGAGATGGTTTTTCTTTTCTGTCTTTTGTTGTGTGCGGAGATGGCTTTCCCTATTTCGGCTTTTCCTCTTGCTTTCTGCCTTTTTGCTTCTTTCGATTCACTCTCCTCTTTCTTTACGTTTCTTTTTAACCACAAGCAGCATCATATTGTCAGTAACATTATCCATTCCCGGCTCAGCATTTGAGTTACTCATGCTTGCATTATAGCATAGCCTCCATGGCTGTTTGCCTGTGAATTCACATTCTGTTATTGCATTATAATCCCAAAGGAGCAGATAACTCTTTTCTGACTGTTGACATCTGGCTTACACCAGCAGAAAAACTGCATGTGCCACTAAATTCACTGACACACAGTAGGAACAAGCCATTTCCCCCCACAGCAACAAGACATAATATTTGCAAGTTTGTCCATCATTTAGTTTGATTGATTTCAGTTTTTCCAAATTTTCATTTTGTTCTGCTTTACAACACATCAATCATTTTTATAATCACCTTTATCTCATTCACAAAGGATGATTCTTACTCTGATTTGCTTTGCAACCTTTAAACTGATGTAAAATATGTCAGAACATACAGTCTTTTGTTCATATCTATGTTAAAACAGAATTTGAAAAACATGTTGAATGTCGGTGTATCTTAAGACGTGGTCCTGGGCTCTTCACTATACTTGCTGCTTGTAGCTTTTCCAACCAGCTGGATCTGTGAGACTTCTTGAAATTAGACTTTAAAAAAAAGTATATTTATGCTAAAAGTAACTTGGAAATTGTTTCCTGGAGCCATGATGGATCTGGGATCTCTTTGTATATGTGTATTCTACAGTCGGTTCCCCGCATCCTAACTTGTATGGAACAACATGACTGCCACAGTTCAAGAAGCAGCTTTAAATCTCTTCCTAAAGTCATTTAATTGACTTTTTCCTTTGGTATGATTGGTCTGGACTGTTGCCTATTTAGAGCTCTGAGGATTTAAGTTCTTGATAAATGACCATTAGGTGGGTTTATCAGCAATTAACTTGAATTCAGAAGAAGTCTTTCTCTTTGTCACATTCATCCTTTAATGCAGCTGTAACCATTGTTTCACGTATTGTACCTTTTTGTCTGAAACAAATCCTCAGATCTCTGTGTTTGTGGCATATAGCAGCACAGTGTTCCTCAGTATTTTGAGGAGTTCTAGTGCTGCAATTGCAAACCTTTGCGGTTTGAAGATGTGTGACAGCAATACATGGACTAATGTGACCATCCAGGTTTTCACAGTGTATTTTAATGTAATGTGTTAAAGGATTAATATTTAATTAATAAAAACTATTAACTTTGTAAATCTGACACAAAGTGCCTTGTTTTCAAGAACATTTTTGATCTAAGTTGCAATTCAGTGCAGGTCACATTATCCATTAATGCTGCGCACATTCTGAATTAGTAACACATTAAAATACTTTTAAGGATTTTTGATTGTGTTCAACTTGAACATTTTTTGCATGCTGACAAACCCTTCTTGTTCGTTCCTTTGTCCCTGCCACGCATTTTCTTTTACAGAGGCAGTTGTGAATGACATCAGTGGAGAAAACAAGGCTGGGGCAGCTGATGTCTCTGCCAGTCAGCATGTTATGGTGTGTGCCCTGAAAGAGCTGGGCAGTCTGGTTCAGAGCTTGAGTGCCACAGCTTCACCACTCATCCAGGAGCCTTCTATAGGTGAGACACAAAATATTAAATGGGACATTAGTTTCAATGCTCTATAGTTTCTATTAACACAAGCTGAGTTTACATAGATGATAATACTCCTAGCTGGATGGAAAATTCACTTACTTAGTCAATGTTGGTCAGCACCTTCTGTAAGTTTAGTAATGTATTTTAACATTTGACATATATATTAGCTGCTAAGAGCTATATAAATCTTACATCCACTTCTTTAACTGACTGAAAACTCACTGTGTATGCAATTGTTGCATATTTATCCAATTGTCTCCAGCCAAAAGTTATGATTCACTCAAAACCTAAAACATATTCCATGTCCTCTTCTGCAGGACTCCTTGAAACTGTGACTTCAGTGCTGCTGCACCCAAGCATGGCAGCCCGCCTGGCGGCTGCATGGTGCTTGCGCTGTGTTGCCGTGGCGCTGCCCTATCAGTTGACCCCACTGCTGGACCGCTGTGCAGAGAGAATCAACAACCTGAAGAGTTCTCCTGAGGCTGTGAGCGGTTACAGCTTTGCCATGGCTGCCCTGCTGGGAGGCGTACACCAGTGTCCACTGGGTATCCCCCACTCCAAGGGCAAGGTGTGTAGCCTCAGAATGTAATCGCTTACTGGTTCCTTCACTTGTGTAACTGTTATTGAGGGCTTCTTTCTTGCCTTGTAGTTGGTGGTGAGCATAGCTGAAGACCTCCTGCGTACAGCTGCTCAGAATAGTCGACTGTCCCTGCAGCGCACACAGGCTGGATGGCTGCTGCTGGGTGCCCTCATGACTCTGGGTTAGTCTCCCAGACATCTCTCTCCTGTCTCTTGGCTTTGATTAGTCAACAACACTGTCTCCCTCACACTGACAACATTGCCACCACATTGCTTTTGTGCCCAGGTCCCTCCCTTGTGCGCTATCACCTTCCCAAGATGCTGCTGCTGTGGAGGAACGTGTTTCCTCGCTCACAGAAGGAGCTGGAGGCTGAGAAGGCCAGGGGAGACTCCTTCTCCTGGCAGGTTACCCTGGAGGGCCGAGCTGGAGCACTGTGTGGTAAAGATACACATCTCCCTGTATACCTGGATATGTTCTGTAAGGTTAGCAGACACAATTCTGACCAACACTCTTGTTCCTTTCCTTTGAAGCTATGCGTAGCTTTGTGGCACACTGTCCGGAGCTGCTTACAGAAGATGTGATCCGTAGACTGATGACTCCCATTGAATGTGCCATGACCATGATGTCTCAGTGAGTGTGATGCTTTTAAGAATGGTTGTCTGTTGACAATATAAAGACAGAGAGCTTTTTTTGCAGTTGTAGTGGGAGTTTAATTTTGTCATGTGTGACAACTATTTCTTGCATTTCATTCGTTGTTTTTTTTAGATTATATAGCTAATGACTGTAATGTTTTCTTCTTTTTTCAGTGTCCCTGCCATCATCAAGGTCCATGGTGCTCACCTGAAAGCAAGTGCAGCAATGGTGAGGCTCAGGTTGTACGACATCTTGGCTCTATTGCCTCCCAAGACCTATGAAGGTAACACAGTGACTTCCGCTTTTTTTAATACAGAAATAATGATTGTTCATAGAAGGCGTTTTAAAAACTGTAATCTTCTTGTGTAGGGCGTCGACCGCGACCTCCTAAGGGAGCTGGTGGCAGAGTTCACTTTGACCGACAACTCGGCCAACACTACCACCTCCTTGCTGCGCTCTCTCTGTCACTATGACGACAGTGTGCTCATGGGTTCCTGGCTACAGGAGACTGACCACAAGTCCATAGAGGATCAGGTGATTCAAATAATCAATAATATGACAAAGCCAAAATATAGTTCTACTATATATTAAAAGGCTAAATGGAGATGTGTGTTTGGATCCTCATTATCTCTTGTCTTGATCAACATTGATACTACTATGTGGTCGTCCCTGAACAGCTGCAGCCCAACAGTGCATCTGGCAGCGGAGCTCTGGAACACGATCCCTCCTCCATCTACCTACGTGTCCCCATCGGCGAGGCCATCCCAGGACCTCTCCCTTTGGGTGTGTCGGTCATCGACGCTTCAGTGGCCCTATTCGGTGTGGTTTTCCCTCACGTCTCCTTCAAACACAGGTGAGAAGTTTAGTTGTTGCCAGCCTTGTAATATAAC
>NW_023339751.1:5804703-5816522 GCF_004916995.1 Morone saxatilis
GAAATCTATAGTATAAACTAATGTATTTTTTTATTACATTAATAAGAATTCTACCTAAACAACATGCTACTGTCTGAGGTAACCATGTATATTAGATTGTAATGTGCATGGAAAAATACATGACTTTTATTTGTTTTGATATCGGCGCCTTGGTCTCTAAATATCAGCATCATTGGTTTATTATGTGTTTCACTGCTGCAGAGCTCTTTGTGGCATGCTTGTTTGTAATAAATTCTACCCGACTTTGTATATTATGCAGGCTGCAGATGCTAGACCACTTTGCAGAGTGTATAAAGCAGGCTAAAGGAGTTCGGCAGCAGGCAGTCCAACTGAACATCTTTACTGCAGTGCTTAGTGCCCTCAAGGTGAGGAAACGTGCTTTATATGAGGAATATCATGTTTCATTATCCAGATAATGTACATTGTATGCAAAGGTTTTGACCACCCCTTGACAAACTAACACCTTTGGGTGATTTTTGTTCATTGGACAAGATGTAAAACACAGCCTCTTGAGGGGATGGATCATAAAACACAATATTCGCAGCAAACGTTGCAACGCATGCATTGTTTTATTTCATAAATTGAGCAAAAATAAAAACATCATTATGGAATGTGCCTGTGGAGTGGGCATCCTACACTGTCAGCACTTAGAACCCCCCCCCCGGCAGATATCACAGCTTGCAAACACTTTTTGTACCCCACTAGAAGTCTATCAGTTATATACAACTGTATATAATGAGACATTTTGTATCTCTTCTTTCCTCCCTGACTGAAGGGTTTGGCTGAAAACAAAAGTACTCTGGGTCCTGAGGAGGTACGTAAGTCGGCCCTGGCCCTGGTGATGGGAGCGTTGGATAATCCCAACCCCATCCTGCGCTGTGCCGCTGGAGAGGCCCTCGGCAGGATGGCTCAGGTGGTGGGAGAGGCTACCTTCATCGCCAGAATGGCACAAACCAGTTTTGACAAGTAAGCTCAATTTTGTAGATCAAAGATTTTTTTAAGAAGATAAAGGTTTCAGATTGTCCTCATAATGTATCTTGAACTGAATCTTACCTTTCTATCTTTGGCTTTAATCAGGTGATATGTATCTCTCTTTCTGCTTTATTTCCAGACTGAAGTCGGCCCGTGATGTAGTATCAAGGACGGGCCATTCGCTGGCTCTTGGCTGTCTGCATCGATACGTTGGAGGAATTGGCTCAGGCCAGCACTTAAAGACCAGCGTTAGCATCTTATTGGCTCTGGCCCAGGATGGGTCCTCTCATGAAGTCCAGGTACAGTGTATTACTCAGGAGGAATAGATTTTAAAATTCACTCATAGTTGAATGAGAATAGGAGAGAAAGATAGACTCCAGCTATTTTTTTTTCAGTTGTTTTTTCCAAATAAACTGGATTATAGTTTGGTTTTCTTGTTGTTTTTTTTATTGTATTTTTAATTCAAAAACGCCAAGCTTTGTTTCATCATTTGTGCTTTTCACATTACTAATTCAGATATTCTCCATCCATTTGTTATCAGACATGGGCTCTACACTCTCTGGCTCTGATTGTGGATTCTAGTGGTCCCATGTACAGAGGCTACGTGGAGCCTACACTGTCCCTGGTACTTACCCTACTCCTCACCGTGCCCCCGTCTCACACAGAGGTGCACCAGTGTTTGGGCCGCTGTCTGGGAGCTCTCATCACTACTGTGGGACCAGAATTACAGGGTAACTGTGGCTTAAACAAAATTAGAAACCTCCTTGTGTTACTGTGACTCTCCTTTGACTTTCATTACTTTAAAAGCTGTGTGAATGTGAATACCCTTTTCTGCCCAGCAGATGGCAGATTAATCAATTCTAACCCACTACAGCCACTGTATATCCTCTTACTGCTAAAAATGTTGTTTGTTTTTGTCACTCTTCCTAATCAGTGTCATTGGGTTTTCTAGGAAATGGAGCCACTATCTCCACCATCCGCTCGTCATGCCTGGTTGGTTGTGCCATAATGCAGGACCACTCTGACTCTCTTGTGCAGGCAGCTGCCATCTCATGCTTGCAGCAGCTGCACATGTTTGCTCCACGTCATGTCAACCTGTCCAGCCTGGTGCCCTGTCTATGTGTAAGACATAATTAATTTCAGACTACATGTACAGTTGTTGTTTATCTTTAGATTTTATCCTAATTGTAATCATAATTTCTTACTGTACTATGGGATGCAGGTGCACCTGTGCAGCTCTCACCTGTTGTTGCGACGTGCTGCTGTGGCCTGCCTGAGGCAGCTTGCTCAGAGAGAGGCTGCAGAGGTCTGCGAGTATGCCATGAGCCTGGCGAAGAGAGCAGGAGACAGTAAAGACAGTACAATAAGTGAGTACAAATACAAATTGTGAACCTGATGAGAGAATTCTGATTGGTCAGTATACCTCAGTAAGACTCTTACTGTGTTGACATTGTCCCCGGTTTAGAGCTGAACATCACAGAGACCGGTCTGGAGGGCGTTCTGTTTGGTATGTTGGATCGGGAGACAGACAGGAAGCTGTGTTCCGATATCCATGACACACTGGGACACATGCTGTCGTCGCTTGCTGTGGAAAAGCTTTCTCATTGGCTGAAACTCTGCAAAGATGTCTTGGCAGCAACTACGGGTAAATCTACAAAACAACAAAATATGACAAATGACCTTTTTTTTGTCACTGGAACAGAAAACAACTTATCACACAGCAATCAAGTCAAGTTTATTTCTATAGCCCACATTAGAAATCATAATCCATGTTAGAAACATTCACAGTATCAGGCCTTTCTGTTTAGTTTAGCAAAAACAAGCACAAACAAAGAATGGACTAAATCTAAATCTTTTCTTTTAAACCATTGTATCATGAATGTGTCTACCTCGTTCAGATGTAGGGGGAGCCGTTGTTTTCGAGGTAAAAGATGAGGAAGACTCTGAGAAAAAGGACGAGATGGACGATGACACCATGTTCACAGGCCTGGGCGAAGATGACAAGTCCAAGCCCTCTGTGGCGCCGCGCTGGGTGACACGGGTATTTGCAGCAGACTGCTTGTGCCGCATTATCCTGCTGTGCGAGAATGACAAAGCGCACTTTGACCTAGCAGCTGCCCGCTCTGCACAGGCCAAGAACCTCAAAGGTACCATTCACCATGAGTTCACCTCAAGGTTTTTCTGATTGATTTATGCCACCTGTTATCTCTTGTCTGTTTGTTTGTCACGGCCTGTTGTGGTTGCTGGAAAATTAAATGTAAATTTTAGTTAGTTTTTTTTAGTTTGTTTTTTTTGTTTATATAACTTTTTGCAACCTCCAGGCAGTTCAAGTGTCAGCTGCTGAAAAAAGCTCATTCAAGTGCTTTAATGTATAGAGATCTAGAGATCTAGAGATGAGTAAGCAAAGGTGGGAGGGATTTTCTTATTCCTCTGTGACAGATAGAGAAGCTAGTATTTATATAAGCTCCTCCGAAAGAAGGAAGTATTCTACAGACTAGACAGTAATAGCACAGTGTAGTGATTTTGCTGCTTTGGAAGCAGCTAAGCCAAATTTAGTGACTGGGATTGAGTGGATGGTTGGTCTGCATGTTGCCGTGTCTGACTAATCCCTTAAAAGGTGCACTTCAGCTAAAACTCATTAAATCTCTGCTTCAAGGCCGATTTTCGATTTCTTTTGAGTAGCTACAAGCACACTGAAACTTTATATTCTGATTTGTTATGTATTTAATCCTCAATTCATTCTCACTAAGAGGAAGGCGTTAACAAAGCAAATAAAGACCTCGGAGGAAGCAACAATTGTACCTTCTTGCTGACGTACAGCCCATCATCAAAGGATGATTAAGTCACATATTAAGCAATGACTGGCAAATGTCGAAATGAATGAGAAATATGTTACAAATTCTACTTTCTGGTTTTTATATTCTTGCGTTTCTGTTCCTCCTCCTTGTTTGTCCGTCTATCTTTACCCATCCAGGAGATCAGTTGGTGCTTCATTTGTCTGACCTCATCCGTATGGCCTTCATGGCGGCTACAGACCACAGTAACCAGCTGAGGATGGCTGGCCTGCAGGCACTGGAGGACATCATTAAAAAGTTTGCGTCCGTACCGGAGCCAGAGTTTCCAGGGCACGTTATCCTGGAGCAATACCAGGCCAATGTGAGTCCAAAACACATCAAATTGCATTATGCTGCAAAAGTCCAAAATGAAGAGTGACACAATAAATGTGATACAAATTGAGGAATTGAACTTTGTACTGACCATGTATGCATTTAGGTCGGAGCTGCTCTCAGACCTGCATTTTCACCCGATACACCGTCTGACATAACAGCTAAGGCATGCCAGGTAAGACACACTGCTTGTTTATGAACATTTTCAGGCGCAGAGATACTATCAGTACATAGCTGTTTGTACTGTAACATCCATTTTTCTGAACAGCCTTTACATATATTTATATATTTGGATGATGTTAGAGGCTTTTTGTAGCAATGCTACTGCAATAGCAGTTAATTACCACTGCACAGTGAGTCATCATACCCTTAGAACCCAGCAGTGTCACATTTTATGCCTTAATGCTCTTTGACTTGACTGACAGTGGAAAATAACAAACATGCCTGTCAGCAGTATTCTTAAAAAACCTTTTTCTCTTTGACATTCCCCCATGTTACTGGCTCAGGGTTTTTGCCCACTGAGACTATTTTTGTTCTTTCTGAGGGCTGAAAGCTTGACATTAAGGTTTCTCTTTTTTAAATGGAATGATTAACTTAGTCTCTGATACCTTGTACCCTTAAGGTGACAATAGCCACTATATATAATTAAAGGAGCCTTCAATACAAACTTGTGGAACTGCAGGGTCACATGACATGACATACAGAGGCATTTGACTATAGTTTAAATAAGCAAACAGGTAGCCAGTCATCTCGCTAAGTATATTTGCAGTCTCCTTAAAGAAAGCTTTTTCAAACTCCTGCCCTTGGCTGCCTGACACTCTTAATAGCAGTTCTCCTCAGAATGATGTAATCTTATAAATGTCTGGTCTACTTGTACAGCCCTAACATGTCGGTCCTATTTATTAATAACTGTTTGACACTTTGACACCCCCACTCTCTTTAATGGCTAATCAACCTTGAGTGCTCTGTTATGTAATGTAGATTTTTTTTTTTTCTCAAGTGTCGTAAGAGAAGTTACAGCTGAAGGGTCGTGGGTGCTGTAAATGTTCAATTAGTTTTACCATTTATTACCTCGACCCCCCTCTGTGTGACTACAGGTGTGTAGTACCTGGATTGGTAGTGGCGTAGTCAGTGACCTCAATGACCTGCGGCGAGTCCACAACTTGCTTGTGTCGTCGCTGGACAAGGTGCAGGCTGGGAAGGGCTCATCCAGTCAGCTGTACAGTGAGAGCGCCACCACGATGGAGAAACTGGCTGTGCTAAAGGCTTGGGCCGAGGTGAGACTGCAGACCGTTATGAGAGTACCGTCATATGTTAGTTATGTTACACATTATCTACGTAATAAAGCTGACTATACACACTGGCTTTTTTTTCTCAGGTGTATGTTGTGTCGATGAAGATCAAGAAAGAGGCTGAGTCTAAGCCTGCCAAACCTGTCCGAATTACAGATGATGACGATGATGAGGAGGATCTGGGTGCAGGCGTGCTTCCGCCTGACAGCCTCATCACTCTGGTGCAGCCAGAGCTTCCCTCGCTGAGCCGCCTGTGGCTGGCCATGTTACGAGACTACGCTCTGCTCACTCTGCCTGCTGAGTTTTCCAGTCAGCTGCCCCCCGATGGTACAAGACAGATTCTTGTTTCTCCCTGTTTAATTTGATTAAGTCTGGATCAAATCTCTTCACGTGTATGGACATGTGTACATAACAGTGTAGACTTGCAGTGGTTCTAATATTACATAGGATATGTAGTCCACTTCGATCTCTAGTTTTTTAGTTCTTTGCTCTGGTTGATTTGGACAGTTTTTGATAAAATCAATGTCCTGGATTACTGTCAAATAGCTGTTTTGAAGAATAAGGTGTTCCAGCACATTGTTGGACATCTTTGGGCACTTCAATTTAAATGAGTAATTTGTTTACCAATGAGGGAAATGTAATGAATAGTTCAAATAAACAATTTAGGAGCATATATTTTAATGTATGTGAGTCTACTTTTATTAATATGTTGCATTTGTAAACAATTCAAACCACATTTTAAAGTAAAATAATAATATTGATTTTTTAAAATTGATTATTATTATTGTGTGTCTGTGTTCAGGTGGAGCGTTTTATACTCCAGAGACTATAGACACAGCAAGGCTCCACTATCGAGGTTCGTGGGCACCCGTCCTGCATGCTGTGGCCCTGTGGCTGAGCAGCACTGGGTTTGGAGTTGGTGAAGAGAAAGAGGAGGTCCCCTCAGCTCCCTCTAAGGCTCCTGCTCTCCCTCAAGGAGCCTCCTTCACCACAAAGACCTTTGAGGAGTCAGTGGAAGACAGGATGCACCTGATGTTGGGTAAAGAAAAATGCATAATTTGTAGTACAGTATATAGTATTCTTGCATTTTTGTTCCTTATGAACACCTAAATAAGAACCTGTTTTTTGGTATTATGTGTATTCTTCTTCACAAATCAACGATTGTCTTAAAAGAAGCAGAGTGGAACACTTTTTCATAGCAGCTGCTTTTTGTTTGCCTCACAGCCATGGATCTGTCTCTCAACTGCAGACAGTGAAAGGGTGGTGGATAGAAAAAGAGAATAGCATGAACACACCCTAAGTGCATTTCTGTGTTCTGTCTCTCAGGTGTCAGTATAGAGTTTCTTTGCTTCCCCCGGCCTGAGGAGCCCATTGAACATGTGATGTCCTGCCTGCAGGCCCTGTTCACTCTGCTAGCATCTCCATGTGCCAAGATCCATATTGCTGAGGACCAGGTAAAGGCACAAGTGCAGAAATTACATATGTAATATTCTGTATCACCATCGTAGAATTTTATTTATGTATTCTGAATTACACATTATTACATCGGAGATAACATACATATAATAATATTAAAACTATGCTGAAATGTGTATCTGCTTTTAGGGAATTTGTATTTGCTTATTTGTGTTTTTAAAGCTCTTGAACTTGTAATGAAAAAACAGCATTACTGCCATTTGTTAACAGAAATTCAAGCACTGCATCTTAATTGATGGTATACTTTCATAGGGTATCAAATAAGGAACAGTGGATTTCATTCATGTCCTCTTGTGATGGTTATTTCATTGGTCTAGTTCAAGTGATACATTTACCAGTGACTGATCACCACCATAGTGCAAATATCTGGTAAGCTCAACAGGGTCATGTGATATTTACTGACTTTACGAGGTGATAAGCATCGCTGCAATGCTCCATTAACCAAATGACCGCTACACAATGAATAAAGGGACACTAAGAGCTTCAAAGGATACATAGATTGTGGCCTACAAATTCAGAAAAAAGAAGGTTGTGTTTCTCGGCTGCATTTGGGGGAATGTTTGAAATGGGGCAGATCTTTGCCGGCCCTATGACGCAAGTGTGGACTTCAGAGCATCCGGCCCCTTAAATTGGGACACAGCATGTGTCTCTCTGCTGCTGCCACTGTCATTACAATCTCCTGTCACGGGCAAGAGCCACATGTTTGTGTATGTGGGACTCGAATTTCTGTTAAGATACAGACTTGAAGACTTGAAACTTAATTTTGAGAACGAGTAAAAATTTGCCCATTTAGTACTCAGATAAAACAACCGCTTGTGGACCTGTTGGCAATGAGCCATAGCAGATGAGTATAATGTGTCAGGCATTATGATTATAAATTGGCATGACTGTAAATGTTATTTCTGTTGTAGCTGTTGGCAGTGGAGCTTCTGAACGTGCTCCACAGACTGCTGCTGACCCGGGATCCTCCTGCCGTACAGCTCCAAGTCACTGCTGTCGTACAGGAGACCATCAGGGCTGCACAGGACCATCTGCAGCGACAGAGGACCAGCAAGGGTCAGGAACTAACACATCCTACAGGCTCGGCCTTGTTTACATTACAGCACTTTATACTTAAACACAAAACTAACAATGCTGTTTTGCGTCATGTGTTCATATCAAGTTTGTTTCATATTCATATTAAAGGCGTTTCAATTATGTGGCAGTTTGAGTGATCTAGGTCACTGTTATTCTGCTTAGGCAAAGAGGAAGAAGGCGAGAAAGACTCCCAGCCCTGCCTAGGGGAAGGAGGAGACAAAGGGGAGCTCGTCCCTGGCAAGTCTCTGGTGTTTGCAGCCATGGAGCTGCTCGTGTTCATCCTGGTCCGCCACTTGCCGCAGCTCAATACACGTGTGAAGGAGTCACCCAGCCATGTGCCACTCAGGCCTCAGCGACTACCCGAAGAAAGTGCACGCCTGGTGGCGAACACAGTTTCCATTCTGGCAGAACTGCCCTCGCTCTGCTCCCCTGCTGGTGAGGCCCGAGGCAAACTTCAACACACACAGTATGCAAAATAGCAAAACAGACAAAAGCTAATTTGTATAACCACAGTACACAAAGACCGCAAGTCTCTGTTCCAACTTAGATGTTTTATTTAGAACTATTATAGCCTTGGGCTGCATTGTTCAAGTTTGTGTATGCTAACGGTGCTATATGCATTTGCGTGAGATTAAGAGTAAGTATGAATAATATGAGCATAGCAGTGTGGTGTTCACACAGTTTCTTTTTGCCTGTACAGGAAGCATGACCATCCTACCTACAGCGCTCTTCCTTATCACGGGGGTGCTGAGGGAAACTGCAGTTAAGACCGCTGACAACTCGGTGCCTCTGCCTGTGTCGGCTGCCCTGCAGGGCATCAAGACCATCATCACCTCCCCACTGGCCCGGGTGGAGAGCATACAGACACAGTGGACCGGCCTCGTGAGGAGCAGTCTGGCTTCTGTACTCGAGCACTCACAGCCAGGTAAGCAAACACACACAGGTTTGATCTAGACTTCTAGGCTTCTCTGTGGAGGGGAGCAAGAAAGACGTATGACATAATTATTAATTGCCAGTGTGCATTCTTGTTTGTGTATCTCTGTAGATGAGTCCAGGCCCGACATGGATGAGGTCAGTATGTTGACAGCGATCACACTCTTCCTGCTGTCTGCCAGCAATGAACTGGTTGGAGTCACCGTCCTGCAGAAGGGCTGCATGGACCGCTTCCGAAATGCCCTCAACTCTAGTGATCCCTGGGTAAGCACCTATGTATACAGACATATCTGAAGTATGAGAATCTCAATCTGGACAAAGTTTGAATGCCCGATCAAAAGGTGTATTTGACTTTCCAAATGTGTGTGCCAGAGTTAAAAAAAAACGTTTCCCCACAGGTTCAGGCCCGGTGTTACCAGCTGCTGTTGTCAGTGTTTCAGCACTCCAGCCGTGCCCTGTCTACTCCGTACATCCACGCTCTGGCTCCACTCATGGTGGAAAAGCTGAAAGCAGTGGAGCGCAGTCGGCCAGGGACAGCCGCGGAGCTGCAGGCTGTGCAGGAGGGCATCAGGGTCCTGGAGAATCTGGTCAGCATGGGTGAAGAGCAGAACCGTAAGTGTGCCTCTGCCTAATGGACCACTAAAGTACCGTATTTGTTCCATTAAAGCATTTAGCTCCATTAAAGTAGGTCTCGTAAAGTATTTATCTCAGTGCCTTTGGATGTTTCCTATCAAAGATCAGAGCAATAAAGTATTACATGCTAAATTTAGAATCCCTGTACTAGTTTACTGTCAATTTTACTATTGATTGAGAAATATGCTACATTAGTTTCTCCATTTATACTTGTAATTTTTATTTCCCTAGTAAAGCAAACTGCACTGCATTCCTACACAAAATGAGCTACAAAAAAAGTGGATTGAGTTAATGTTTGTTTATATTAAGCAGTGGTGGTAAGTGGTTGCTTGAAGAATCAGTCAAACAATCTAATTTGATCAACTAATTGACTAATCGTTGCTCCTCTAATTGTACATATTATGGAACTTACAAGTCATTCCTCCTGTCTTTCTTGTCGGAGCTGTGCACTCATCTTACATTTTATGACCCATTAATAGTTCAGTTCAGCCACACAGTATCAACAGTTTGTCATTTCACTCCAATACAAACGTCAGTGTACTTCTTAAATCTGACACATACAAATAAATAATTCATCCAACATTTAACACCTGGTGTTCCTCAATTAACTTTTTATGTATAGTCTTAGATATTTTAGAGGTACTGAATCTGGGTTGCTTCTTTATTGCCACTGCCTCGTATATCTGGTCCAGGAGAATTGGGTTGGATTTGTGGCCATTTATGCTCTCCTAGCCCCTTTTTCTAATTAGTTTTGCTGTATTTTCTAATATCTCATTGTTTTTATATGTTTTTAAAGGGGTGCAGTTGCTGGCTCTTCTTGTACCAACTCTCGTCTCCTACCTTTTGGATGAAAATGCCATCTCCTCTGCGCCCCAAGTCTCCAAAGGCCTGCATGATTTTGCCCTTCAGAACTTAATGCGGATCGGTCCCCTCTATCCAGCTGCCTTCAAGATAGTAATTGGTGCGGCACCTGAGCTTAAAATCCGTCTGGAATCTGCTATACGAGCCAACCAGGCCAGCAGCAGAGCCAAAGCCGCAGCCAGGCAAGCTCAGCCAACTGTGCAAGCTGCACCAACCATCAAACTCAAAACGAGCTTCTTCTGAACTCTCCAAAAAATGCACTGTACGCTCTCGCAGCCTAATTTAATGTTGTCTTTTTTTGTTTGTTTTTTTGTTTTCTGTCAACAGAGTACCACATGTCATGTCTGTATTAACTACATTTTCTTAAGTGTGTTTATTTATTCTACATGTTCTCTTTTGATGGATGAGAACTCATCTTGAAGTCAACAAGGCGATTATGTAAATATCATTAAAAAGCCTTTGAATGTTCTCTTTAAAAAAAAAAAAAGCTCACTTTAAAATCTGTAGGACATTTTGATTGTGTGAATGTATCATTTCCAGACTTGATGCACATTTATAAAGGGATACAATTTACATTTCTATTTTTCAGTCGGTTCTTTTTTTTTTTCGCGTGGATCTTGTTGTTTTTTTATGTCTGGTCGTCATTTCTCTTCCCTCTCCAAAACGTTTTGGGATGGTTTTTATATGTGTGCCATTTTTCAGTGATTTTTGCATCACGATGAACATGGCGGTTATTTTATTCCTTTAGATTCCAATCATGCATGTTTGTTTAGTGGAGCTGGTGTATTATATGGCCTTAGGGTCTGCTGATTGTTACTGATAGGTGTTTATTATATTCATCCTTACTTTGAAATGTTGCTTGTTTTATGTTATAACCATTCCTACTACATGATCTTAAACAACCCTGAGAATTTAATCATTTTTAATCATTTTTTTGAGCCCAGAATTAGATTTGCTTTGAAAATTAATTGAATCATGCTTGCAGTTTGTTTTTATGCAGAAATTGTAATTCTCACAGAGTTAATTGGTCTGCTGATACATGGAGGGACACGAAGAACAAGTACACAAACTAATGTATGTGCTGCATATCATACAGATTGTTGTTTGATCCATATCTGTCAATCTGTAATAGCTACATGTGAGCATCAACCACCATCATAAAGTGTCGGATTTATTGAAAAGGCCCTATGTTATAATTCCACCCTCATTACCTTGAAATGTGAATAAAGTTGATTTGATCTCACTGTGCTGTTGCCTGTATTTACTTTACACATCCTTCACCCCTGCTCGAGGAATAAATACTAAGTATCGGTATCAACAGAATGACATTACATTAATGCACTCCCGTCTTCTGTACAGTCTTCTTATCTTTTCTTATCTTTCTTATCTTTATTTATTTATATTTTTA
>NW_023339751.1:5816622-5833076 GCF_004916995.1 Morone saxatilis
GAGTTCAGTCCCCGGAGCCGAGCAGACGGAGCGCAGTCGAGATACGTTTCTGTGTTTTATTTGCCCTTCCGTCGGTATCTAGCACCTCGAATCGGCGACACACAGCGGACAGAGCTCTCCACCGAGCCCGGCCATGGACGAACAGGCGGGTCCCGGCGTCTTCTTCAACAACAACAACAACTCTGTGTTGCCCGGCGGTGGGAAGGGGCCGCTGCCCGATGGCGACGCTGGGGAGGCGGCCCGGGCGCAGTACAGTATCCCGGGGATCTTACACTTCCTGCAGCACGAATGGGCCCGTTTCGAAGTAGAGAGAGCACAATGGGAGGTGGAGCGGGCCGAATTACAGGTGACCAAAACCCGACACATTTTAAAAAGCACACACGACCACACATTGGAGGCACTACCGCGGGTTTCTTTCTGGTAAAACTCGCGTTTGAGTTTGTGTGTTTGATTGTTCTGCTTACCGGGGTAGCTTTTTTAGCATTAGCTCCGGAGCTAAAGGAGCTGCAGCGCCCCCACTGACCCCGACGGCACGACGCGTGTTTGCGACCTCTTTTTACTGTGGCTTAAACTTTCTGGCTGCTTTAAGAGGTGGAAGACACACTTTGGAGTGGATTTATAGAAAATTAGCTGTAATAAAACCACTAACTTATAGCTAGATTTACCAGTAAAGTAGTTGTGTAGTAGCACAAAGCGGCCACCTACCTACGATTTTTAGTGCTTTTTTATATCTAAACCCATTAAAAAATGACTTGGAGTAAAATATAGTTGTTTCCTTGAGTAGTTTTGATCTCACGGGAGCTGCCAGTGCTGACAGACAACACTTATTAATACACAAGAGACTGTGCAAGTCTTACGTCTTGTTTATGAATATTATCATAAGCTAGCTGCCATGTCACTGCCACTCCTAAGGGAAAATCAAAAATGCTATCGTGTCTGTCCTGGGGAGGGGAAACGTCACAGTGCTTTTAATGAAGTCTTCTTAATTGGTCCACTCTTTCTTTTTATAGCATGTGTGACCCTTGCATGATGCCATCTGTAAGAGACATGAAGGGAAAAGGGAAACCAGACTCAAACTGGGACTTAAAGTAGAAGTTAATCTCTTGCAAACACCCAAGTTCACTCTGAAATCCTTGTTTTGTTGTGGTTTTCTAGTTTAACTGGAATTGTAACTTTCTCTCCATCAAGTTTTATTTCGTATTAACTGTGAACTGTAGACCGTGTGGGAGAATAAAGTGCTGTCTAATGTCATCTTATTGCATGTTTACAGGTGAATAAGTTGGCTGGCAGGTGTAATGCCCTATCACTTGTATGTTAATGGATTTTAACACATTTTAATTTGAGATATGAAGTATTATCCCCAGCCTGCATGATTGATTATTCCCACTTAAAGTATCTACAGAAGGAAAGGTTACTTTGTGCCAGACCATTTAATTATCCAGGGTTTTAGTACGCATTGTTACAGCTTATAACTGTTTAAGTTTCCCCCAAAATCTGGATAGAAATGTTCTTTTCTTTCCATCATTTTGACCCAGTTGTGGGGGGAATAGTTGCTGGATCACAGACAAGAACCAGCACAGACTTTTCTCGGGTCTGTCAGCCGGCAGCTCCATCGACAGACTGACCTCAGCTAACAAAGAGACGAGAGGGAGACACTGCATTGTTTTTAGATCGGTGACGTATACCCCTGCTCGGCGTAGTAGGGTTTTGACTCATCTGGCCCCGAGTATTAAGCTTCCTGTCTGCTGTCATGAAGCAAGCTTATCAGCCAAGCAGCAGCAACTGCGGCAAAGCACAGTGAGGTTGCTAAACGTCTTACTGGGTGGTTTGTTTGTGGCGGCAAACACAGTGCGCGCTCAATTTGAGTTCTTGTTTTTGTTGCACCTAGACCCCAAATGTGAGGCTGGTTGATGGTTTGTACATAATTTACATTTACGGCTTACTCATAATTGCACTCTAATCACCGTGGCACAGTACCTGCCTCATGTTTGAAGATTGAATTCTCTGTTTTGCCAGCTGTGGCCGTTTACTCCTGTTTTAATATCTTCTCTCTGCCAGTGCCGCACTATACCGGAGCAATAATGATGACTCACTCAAGCATTGAAAGGTTTGAAAATCCACATGGGATATTACCTTGTTGTGTCCTTGAGGGATGTGTGTATATATATATTTATATATTGCAAACATATACAGTACTTTCAGCCATAGAAGGTATTGGTAGATTCACTTTCAGGAGAGGGAGGAAGAAAAGAAAGTCATTTAAATGAACGTAAATAGACGTGTATGAATAATGAAAAGTTAAAGTGGGCACAGAGCCTTAATGGAAGGGGCCCTGCAGCATCTGTATGCTCATCCTTATGCAACACACTGCACAAAGTGTTCATCATCGCGTCCACACACTTGATGCTTTAATCACAGAATCAAACCTGACATGTTATCTTGCATGTTTTAAGAAGGTTACGTACATAGTTTCAGACAAAAGCCCGTTGAGAATGTACATAAAGGGATTTCACAACTCAGTGAATACTCTCCTCCCAGGATTTGTTTTGTTGTCGGTTGTATAGACGGTGAATAGAAGACAGTTGAGGCTGTGTCTTCTGTTGCTGTCTGAGAAGGCAAACCCCAGGGCTTGTAGGAATGTCGTCCAGCCAGCCTGTTAGGTCATGCTCAGCCGCTCCTCTCTTCTGGAGCAGCACAGAAACCGTACTGTACATGCCCAACTCGCCCCGCTGCTGCCTCTCTGCGTAATGCACAGGCTGCTGTCATTCATGAGTAGACTCCAGTTGAGGGGGTCATGGATAATCGATTGATTGACTCAGTTATCTGAGTAAAAAAAAAGTGACAATTAACTGATTTATAGTTTAATCTGTAAAATGTCAGAAAATGGTGAAAAAATGACAATTTCCAAATGTCTTGTTTTGTCTCACCAACTGTTGACAAGGAAAAGCAGCGTTCAGTTAGTTGCATTTTAAACTTTACTGCCACTAAATCCTACACATCGATTATCAAAGTGTTTGCTTCACACATCTACAGAGATTTATGATGTAATACAATGAACAGTTCATTGTTTTGACTTCATTTGATGAATGAAGTAAGTAAAAAAACAAAAAACAAGTTGATATCACTCTGCTGTACTGACAGTCACAGATATTTTCCAGCCCTGATGACTGAGGTTGAGTCGAGTTACGCCCTGTACAGGCCAGGCAGTGCTCCAGTGTGCTTCATCAGCCCTCCAGTTATGGGGAAATCCCTGCTCCATAGGGTATCTCCTTGCCAGAAGTATCTGTCAGCAGCCATAATTTGACACCAGGAGAAGGTTGAAGGTGACTCAGGGTGTAAGGTGGCTCTGTGCGGGTGCAGACTGAAACGTGGACCCACTTATCTTCACTGGATAGAAGCGTCTCTTGTATTTCTAAAAGAAAAGCTTTTTCAACATGAGCGAGATCATTGTGTGGCTCGTGTTATTTGATTACTTATCTCCCTGTCGGAGAAGACCGCAGCGAACTGCAGCAGCCTAGAATTAGCCTGCCTCAGTTAGATGAGTTATTACTGGGATCTTATGTTTACTTTTACTAATGGCAAAGCCTGAGGCATATTTAGCTCCACGGTGCGGCATTAAGAAGGACCGAACCAAGAACTAACATATACATGCATATACCATGGCGTTCAGAAATGGGTGTCACCGTCATTCCTCAGTCGAAACAGCGTCCACCCCCGAGCTGCAGTTATTTTTGTTTGCCCTCCCAGTGTGCGCCTCAGAGTGGGAAAGTACAAAAAAAGTACATGCTTCCTCACCAAGAATGCGTACCGTTTTCTCAACGTTGTTACATTCACGTAGAAACTTTAGGCTCTGCAAATGTTGATACCATTTCACATCGTGTCTCACGTAACCAGGATGTAGACCACAAAGACACGTCTCCATCCTCCATCACAGGTTTAATACAGACAGTGGTAATATTCAGTAGAAGCACCACAAAGACAGTCAGCGCTGTGTGTGTATCAAATATTCGCAGATAATTACAGATAATGGTGAGTAGTTTAAAGGAGCCTGAAGGGACCCTTGTTTATTAACTAAAGCCCGGTCCTCTGAGCTTTGCTCTACTGTCCCTGTTGGACACACACCAGAGCCTTTCTCTACGCTGTAAAGCCGCCTTGTCAGCCTGTTAATTCCCTTCCCGTTCCTTCATTCACACTTACAGCCTTCATCTGTCTACGTGGGAGTGCGGGCCAGCTGCCTGGTGCCACAGAGTTGCATGCTTCGCCCCGGTTTTACAATAAATCTGAGGTCGCCAGTCTGTCAGTTGTAAATTGGTGGTACTCACCAGGTCAAATGGGGAGAATGGTATTTTTTTTTATGTATACATCTACGTATAGATTATAATTATGTCATTCACTTGATATGGCCGTGTGCATTTTTATTAATTGTTTTATTTCTTTTCCTTTGACATGTGTTTTAACATGTGATAACTGGATACTGCTGGGGACCTTTATTTAGAAAAACTAAAATCACAATCACAAAAAAACTCACAAAAGGAAAGCAGCATTAGCCCAAGTTGAATCATTTTGCATCATATAAAAGGATATTAAAGGGGAGCTCACCCAGTCCTTGCTGCAGTGGCCATGAGTACTAATATAGTGCGAACAACAACACAGCAAGTACTCTAACTAACGTTAGTTATGCTGCGGGTTTGCAAACTGTCGCTGAAGTTGCTGCTGCTGCTTTCCCAGAGCAAGCACACGTCACTCTGTTACTATAGCTAACATCACAACAACAGCATATTGGCAAACTAGAAAGTCATTTAACGTTATCTGACACACAGTTCCAGCTGGAATAACAAGTTAGTGTTGTGTTTCTCCGCCCGATCCGCTTTGTTCGTTTCCTGTTTACAGTGACGAGTCTGTGTACAACCACCGGCTGAAAGCCAGCAGACAATAAGGAGATATTTAGTGAAAAAAGGGAGTATTAAAATGGCATTAAACCGCCTTTCAGGATTGGGGAAGCCCAAGGGTTAAGGTGCCAGTCATTCTTCATTCTCCAGTTCAGCTGTGGCTGCCTTTTATTGGGTTCTTACTTTGTTTCTGATGCTGGCTAGCAACTGGACGAGTGATCACATTGTGCCAGAAATGAGAGTCAGAGTCTTTGTGAAATGATTTTCTCCCATTTCGAATCTTCTTGGCTCTGCAGTGTATCTTTACTCTCTGTTGTAAATGTTGCTTTCACCACGGTTCTGCCTGGACCACACCTTACAGTCACACGGCCTATTTGTCAGAGAGAAAATGCTGATGTTGAAAAATGTAGCTCTTTGCCTGCATACAGTATGTGTGAGCGTGCTCCGTGTACCTTTATGTAATATTAATGCAGCAACATGGGATGCAGCACCCTCGTCCCCGAGATGCCCAACATGCTGCCTTTTGTTTGCACCCCCTGTGAAGTAGCACTGCAGTGTCATCTTGACGGCAAAGTGTAAAATGAAGCTCGAATGGAAACTTGTGACGAGATTAAAAGAACGGTTTCCCCTCAAAGGTTTAGGAGATAAGAGGAGACATATTTTTTGACTCTCTGGCAGTAGAAGGAGTTTTTTTTTTATTGTTTTCTGGGTTTTGTACGAGAGGTGAAAGGCACAGCTTGGCTCATTCCAGATAACTGTGCAGAAATCTTTAATAAATCCCCGTTTGAGCAGTCAGCGTCTCACCCTGACCCTCAGAGCAGTCCTGAATCTGTGCTCGTGGACATGAGCAGGGTGAATCGATGTGCAGTGTGTCCGCATTTGAAGGAGTGAGCTCGAGACATGATCACAGGTCCTCAGCATTTCACAATGTAACTCGCTGCTTCTGTGGCACAGGAGGAGCAAAATGGAGCAGTGGATTAAGCTAAGCAGTTTGTTTGATACCCACACCCGACAGTCAGTCTGATGATTGTGTAATACGTGTACATGTAGTCACTATGGAGCCTTCTTACAGATGCTCTCCGAGACAGAAATGTGGCTGTGGAAAGATAATCGGTTTCAGTGCAAAGACTTGTAAAAAGGAGGCGAAGAGACAGCTGGATGTGAAACTGGAGGCCATTCAGGAAGGTAAAAGATAATCCACCTAAACTGAAATGATGGGTTTTTGTGAGACAGTACAAATTTGCTGCCCCTTTTTTAATATTCCTGGATGTATGAGACCATTGTGGACAAAGTTACAAATCATTGAGCAGGCCTGCTTTATGGCAGTATTGGATTTTGTGATTTATGAACTGCTTTGTCGGGTGTTTTTATTTGCTGCGTTTGCCAAAAAACAATCTACATCCAGGGTATCTGCAGGTGTTGAAAGGTATTAAAAGCACTGAATTCGAGTTCCTCAAAAGAGGCCATAGAAGGTATTAAATGACCACTGTGTAGGATTCAGTAGCATCTAGAGATGAAGTTGCAGATTGCAAACATTTGAATACAGCTCAGTCTTCCAAACGTGTAGAAGAAACTGTAGAAACAGGACGGTTCAACAGGGCGGCCTCCGATTAAAATATCAAACACAGTTATTCTTATTTGCAGGTGATTTGAAAACATTTGGATATTCCTTTTCTGCCAATAGTTACACACCTATAAACCTGAAGTAGGATTGTTTTGACAGATGATTGTGCTGCAGGAGGAAGACTTCTGTCCGCACCAACAGACCTATAACAAGTACTGTCTCTACTGCTATCTACAGTAGTTAGAAGGTCTTATAATGGGCAACTGCAAGCTTTAATTAGATGCATTTAATAAGTTTTCATTGGTTAATCCATCCATCCATTTTGTGGAACGTGTCACTGTATATAATAATAAATAACTCTGAGCGATATCATCATTGTCCCTATTGGTTTTCCATATTATTATATTATATTTTCATGCTTCACAAATGTAATTCTATGTGGTTTAAAAACAGTTAAAAACAGGACAGTTAAGGAAACGCATACATTTGCATTGCATCTAATACTAATTTTATGAGTAAATCTTTATATGGATGAGTACATAAACCAATCAGTGGTTATGTGATTTTCATTCTATAAGAGTCTATAAATATTCAACCTTTAACCTTCTGTGCTCGAAGTGAAGCCATAAAGAAGTTGATCTGTGGCGACGTTCTCGGCGGACAAACAGAAAATGCTCCGCTGTAGCCACGTTACAGTCGTCCCCACCCCGACAACCCTCTCCTGCTTCAGTTGTTTTGCTGCCTTTTCTCTCTCTTGCTACTAGTGCGATGGCATGTGTGGAATGTACTTGGCTCGTCATCAGGTCGGCCTTCACGGGGCTCATTGGTTTGCGGTAACTGCGAGAGTAAACCCGGTGTTGGCTGAAAGAAAGGTTGTTTGCATTGTAAACGTGGGATTTACACCAGCCCCCTCTGCCTTCTTCGGCTCCGACCGCGGGCCTAAAGGACAAGCATGTGTGACCATTTTGTTTGTGAGTAAGCCTTGAGGTTGTAGGAGTATCCGGTGATCTTTTATTTTTTTTTTTTACAAATGGAGTGAGCTCAGTCTTGCAGCTCAGATGTTCTGCATTTTTCACAGTGTTCACTCTGTCTAGATTAAATGGCCTCATTGTGTTGTAGATGTCTTTGGTGATGATGCGGAACGAGTCTGGGAGAAAACATGTCTGGAATTCACAAATCTTAGACTTTAAAGTCTGGTCTAATTATAAATAGTGAGGATTTTGTTTGTAGTCATCCCACATTCATTGACTGAAAGGTTGAAAAGAATATATAAAATTTGATGGAGTTGTTTTCTTCTGTGTCCTTTTGTCTGTGTAATCCACTGAAAACAATGTGTGGTTAAATCTCATGCTAGTTAGATGACTAGAAATGAAGAAATAAAACAGATTTAAACTAGTACAGCAACAATCAAATTCGACTTATTTGCACTGAAAAGAGACATAAAGTCTTATCTCTTTTTAAAACTTTCAATAAGTGAAAAGAGCTGAACTAAAATCTGTGTTTGTGCCGTTCTGTCTTCAAATGTGTCTCAAATTGTGATGTAGTAGGACTGGAAGCTGCTGTCCGTCCATTATTCCTTGTTTTACTATTTTAATTAAGAGTAGAAAATTGACACTGAAACTAAGTTTGACGACACGCCAAAGCAGAAAGTATTGCGACCAACTTTCATACCTTGGCTTGCCAGAATGTAGCGAGTGTTTGGTGTTTATTTTTCACCCTAGCTATCTCCTCTGCCTCCTTTTCCTGTCTCCGAAAAGCCCTGCGCTCTAGATGGATGCCCCATGCTACATGTCTCTTACTCAGACAGACTAAGGAGCTCCTTATCCAGCAGCCCAATAATGCAGGCAGTGTGAGGCCGGGAATTAAATGCTTCCTGTGTCTCTTTATGGCCGGAGTTGACTCATTGCATTCCTCCCAAGGTTAATGTTTGATGGAGGAGAGATGGCGAGCCAGAGATTCACAGAGCCGCACTCTTCTCTATCTCTGGCACCGCAGGACGCCAGGGCTCCCTGGGCCAGCACTTCATTTGGATAAGGAAGTGAACGCTCGCTCGCTCTATCAATCAACGCAGATGTACAGTTTCATCCACAGCGAAAAATGAGTCAGTGTGCAGTCTTTTGACATTTGAGGTAACATGAACAACCTACCTAGCTTCTTGTGTGGCCATGCTTTTAGCTCCAGTTGTTGTTTTCTCTGTTGATTAAATTGTGACACTTTTTTATTGATCATTTATTGTTGGTTTTTTTGCCTTTCCGCTCAGCGTTTTTGACATCTGAGCCGGAAAGATCGACCGCGTTCAGCTGGACATCAAGAGAGGTTTAATGGAAAATAGCTCTGCAATTAGCCTAATGATGAGGTATTTGTAGGCTCTGCAGCCCAGTTGCATGTGATACAGCTTCAATGCCCAAAGGCAGTGGTCCTCACTGATATTTGGATTGGAGCCACTTTAGCCAGAGTAAGTTATTTTGGGAGCCACACAGTCTGGCCCAATCCAAACAGTGATAATTTTCCATATGCAATATTTTCCTAATGCCTTATTTGTGCCCCTTTTTTATCCTCCAAAGACACAAAGTGATCCCTGCTTTGTTAAATGTAAGCAACGTGTTCAGTCGTTGTCATCTCAACAATTATTTTCCTCCTGTCATATCCGAAAACCTTTTCAGTCCACCTACTGGGACGAATCAATATTTTTCATCAGGTAAAAAAACCGAATGCCTTACCCACTCCTCTGTGACTCCTGGGGCTGTGTGTTTTCTTCACTTGTCATTGTCTGCCGAGCTTCACTGTCACCAGCCTTATAAATGCACCAAAAGCCTTTTTTGTGAAGTTTAACCTTTTTCTGGAGCTGCTTTTCTTCTCGTTGTGGCTTTTCTGTTTTTAATGCTCAATGATACCGGCTCAAGGATGTGGAAAGTCAGATGCATACTAAGCGTCGTTAACATTGTTGTCAATCCTGAATGCATTAGTATAGATCCAGCTGAGGATAGAGGAGGGATAAGGAACCTGAGACTGTGTAGACGTAATAGGGAGAGTGATGTATGTGTTGTGCTCACCCACCTTTTCAAGAGCATCAATTGTTGGCGTCTGTGCAGACTGCTAGCATGCGACGGTTGCCAACTAAACTCTGTGCTGTTTACACCGTCAAACTGAGAAGCATTGCCCTAAATCCTAAGGGCACCAGAGCTCTAGCGGGCAGGTGGCTACGAGTTCCTCTGCGGAGAGCTGTGGATGCTAAGAAATGCAGTTATTAATACGAGGCAGATTGAAGTGCTGTCATGACTCATTGTTGCAGGCAGCAGTAGCGCTACTTGGTATCCGTGTGAAACTGTGATCCAGCCCACTCAAACTCGCACCATCCTCTGCATGTAGAGTGAAATGCAGGGAATCAAGTTCAATATTAATTCCTTTTAAGATGTTTTAGAATTTGAATCATCCCCAAGATAAAACTGGAATATGCTTTTTGAAGTTGGACAGGAGCGGTTTGGCTCGTGGTGCTTTTCTCTAACCTTGTTAAACAGTGGATCTACATCTATCTCTTCTTTTGGTAATGGTTTACTCTGTTGCAGGTGTTAGTTAATCCAGAATAAGATTTAAACATTTCACACTAATTATTCTGTCATCTAAACTAAGTGGCACTTAAATGCACCTCTTGTGCTCATTGTCTTGCTGGTGATATTCAACAACTGAGATGGACTCTGAAGGAGAGTGTAATTTCAATGAAGTGCTGAAATGGAAACAACAGCATGCTTATCCTCTCTTCTGTAAACAATGAAGCCTTTAGAGACTTGGGCAGCGTCTAGAGTCGCTTGGCAGGCTTCACCTCGCTGTAACCCCTAAAATACAGGACGGACTGTGTGGACAGGTTATGTTGTGATTGGGTTTGGTTTCTCTCTGCTCCTCAGATTGTATGTGGTGAAAGGCAACTTCATGGAGATGCAATATACTCTAAAGGGAAACGGAAAGCTTTAAGGGGAACATTTTTCATGTTTATTGCCCAATTCTTGTGAAAATAGATCATTCATAACTAACTAGTTAATTATTACGGGGTTTTTCTTTAGCACCAACCAAATCTAATCAGAATTAATAGACATTTATATCAACACGGCCCTATAAAGCCAAAAAGCATTAACAGCTTAGAGGGTTGTTTCTGTACTTGTAGAATCTGGAGTTAAGGTACGTAACTAACGGTCTGTTTCGTATAGGCTTCTCCTTCCATGTCTACCGGTACCCGCAAACACAAACTGAAAACCAACATAAAACCTACTGCTGTGAGAAGCGGAGACAATGGTTACGCACTGCAGCGGTCCGGCAGAGAGCAGAGTCGGAGAGAAAACAGCCCTCCGTGCAGCGAGAGGCATGATGGAGAGCGCACAGTTAAAGTACCCCAAATAGTCAGTCTGACAAAACCCTCAATATGCAGTGAGTCAGAGACATCCTGCTGACAGAAACTGAACTGAAATGAGAAATGAAAGAGCAATTAGAAGAGTTAGAATTATAATAAGTTCTCTTTCAAATGTGAACATCTAAAGATATGAATCAAGTATTGTTTTTGTAACTGCATTTTTTGACTCAAACGGACCTCAAACCATGTCACGTGACTTCATGACATTGTAATTCAGTAAACCCTAAGAACAAATATTACTGGGACTGCTACAGAAAATTGCATATGAGCATATATATATGTCCAACAGTATAGACACTCCCACTGACCATACTCAGTCTAACCATATACTAGGTGTCTAGTTTTCTTTCTGTCAGATAATGTTCCTCATCAAGACCAGTTTCTGTAGCTTAAGTGTCAGCTATGTTTCATTTGCAGCTCAGTGGGTAGAGGACCGGAGTCGATGGTTTGGCACAAGAGCAAATCCAAATTAAAGTTCCTCAATTTCTTTTTATTGACTCAAGAATTGTTTTGAATCTAGAATTTGGTCTGAATCAAATCTCGACACCAAAAATCTGAATCAAATTGCGAGATTGCCAAAGATCCCCACTCCTGATTGTAACACCAGATAACGGAGTCCTGCTGAAAGCTAACTAGCCTAGATGCCCTTTAGACTGAGTATCACAGTATGATTTTATCTGTGTTTGACTTTTTTCACATTTGTAAGGGCGAATACGAGTGACTGGCATATATTGTGACGAGTCCAATCTGTACACATCCTGCTCTAAGATAGAGACCTCTCTGCTCGGTGTGTGATCTGCTCTATTTGATTTATCTGCAGCTCATGTACTGTATCCTTCACTGTGAGCTAGCCTCTACCACTCTCATTACAAGTGAGCATGTGCACGCTCGCATGTGTGCAATGTAATGCAATGCTGACTCAGACTGTGCGTCAACAGCTGCTGCCTGAAGAGAGACAGTGGTTTGCAGAGGGAAGAGATTTTAGGGGAGTGGGGCGCTTTGTGTGTGGGAGAGCGAGTAGGTTATATTAAAATAGAATAGTACAGATGGGCTCTTTATTATCCATCATGCCACGCATATTGATTTGACATCCTATTTTAGTCTTGACAGAAGTCGTTGTTCTCAGATGTTGTCTCATGAAGGTTGTTTTTGAAGTCAAGTCTTTGTTGCTAACTAGCTCATATCTAACATGACAAAACAGCGGAAACATTGACTCTATTTATAAACGCTACTTTTAATCTCTTCCTACTTTTTGAAGTGACCTGACAATCCTATTTTTGTGTTTTCAGGCCCAAATCGCCTTCCTGCAGGGGGAGAGGAAAGGTCAGGAGAACCTGAAGAAAGACCTTGTGAGGAGGATCAAAATGCTGGAGTACGCGCTGAAGCAAGAGAGGTGAGTGCCTGAACTCCCACTGCTGCTTCAGCCCACCCACAACACACACAAATACCTCAGCTAGTCTGGAACAACTGCAGTGTTTCCATGTTTTGTACGTTCCCTAAAAATAAATTCTGAGAAATACAGAAAAGGAGAACATGGCGGTGCGAGATTCTCACTGGCCAACAAATCAGCGTCCGCTGCACCTGCACAGAGCTAGCACACTCCAGAGTGGAGCTCTCTGCGTGTTTGATAATGTGTAAATGGGCTGCTGGCGTTTTTAAAAGAATTCCCAGCTTCCTCCTGTTTATATTCAATGCGTACCAGTCTGATGTCTCAGCTGGTGTCAGCAGAAGAAGTAACGGAGTGAGAGATTCCCCCGAGTCCAGCTGGTGTGATGTCTCTGGACAAAAGCATGTGTTGGCATGAAGGCTTTGTTTCCTGTCGTATGCTGATGACTCCACACAGTCCTCTGTAGAAGGACGGGGAAGGAGGAGAAAGGAATTATCTCTCCACCTAAGAGAAACTCACCGTTGCGGCGGTCTTTCTCCAGTAAACAAGAAGACTTGCATTGTTCTCATTCTCATGTGCATTAGCCCGTCACCGGCAAACAAAAGGTCCCTGTGGTAGCGGTGGTGATACACTTTGCATTTCCTTCCCTCCTCGACACTTGGCTGCACCCTGGAACAGAGATACAGTGGTGACTTCAACACGTCTTTATTAATGTGACTTTAAGCCATTGAGCAAGTCATTCAGGCAGCGGTAGCCCTCTACAAAAACTGAACACATAGTTCTCATTTATTTTGGATACATGTAAAGAATTTATGACAGGTTTTTCCATCAGCACAGCTTCGGGTCAGTGAATTTAAAGAATCATTATAATAATTACAAGTTGGGTTTTATTAAGGCATATTCCTCGAGGTAATTTCTGAAAACGAGCAGCCAGACGGCCCGACAGGTTTTAAATAAACCCCCAGATTACCCAGATGTATTCAGAACAGAAGCAGAAGGCGAACTGTAAAATTATTACCCAAACTGTCTCTTATAAACATCCATCACAGGTTACAGACTGACGTCCTGGTCGAGCTTTGACCCACCATACTTAAAGTATTCCTGTGTAATGAGGGATTATCATGGACATTTCAGGTGCTTTCCCTGTCAGTTTTCCCTGTAAATTTTATGGTTTTCTTGTTTACAGCCTTTCTGATCATGTGACAGCTTGTGGTTCTTTCCCTGTCATACTTAAGTTATAATATACCAGAATTATCCTTCTGACATTCATCAAATTATTATATGTAGCTCACATTTTGACCACTCCTTTGCAGGTGTGATTTAATGCTGTCACCGTGTAGTCAGGCAACTGTCACTGTCTACTCCCTCAACACTAACCACAGAGGAAGTACTCAACTGCTCTGTGGCCGACAGTAAAAGAGTCTGGTTGTGTTAGACAGCTACGAGCTGGGAATGTGAGGAATTCTATGAATGCACAGCAAAACACGAGCTCTGTAAAGCAGAAACGGACAAGTAAAGGTTAAGAATAGAAAACTGGGATGGGCTGTAGGTATCATAATTTGAGCTGGGAGATTGTCCAGCCTAACGGGAGCCTTAACACGACGGAGTTAGACAGGTGTCGTAATAGGTTAGTGCTCATTCCTCCAGTCAGCTCAGAGGTTAGATACATTTTACCTGCGTGTGCTCTATGAGGAGCATCATCATTTGGTGTGTTAAGCATGGAATCGTCCTCTGGCTGTTTGTAGTGTATATTTATCCACTTTTCTCCAGTGACATCAGTGCATACTCTGCTTCAGGAGCAACACTTAGCCCAGGATTACTACCACTTCCCCATGTTGCTAAGCAACGGGTCATGTCTGCGAGGGTATCTGAAAGCAATATCAGAAATGGCTTTCTGAATGTAGGATGTGCCCAATTTAAAATGAATTTGATTTTGATGGGGGTTGCTTCCTCTGGATCACGGAGGGAGTAGGGCAGGCGGTGTGAAAGCTCTCCTTGTATTGACTCTTCACCTCTGATATTGATGTGTGCAGTCACTGGATGAAACCGCATCTCACTATTGCAAATAGATGAAAGCTACACATATATGTAAATATACCTATATCAGTTTGTTAATGCATTTTTTTTTGTGAATCACCTTTTATTAGAAATCTGTTGTGGTCGTATGTGTATGTTTATATTATTGTTTTACACATTGTTGGTCTAAATTGATCATTCCAATGAAATTATAATGCCAAACAAGCATTAAGTATTCAGTATTTTGTTTGTGAGCAAAGTCTGATTATAAAATTGTAATTTTATAATGATATGTGATCAGTCAGTCCATAGACAGAAAATTATCTTATCTTGGTCTCCTGTGATAGTAAATGTAATATCTTATGAATATCAGATAAAACGAGCTATTTGAATATGCCTAATTGCCGATTTTTCACCGTTTTATAGAACAAATAATGAAAATGATTGTTATAGTAGTTGCCGCCCTTTTTATCTTATCACTATCTTAACATTAAAAAAAAGACGCACATACACGTGAATCAGTCTAACAAGCTAACGTGTTTGTGAGAAGTGGAGCAAGTTGCTGTCGGGACGACTTTCAAAGCTTATGCAGATGCCATGCATAATGAGTTTTTTTGAAATAGCTTCTTCTTAGACCTTTTTGATCAGCCCCTGTTTGCTTATTTGTCTGTCTCTTTTTTTTCTCTCTTCACTTTCAGAGCAAAGTACCACAAGTTAAAATATGGGACAGAGTTAAATCAAGGTGATATGAAGCCTCCGAGCTACGACTCTGGTAAGTCCTCTTCATACTAAATCACAGTGTTGAGTTCACATACCTCAAGTGACAGGACTGTTGCGAGTGTGTAGGCTGCATTCATGTTGAATCTTGTTTGCCTCGATAGCGTTCTTTCTCAGTGTCCTTTCCCAAATGCTGAATGAGTGCTGTTGTTGGGATGTTGGGCAAAGTCCGGGACGATTACACTTCCACTTTTACTTTTGATGAAGACACGCCCTATGAAGGCTCGGTTCACTAGAATTACAAAAAAACATTTTTTCTCTCTCCTCTAGTGGCATCTAGTCACACAGCCATGCAGATAGTTGAACTATCCAGAATAACAGAGACATTGTTTCTGAAAAGAGATATTATTTAATGCTGAAGTTTAATTAGACCTAAAATACTTGAGTCGAATAATTGATGAGCTGATGTACAGATAAGGAATGGCTGAACTAATTTTTCAAGCAAAAATGCCAAACATGACCCAGTTTCAGCCTCTCAATTGTGAAAAATTGCAGCTTTTCTTTTTCTTACATTATAGTAAACTGAATCTCTTTTGCATATTTCAATTTGAATCAAATTTAATCCTTCAACTGTATGAAATTGTGATAAGCATTTTGAACCATTTTCTGACAATTACAAACCCAACGATTAATCTGCAGTTTAATCTTTAACAAAGATAATTGTTAGTTGCAGCCATGAATGTAAATCTTTAATTCTGTGAGCACTGCAAATGAAATTATTCCTTAAGAGCTTAGAAATATTGGAAATTTGAGCATTTATTCAGTGGCAGCTCCACCTGCAGATGAAGATTGTGCGATACAATCGAAAAGCTCCAAGACAGCTACTAAATGGATGTTGTGGTGAGATTGTTTTATCAAGTGACTCTGTTTTTTTTTCAAGTACTCTAAAGCCAAACTCTCTGCATGGCTAAATTCCACTAGAGTTGAATAAGAAATATGCACACAGCTTCCATAAATGAAGCTTAAACTACTTTATCTAAAATGTTACTCTCATTTTTCAGTGTTCATCTATCACAGTACTTTGTTTTACCGCGGTATCACTCATCTATCAGTGCACTACCTGTTTCTCGTTGTATTATTGTAGTTTAATTAGCCTCTCATGTTCAGGTCCTCTGCCATCATTAAGTCAGATTGCGACATTTCCTCTCCTCTCTCCTCATCTCTATTCATGAGGGCCGTTCAAAGCAGCCGAGCCCTTGAAGTGTTGATGAATGAGGGGAGGGGAGGGGGAGGTGAAGGGGAGAGGTGTTAGGTGGAGGGGATGGAAGAGGGGGAGATGAAGAGTGGGAGGTGTTGCTCGTATGGTGGCGCACCTGCCCGCTCCTCCTCGCCCTCTTGATTTAGGCATGACCCACTTTTTGAGGCACCCTCGTCTGTCTGCCCCGCCAAATCAACCCTTCGACACACACACACACACAC
>NW_023339751.1:5833154-5844333 GCF_004916995.1 Morone saxatilis
ACACACACACACACACTCGACCCAATCTAAATCTTATTAACACGTCTCTCTGCTCCATACAAAATTCCCACCTGACTCGCGAGCAGGGTGCTGACGTTGAGTATCAAAGTGAGCTTTGAATCTCATCATTGTTTGTTTTTTCAGAGCCGTAGACAGTCATAAAGAGTGTGTGTTGTTCTGGATGCTGCAGGCACAGACACACGTCGTTGCTCTTTCTAGTATGTCATGGGACATGGTTGGAGCAGAGACCATCCATTTTAAAGGTGTCGGGATGCGTCATTAAATATCAAATGTCTTGTTTTAGCATCAAGAACAAGCCGTCGCTAATGAGTTTTAATCTCTTCTCTATTTCTGCTGCCAGTGCTGCTGTGTACACAGCTTTATTAAGGCAATAATTACCTACTGGGATGTTAATATTTGCATTGAGGTTTGTTATTTAAGTTGCACAATAACTTGGGTCAAAATCCAACCATGAACTACAGTAAAAAGGTGATAGGGCTGGAGTGTAAATACTGATAATACTCTTAGGCACTCTTTACAATAAATGTTATTTCACTGGCACCCTTTTAAAGAGAAACAATACCCTCTTTTATTTAACTCTAACCCACTGCTGACTTACTGAAAGCAGCTAAGTGCTGGATGTGTGTAGTTGCCAGGATGCTGTGATGCAGGAATGTTCTGGTCGTGTTTACAGAGTGGAAATAATGTCCGAGGCCGTGCTGTCCATAACGCTCTAATTTGTGTCCTTCTCCTCTCCTCCAGATGAAGCCAACGAGAACGAGTCTTCTGGATCGCTCAACAATCAGCTGTCCTGGAAACAAGGCCGTCAGCTCCTCAGACAGTAAGTGCACATGCTTGAGTCCTTCTGTGACAGTCTTCAACCCAGAAAATAAAATTACTGCTCTAAATTTAACTGTATCAAAGTACCAGGATGTTCACCGGCCCCTTGTTGCATTTCTATCCAATAGTATTATCACTTTTGTCAGACTACCAGCTTTTATGAAGTACGCTACTGTGCCAGAAGTGCTATGGCCCCAAAAAGAACTGTGGGAAAGAGCTCCCTCACATGGGCAGCAGCAGTCATTACCTGCTCGGTGTGTTGTTTTGTTTACCCCCCCGGTGTACCCAGCTGGCTCAGGAACGTTTGGTTATCGTATCATCCTACTATCTAGTTGGTCTGTGTAAATAAACCGGGCTCCGGCCTTTATCCCAGACGCCATCAGGCAGCCTCACACATCATCTGCCCCAACATGCCGGCTGATAAGGCAGCCAATTTACTCTTGACTCTGTGTCAAGGGACAGATCAATAATGTGCTAAGACACCCCTCCCTTTCAGTCAGTCGCACGCTCAAACTGCTCGAGCTTCTTCTGCATTCCTACAGGGTAGGTGTAATGTTTGATGAGTAGCTCATCTTGCCTCAGCAGATCTGATACACACAATTAGACTGCCAGAGGACCTGTCACTTTTGACAGTAACAAGTACTCGACTCTTCGTCATCACGGATCACATTGAAGACTTTGTAGTGAATGGACTTATTGTCCCTTGTATTTGTAAAGAAAACTTAATTTAATGGTCCTTTGCAGCATTTTGAAAGACTAATTTACATCTTATAATCCAAACTTCCTCTTTCTACACTATAAATACATATGTTTGTATTCCTTTCACAACAAATTACATTTTTTTGCCAAATGCAACCAGGTTTAAGTTGATTTACCTTGTTCCAGGTACCTGCAGGAGGTGGGCTACACAGACACCATCTTGGATGTGAAGTCTCAGCGGGTCCGAGCGCTGCTAGGGCTAGCTGGGGATGGAGGCGCGAGGACAGGTGAACGGACCAGTACCGAGCCTTTGGTCAATGGGACAGACACCTCAGCAAAGGGCATGGGCACCAGAGGGTAAGTACGCTCCTCTAAAGGGATCTATAGACTGAGAAATAACATTATTTTATAACTTTACTCTGTGATATCTGTGAGGTCTGAGCAGTATCAGTTTTGAGATGATGTTAGATTGTGCAGTGAATGTCTATATGAAAGTGAAAGTGTTATGATGAAAGATGGAAAATACAGATGCATCTAGTGTAATCTGTGCCGCTCTAATGTTGAAAATGTAGCAAAACAATAAGCAATCTTTGGCAGTTTTGGAAATGCAGATGTAACAAAGTGAGATTTTAGGGTAAATATGATTTTTGGAAGTAGAATCACGTTAGCTCTCCGGTGTTTTCTACATTATTTAACCTCATATTCATATTCTGAGTGTCACACAGTGGGATTTAAATTTCTGACACATTCACGGTTGTGTTAAAAAAGACCACATTTCTTTCATGATTATGATCTTTTCTCTGGGACAGTCGCAAAATCAGTGTTAAGTGGCCTTCAAAAGCAACACATCAACATTTTTTAATGCTAATATATGTTGATGTGATGAATGAATTTCAAAAAGCGCACACACGACATGAAAATGTGAGCATTTTAATAACTGTTACATATTGTTAGTGCAACTGTGTGTTAATGCGTGCCTCTTTGTTCTTCAACAGGAAAGCTGAGCTCTCTGAAACTAGCGCCGTACTGGAGGCCTTCAAGTTCATTGAGAATGCCGCAGCTGAGTTCAGTGATGAAGATGATGAAGAGGATAGCGAGGGGAGGGACAGGACTAATGTGGAATCCAGGACGGTAAACCTGTCCTCACCTTCTGCACTCACACAAAGTTAAATAGAAGTTGTCTCTGCACTATTAATAACTGTACTATTAATAACCCTCAATATTTATTTTACTCAGATCCTGAGGAAGAAGCCCACATCGACGTTGTCGCCAGCCAGTATGGATACTAGTGAGGACCCTGACACAGAGGAGGCGCTGAAGGGCTTTGACTTCCTGTCCAGCCCTGACGAGATGGACACCTCACCGGAGTCCAGAGGCAACGGGGACGGCACAGACTGGGGTGAGTCATGGAACAATTGAGAACAGAGCAGAGTTGGAATAGGATGAGAAGTGCCATCTAGACACCACACAGTTACAGTACCTACATTATAAAAAGGTTTGTTCATTTTCTCTTGCACAATGATGAGCTTGTTTCATTTTTATCTACAGATTTAATAAAGCTTCAGAGGCATTGAAAAATCGAACTTAATTTATCTAATATAATGTATCTAATCTAATTATTTAATGCTGTAATAATTTTCCTGTTTCTATTCCTAAATTTGACTTGTCAGTTTGGTGAGCGTTCATTGAGTACTCATCATTCATATATCATGCTGTGGTCATAAATCATGTTTGGAGTTTCTCTGTTTAACCCATAGTTTGTGATCTCTTCCACTGTGTGTTCCCATAGCCAGCCTGTGAGCACAATGTCTCTTCCACTCCTGTGTGTCGTCAAATCAACCCGATTCCCTTTGAGTCTCATACGTCCTTAGACCAAAGCCAGAAAAAAATTGGCTTGATGTCACACTGAGGTGTTTCTTTGTATTCGAACGTGGGTTTGAGTCATACAACAATTTGATTATGGCAAAGATTTCACGGTGTGGATTTTATGATTAGATTTGTCGTGACTCAGAATCCAAATGTTCGAATGAAAGAATTTCCCACATGGCATTAACTTCCCTCCCACCGCTCTCACTTCTTCCAATAGAAAACCCTTAAAAGATCAAACGAGATGCTGCTCAGTCTAATTTCACTGAGACGGTAGTGGCCTACTTTTAAAGAAACGATGCTCATCTCAGGTCCTGAAGGCCTACTGCTCCCCCGGAGGCTTGAGAAACCTCCAGGGGAGCACGAGTCCGAGAGAGGCCTGTGCACCTTACCCACACTGCCGGGCCTCTCGGGCCTCGACCAGGGCAGTTCCTCAACAGCCTCTCGGTCTGGTTTTGTTCCCCCTGTGTAGAGAAGGACGAGCAAACTCTCATTCCTGAGGCCTGGGATGTGGACCCGGGCTTGATACACAAACTCAAGGAGCAGTACAAAAAGGAGCGCAAGGGGAAAAAGGGGGTGAAGAGTAAGTCCTGTCAGGCGTTGCTGCCTCCCTCCTACTCCTCTCTCTGTAGAGCCTGATTTTTCTGAGTTCAACCAAAAAAAAAAAAACTCAAATCAAAAGCAAAACATCTTTGCTCTTTTTTCTCATCTTCTTTAGCTGCTCCTTATTATGCCTTCTACTTGGCACTGCTCTGTCCTTTTGTCTGTCATTTCATACCGAGTGTCTCCTCTGTCTTCTTGTAAAACCTTTCTTGTATTGCTTGATGCATGTTTTTGTGTCCCCGTTTAAAATGTTTTAATTTATATTCACACCATCATCTTGTCCGGCGTGCCAATTATCAGAGTAATGTGACAGTTAGTCACGATGACACGTCCGTCTTTGTCCCATCTGGGCTAGCACGAGTCTCCGCAGTCATCTGTTTCCTACATAAGTATCTTCTCCAGTCATAATAATATAATTATCACCATCTTCATCCTCATCTGTCAGCCATGTTGACACTACAGTAATAAGTCATTTTGCTGCTGTGGTAATTTGATAGCAATTAAATTTTCAGTGACTCAGTGAAGTGACTCAGCTGAATACTACTGCTCTCAGAATAACAGCCCACTTCAGATGTCACCTCATTCAGTGGCTGAGAGCTCTTAGATTTTACATTTATGAGACCCAAGCTCTGCATTGCTGCTGGTTTTATTTTTGTTTAAAAAAAAAAAAAAAGAAAATGTAATCATGAGATCAACAACTCTGTTTGTCTCACTTACTTCTTCATTTGATTACATCACCACTTTGCACTTACACTTGGCTTTCTATTTTAGTTCTTCACGCTGTGTTGGTACATTATCACTTCTGTGGGTGTGTGGAGAAGTTCATCAGGAGATCTGTGAGGGATTTCTTTCTGTAATGGATTCTTCAGGCAGTTGTGCCTTTTGGTTTACTGTATTTCTTACAGAGTAATGGTTGTGTGTTAAAATTCTTAAAATCCAAAAAATAAACATCCATTATTGGTTTACTAAACCATTGTGTTTGGGCTGAGACCCCACAAAGTCCAACTGTATGTCTCCACACAGCCCACAATTAAAGATAAATGTGCCTCAACACCTTTTCTACCTCTTCAGTTAATCTAACAAGGACTCTGGTACTGACTTTCCTTCATTTTCTCTTCTTTTGCATAATTTATTAATTTATTTTCTTCCCTTTCAGTGCTGACTTCCTTCCATATTTCTTTTTCAGCTTGTACTCACAGTTATATCATTTTCATAGTTTGTTTCCGCTCTCGGTCACTGTATGCCTGTTTGGTAACATTGTTGACCTGACTCGTTAAACAGGGCCAAACCGGTCAAAGCTGCAGGACATGCTGGCTAATCTGAGAGATGCAGAGGATTTGTCCCACATGCAGCCTCCATCCACCCCCCAGTCCCGGCCCAACGCGGTCCGGTTAAACGAGCACGAGGGGAACCGAACAGATGAAGGTGCCCGAGCAAAATCACAACAACAAAGTTAGACTGCTGTAAATTCACCTCATCCCTGTGTGGACGGTAGTTGTGTATTTATTTATTCGTTCCTTCCCTAGTTGACCTGACCTTTCCGCCGACCTCAGGGAAGGCGTTCATTATGGGCACAGACGAGGCCATGGAGAGCGAGCTGGGCCTGGGGGAGCTTGCCGGGCTCACCGTGGCCAACGAGGCTGACAGTCTGGCATACGATGTGAGTTTGAAGAACCAGAATGGGTTTTAGGAGCCATGGCTCCATTTCTCCGGGGGAAACTATTTCAGTTCATGTTATCATTTGAGCCGCATGAATCCGCAGCAAATTTACCAAGTCACATTAATGCTGAAAACTTGCCATACGTGTCTCAAGCTGCTATGTTTATAGACTGTCAGGGAAGCTGCTTTGAAAGTTTAGTATTGGAAGATTTAGGATATTAGCAGGCTTTTAATGGAAAATAAGTAAAAATAAAAAAAACTGGCATTAACTGACAGCACCCCAAATCACTACACTTATGTGTGATAAAGCTGCTAACACTGTTGATTGGATATTGAGTTCTGATCTAGATGTCTTCTCTACAGATTGGCAACAATAAGGACGCCATGAGGAAAACATGGAACCCCAAATTCACTCTGCGGAGTCATTTTGATGGGATTCGAGCTCTGACCTTTCACCCTGTGGAGCCCGTCCTCGTCACTGCTTCAGAGGACCACACGCTCAAGATGTGGAACCTGCAGAAGACCGCTCCTGTCAAAAAGTAAGAATGTCCTCACGCAAGTTGAATACCTCCCAAACACTTTCCAGTACAACCCAGACCAATTTCTCATAGAAAAATGAACAGCTTTAGATTGTTTTATTGATTAGCTGTCCGTTCCTCTCTTATCTCCTCTGTTAGAGACACTAATACTCTAACAGCGTGTGTTTGCCTCAGTCTCTTTGTACCTGAGGCAGCAGAGTGAGCATCATTAGAAAGAAAAGCTCTGTTGTAGATTACAGTCCCATAAGAAGGATGGCTTGTCTTTGTTCCTGCACTGTCACACGATTCAGTAACAGGAAACTGCCCCCATGTGACAAAGACCTGACAACCCTCTGCTCCACAAGACTCATTATGTCACGTCACAGCTCTGCAGCCCACACACAGTCTGTAGTGATGTGGTGTGTTTATTTTTAGAGGCTGAAGTCACTTTGGAGTTTATATATGGGGTATTATGAATAAGGCAATAAAACAGTGTGTGCAACTATAGCAGCAAATTGTACATCAATGTATGACTTTGTACAATTTAACACCAATCATCAACACATTTTAAGTTTGCTGTTTATTGTACGACTCATTGTTGAACACATTGTTTTTCCACAGGAGTGCATCTTTAGATGTGGAGCCGATCTACACTTTCAGGGCCCACAGGTAAAAACACTGCACATTAATAAAATGTATGTTTTAGGGTTGGTTTGGTAGACAAGAAGTACTGATCATTCGTCGTCATTTGAACCACAGGGGGGCTGTGCTGAGCGTGGTGATGAGCAGTACAGGGGAGCAGTGTTTCAGCGGAGGGGTTGACGGGACTATACAGTGCTGGAACACCCCCAATCCCAACATCGACCCCTACGACTCATACGGTAACAGCGTCATGCGTTTTTTGTTTGAATCTGAAGACTGCCTGATCAGATCATGGTGTAACTGACTTGTGTTTTCTGTGGCAGACCCATCGATGCTGCGCGGAGCGTTGTGTGGACACACCGACTCAGTTTGGGGTTTGGTGTACAGCAGCGCACACCAGCGCCTCCTTTCCTGCTCTGCAGACGGGACCGTGAGACTGTGGGACGCTAACACAATCTCCCCAGCCCTCACAGTGTTCAACGAAGACAAAAGTACTGACTTCAAGCTTGTAGCATGACATTTTTTTTTTCTAAATATTAGCTTTAACTAAATAGGTAAAATAACATAAACATCTGTCTTTCTGTGTTACAAGAGTTCGGAGTTCCCTCCTCAGTAGACCTGGTGTGCAGTGAACCGGCCCACCTGGTCACATCCTTCACGAATGGGCAGATTGGCCTCTTCAACATGGAGACCCGCCAGCTGGTCCTCAATCTGGAGTCCAATTTGGAGCCGGGTAGGAACTGAAAAGCACTTAGTCCACTTAGCATTTAGTCCTCTGATCAGTAAAATTCTTCACTGATTTAATTATAAAACGCATTCAGGTACAACACTTGTTGAAGTCGATAATTATTTTAAAGTAGAGTCGTATCAGAAAATATGGCTCAAGAGTAACATCTAGTGGCAGCTGTAGGAAAGTAAATCATTAGTGTAATGATATTATACTAAACAATAAGGATGGAGATGAGCCAGGCATGCACAGAATCGCCACACAATGCATGCTGGTTAAATTTGCGTCTGACATGATGCCAACTTGCTCTGACGTCATGAACACGTGGGCGACGATAACCTCACGAGATCAAGGCGACCACAGTTTATAGAGCCAGGCGCCGCAGTCTTCACTTCACCGACTGCGAGACCCAGGGCATGAAGGGAAACGCCTGGCTGTCACCTGATCAAAGAGCTGGCTCACCACAAACACCACGTTTTCCCAATTATTACTTTAATATTTAACTCTAGATTGTAGCTGTTTCATCTCTCATGTTGTGCATTGAAGGTTTAACAAACATATCTTGTGTATAATAATAATAATAATAAAGGTTATTTATGTATCCGAACACGGTCTGAAAACTAGCTTAAAGATGATCTAACAGGATGTGAACATTTCTGTGACTTCCTGTACATCCTGAGTGCAGTTCATCTCGAACAAACCTGTTGTTTAATATCCAGTCTTACTTAGTTGTTTACCAGCAAGCGCTCCTCACAGTCTCCATCCAGTACAAACTGACTCAGGTCAGGTGTTGCTTAAAAAGTTAAGCTACTAAGCCATTTCAATTGGTCTGACTTTCCTCTCCTGCTGTGTGCTTGTCTGTTTTTAACCAGGCACTCCCTGTCAGATCAACAAGGTCCTCAGCCACCCGACTCTTCCCATCACCATCACTGCGCAGGAGGACAGACACATCAAGTTCTTTGACAACAACAGCGGGAAGCTGATTCACTCCATGGTGGCTCACCTGGATGCTGTTACGAGCTTAGCCGTAGACCCTAATGGACTTTATCTCATGTCAGGCAGTAAGTAGTTCTTAACCAGTGCCTCCTTGTGCAAAGTCTAACATTAACTGTTTCCCCTTTATAGGTTAGTTCACTGCTTCTCAAAATATGGTGGCAGTATGTGAGCTGCCTCTAGTGGTACTAGTGGAATAAAAAATACATTTTTCCTTTTCTTTTAATGAAACAAGTTATTTTAAAAACATATAATACTTCAAAAGTTTGATCACTGAAAATGTCATTTAAAATAGTTTTTCTGTAATATTTTTTTTTAATACAGGCTGCTACATAGTTACGCTCATGAATATAGCGCGCACATACATCCATGATTAGTCACAAGATAAACTGTGAGGGAAAGCTAATAAGTAGAGGTTAAAAGGAATGATTCAAAAATACTGCAAACCTCTTTTCCTCCTAACTCTAGTTCTTGATACGGTCGAGATTCAACCTGCCACCAGTGTGAACTGTCCATACAGCCTACACCACTGTATTTTAAATCTCTGTCATAATGGTAGTTCTCAGAGAGCTTAATATTTTCTAAGGCGGTACGTGGAGTAAAAAGTTTGAGATACACTGCATTAGTTCATTGATTGATTGTTTGCCTCAGACTCAATCTGGCCGTAACTGTGACTCAGTGCTCTGTGTAGGCGGACATGTGAAATCTTTACTCAACAATGACTGTGTATCATTGTAATTGTTTTCTTGTTGTGGTGGGGGATTTTTTGTTGCCCTGACCACTGTGACTTGAAACTTCACTTTCATTATCTTAAACGGAATTAGCAGGAAGTATCTCATATGTGAAAGTACAATATGTGTTCAGTTATAGTTGTAGTAGTTGTAGGTCTTCCTTTTAGGAGAAACTGGTTCATGCGGACGTCTTAAGGATCATTTTTGAGATGATTGTTCCCTTTTGTACCACTTGTAACTCGTCGTCTCCTCTACAGGTCACGACTGCTCTATCCGTCTGTGGAACCTGGAGAGTAAAACCTGCATCCAGGAGTTCACGGCCCACAGAAAGAAGTTTGAGGAGTCGATCCACGATGTGGCGTTTCATCCGACTAAATGCTACATCGCCAGCGCCGGGGCAGACGCTCTCGCCAAAGTGTTTGTATGACGTGGAGCTGCGTCTCTCCCTGCAGCCCCGCTCTGTGACTCAGCCTCCCATGATCAGGGACCAATAGAGACACGGGAGGGGAAGGACCTTCAGGCATGGGTCCAGTCCCACCTCTCACAGCCCTCTGGTTTCATGTCGGACTGGTAGACTATGTAGCCGCTAGCCTCAAACGGGCCATGACTCTCCATAGAAAGGGTCGGCAGGGAGGGCAGTCAGGAGGAGAACTGCTCCCTAGTCCCCCATCTACCATCCAGGCAGGCCTGGGTGTGACCGGCCACAGCGTCCCCCACCCCTCACCCCCCCAGACAGACTAAAAGTCAACCTCCGTAGCTAGGAGGCTCAGGACAAGTGTTAAAGAGTGTGGAGTGGAGAAATGAGGTTTCAAGCCGGTCTTCTGCCCTGTTACTTCGCGCTCATCCCAAATCCCTCCGGCCCTGGACCTTCCCCCTCAAACGAACCGGGTCCGGGCCCTTTAATCCAAGTCAGGTTTTGTGTTGTGTTGTTCCAGAAATGTGGGGTACTGAAGGCACTGGAGCTGTCGTGGAAGCCTCACTTCTTCTTCTCTGCTTCCCAGACTGACTCTGCTTGCTGGCCTGCCTTTATTTTTCCTTTTTAAAACACGTATTGACAAATGTGCCTTTGCTTTAAAAAGGTCTTGAAAAATGTTATTTTAACAAGCTTGTTTTTTGGGGGAACAGGGAGGGAAGGGACGGCGGAGAAACAAAGCTGGTTGTCACAATGTTGTCGATTTTAACATTGGATGTAAAATTACAAATGCTTATAATAAACAAAATATATATTCAGTCTTAAAAGTTACTGTGCAGCGTGAGTTTGAGTGCTCCTTTTTGATAAGTGTGGTTGGGGAATCAATTTTGTGCATTTCAGGGCAAAGCTGGTAGAGTGATACAGACCATTAAATATAATGCCTGTCCGTTAGATTCAAGTTATTGTACACTTCAGAAGTAAGATTGCAAACATAAGTGTCCAAAGTAAACCATCTTGGTTATATAATAACAGTCAAACTTGGTTCTAGATGTCCATTTTAGGAATAACTAATTGATTTTGGCCAGTTTGCTCTTGTTTGAATTGAATGGCTTGTACTGTATGTAGTTTTCCCCAATTGTGTGGACATGCTCGACTACAATGTGATGTATCATGTCCAGATATTTACAGTAGTCCAGTGTTTAGCAGGAAATTAGTGCAGTACTGTAGGACTGTTTGAAATAATGAGTTAACCATCCAACACTGAGGGAAAAGAAATGTCCTGCAAATTCCAGTTTACTGGAAACTGTAATCCTGGGTGAAAAAACAAATCAATCAAGATGTTGTACATGTAGAGTACAGCTTCAAATGAGCCATTTTCTCAGTCACTGGTTTGTATATGAAAATATGTTCAAAATAAAAACTGCTGTAAAATGTTAACTGGGCTCTGATGTTGGTCATTTGGTGAACTTGTCTGCAACTCACAGAAACC